>NC_052157.1:35794244-36152060 GCF_902713615.1 Scyliorhinus canicula
TGGGTGGTTATTGTAACATGAGAAAAAGCTCAGTTAAGGATGTTAGGCAGTAAGTAACTGATAGCTCAGGCACAGTGGAAGGATCGAAGGAAAGATATGTCTCTGAATGATATCACCGAGAGGCAGTGTGATGAAGAGGAGAAATGACCAATCCTCGGGGACTCGAGGCTACTGTGTTAGGATAAAACGAGTAGCCACTACTGGAGAAACTCTGGTGATTGTCATAGAATCATAGAATTGTAGAAAGCTTATGGCACGGAAAGAGGCCACTTGGTCCATCTGTCTGTACCAGCTGAAAAATGAGCTACTCAGCCTAATCCCACTTTCCACTTTGGTCCAAAGGCCTACAGGTTACGAATAGCACTTGAGTTGCAGATCCAGGTGCTTTTTAAATGAGTTGAGTGTTTCTGCCTCTACTGCACTTTCAGGAGGTGAGTTCCAGATCCCCACAACCCTCTGGATGAAAAATGTTTTCCTAATCTCCCTCCAATCTTCAGTCACTTAAAAGCTATAATTAAAAATAAACCAGGCAAGGGCGAAAGAGAAGACAGACACTGAAGGAGAATCTTATAGATAGATAGAACAGTACAGCACAGAACAGGCCCTCCGGCCCTCGATGTTGTGCCGAGCAATGATCACCCTACTTAAACCCACGTAACCCGTATACTCGTAACCCAACAATCCCCCCATTAACCTTACACTACGGGCAATTTAGCATGGCCAATCCACCTAACCCGCACATCTTTGGACTGTGGGAGGAAACCGGAGCACCCGGAGGAAACCCACGCACACACGGGGAGGACGTGCAGACTCCACACAGACAGTGACCCAGCCGGGAATCGAACCTGGGACCCTGGAGCTGTGAAGCATTGATGCTAACCACCATGCTACCGTGAGGCCCCATGGGCTACATGGGCTGGATTCTCTGGTCTCCCAGCGCACGTTTCTTCGCAGTGGGAGACTGCGAGCAGGTTGCTGGTGGAGGGATTCTCTGCCTCCACCGCTGTCAATGGGAGTTCCCATTGTGGCCACTCCATGCCGCCATGAAACTTGAAGGAGTGGGGTTGTGCTGCCGGCATGTCCAGAGAATCCCGCCGCCAGCGAACGGCCGGAGAATTCCCGGCACTGTGCCAAAGACTGCATAGTGGTCAAGAATGACAAACATGGACCCTGGGCAGAGTTTCTTAAGTACCGTTCATGATCTTGGTTAACACTACTTTGGATTTGGTTGGAAGGGCCAAATGTGGCACAGCAAGATCTCACAAAGAGCAGTGACATTACTGAATTGCACTTGATAATCTTGGTGAACAGATGCATGTTTGCTGGGATACTGAGAGAGCCTCCTGCTCCAGCTCTGTGTCATGAAATCCTTTATCTCCACCTGAACAAAGGTGCATATTTGCCAATGCAGCAAACCCCTGAGTACTACATCGAAATGTCAGCCTGGATTATGTGCTCAAGTCAAGGAGTGGTGCTTGAACTCCTGACCTTCTATCTTGGAGGTGAAAGTGCCTCCACTGAGTCAATGCTGACACCTGTTAGTCGGAACAAAGCACAACCTTGAGAAAACTCACTGAGGATTCACCAACTTAATCTAAATGATTTTCCTGAAATGAGATATGTATTTTTTCCAGAATCATGATTTTTATGTTTGTGTGCTTGGAATTGAGCAAGGTGAATTGAAAGTGCAGAGAACGAAAAAAAAAATCTATAATGTGAATGGGGAGCCTTTTGTACTTTACTGTGTCAGAAAGATGTGAAAATGTTCTACAAAGGCCTGCAGAGGGAGGTTAGGAGAACCATTAATGTTAGGGAAAAGTCCTCAAGAATGAGCTCTCAGCAATAATCACTGATAAAAACATTAATTTTCGAAGGGTCTTTGAACATGGAGTGTATTATACTGAAAGCAGATGCAAATACGAGACTTCAAATGACAATTTTCCCGAACATTCATGTTGATGGTAAAATTTAGATGTACAATGCCAGCACAGAAATATTTAACATGTTCTGATGGAATCTTTCACTCTGTACCAACACACTCAATAGAATTGCTGTCAGTGCGATGTATTAATTATTGGCATATTTAAGTGCGGAATAAAATTTCGCCACCTTTTGCCTCGTCTTCTACTTTTATTTCCTCATTGTGTACTGAAAGCACTCACCATCTTGCGGAGGTTGTGGTATCATAATTATCAACATTACAAGGGTTAATGTAGTGTCGTGAGTAGCCACTAGAGGGAGCTACAGATGCAACTATATATGGCAGTGATGCAAGATCTTAGGGGAGGAGTGTATGCAGGAGATAGCTAGTGAAGGTTTTAAGAGCAGATAATGTGAGTAAGGTTAGTTTATAGTTTATACCAGTAGTGCGGTTAGCAGTAGATGAGTGAAGTTAGATGCTATTAATCTATATTCTTATGGACTAAGTGTCGAATCCCAGTTTTAGTAGTGTAAATAAAATCATAGCTTTGTTTAAGTAAAAGCTATTCTGTGGAAAATAAAAATAATAATACCCTTTATTAGTGTCATAAGTAGGCTTACGTTAACACTCCAATGATGTTATTGTGTAAAAACCCCAGTCGCCACACTATGGCACCTGTTCAGGTACTCTGAGGGAGAATTCAGAATGTCCAATTCACCTAACAAGCACATCTTTCGGGACTTGTGGGAGGAAACCAGAGCACCCGGAGGAAATCCATGGAGACACGGGGAGAACATGCAGCTTCCGCACAGACAGTGACCCAAGCAGGGAATTGAACCCATGTCCCTGGCGCTGTTAAGCAACAATGCTACCCACTGTGCTACCATACCACCCAAATCATAGATATTGTACCACGATGCCGGGAAGCACAGACACAAACTCCAAAATTGTGGATAAATATATTTAATCTTAATGTTTAGTTTGGTATTATTCTTGGAGAAAGACCTTGTGCATTTGGAGAAAAGCTGGAGCTAACAGAATTTAACTGCTTGAAGAAATTTGTATATTCTTGCCTATAAACCTCCTTGGGTAATGACTATACAGATTGGTTGTGAAATCCACTTTGCTTTTATGACATTTTCTGAAAATGCGCAGCAGATCAGGCAGCATCTGGGAGAGGAAGGAGGCTTCATGTATATGGTGGGACAGTTCGCCAGAGATCAACTTATGTGGGCACAGTGTGCAGTAGTTCTTTGAAGGTTCGCATAAGCAGCTCTACGGAGGGTTCAAATTGCAGTTTAAATACTCTTAGGGGTTAGCATGGACAAAGTTCCTCCAGCTAGCATTGAAAGCCACTCAGAAACCATATGATATTGACTGCTGTATGAGGGATTATGGATCCTCAGATCTTCCCTGTCAACTGAGACGGGTAAATGTTAAGTCAAACATATATAGCCTACACAGAAGGTACATAACCATATTCTATCACAAGAGATGGAATCAGGGCAGCACGGTGGCATTGCTGCCTACGGCACTGAGGACCCGGGTTCGATCCCGACTCTGGGTCACTGTCCGTGTGGAGTTTGCACGTTCTCCCCGTGTCTGCATGGGTTTCACCCCCAAAACCCAAAGATGTGCAGGTTAGGTGAATTGGCCATGCTAAATTGCCCCTTAATTGGAAAAAATAATTGGGTACTCTAAATTTATTAAAAAAAAGAGATGGAATCAACAGAGGGTTAGAGGAATCCACACAAACTGGAGAATCTATATGCTACCTTTTATCTCTTGCTAAGCAGTCCTAGTGTTGTATGTGGAGGATTTTGAAACTGTCACAAAGCCATCAGGATAGATTTGAGAAAAATGCCTGCACTTACTTTTTTATTAGTAAATTTAGAATGCCCAATTCATTTTTTTCTAATTAAGGGGCAATTTAACATGGCCAATCCACCTACCCTGCACATCTTTGAGTTGTGGGGGCAAAGCCTATGCAAACATGGGGAGAATGTGCAAACTCCAGATGGACAGTGACCCAGAGCCGGGATTGAACCTGGGACCTCGGCACCGTGAGGCAGTAGTGCTAACCACTGTGCTGCCGTGCTGCCTGAAATGCCCGCATTTACAATGGTAACTGGAAGGTGGCAAGCTGTGAATTACTGGCTAATTAAAAACATTGCACATTCCAAAATCACTGAATCATGTTCCATTTGTCTTGATTTAAATGTTACCCAATTACAGATATTGCAGCTAAATATGGCAGCATTTTCTCTTTGGGTGCTATTGTCCATAGGGACACAAATTGCGACCAAAATGATCCTAGTTTTGCAACATTTTCTTTTCTCGATTTACTGCTCAAATTTATTTGCGTAGAGCAGAAAGCAAAATCTGCGGCTGCATGGCAGTACAGTTGCACTACTGCCTCACAGCTCCAGAGACCCAGGTTCGATTCTGACCTTGGGTGACTGTCTGTGTGGATCTTGCACGTTCTCGCCGTGTCTGTGTGGGTTTCTTCCGTGTGCTTAGGTTTCCTCCCAAGGTCCAAAGATGTGCAGGTTAGGTGGATTGACCATGATCAATTGTCCCTTCGTATTCGAAGATGTGCAGGCTAGGTGGACTGGCTATAACCAATTGCCCCTTAATTTTCAAAGATGTGCAGGTTAGGTGGTGGTGGAGCGCCCCTGGGTGGGGTGCCCTTTTAAAGGGTCGGTGCAGACTCGATGGGCCAAGTGGCCCCCTTCTGCACTGGAGAGATTCTATGGACTCTACCATGGAGCTATACTATCGAGCAGTGTTTACAAGATAATTTTTCTTAAGTGGTACTTGGTGCAGTTTGATTAATATGGCTGAAAATGGGTTTATCACAAAAAACAAATGATTTTGAATCAGTATCAATCCATCACCTGCGAGCAGCCTGATTTTACGTTACTGAAGATAACGGAATAAAATACCGAACCATTTTCTAGTTACAATGGAGTGCAGTTGCCAGTTTCTCAACAAATACATTTTTAAAATTCCAAAAAGCTTTAAAACATGCCTATTAATGTCCTTGCACCCAAAAACACCAGCTTAATTTTTGAAACCTCCTTGAAGGCTTGCAAACGAGCCCATTTAGTGGAAATTCCCAGTAGTGATTAACTCACGCTGAGGACACAGGCTGTTTTATTGGGCGGGGCCTGTTTCGAGCACAATTGTTTTTTAAACTAGACCACGGGAACTTAATTTGCGGCAAATGTAATTTACTCTTAAAATGCCACCACCTTTTGTGAAGGTTACACTGATTTTAAGTGAATTAAAAGAATCAGCACTGCTGAATAGAAGCTCTACCCCCACATTTTAAGTGAAATAATGATTCTTAACTATAGACAGATACCATAAAAGCATATAGTGAATTGATATTAATGATTACCCCATAATGTAAATTTAGCTGATTATTATACACTGATGCAATATTATTTTAAAGAGCATTTGCAACTGTTGACCTGGCAGCTCATGCTTTACTGAGAGCCAGATTTATGTAGGGCTATTTCACTCCAGAATTTAGAACAATAGTTGCGTAAATGCTGCCAGGGATTTTCTTGTTACTCTTATTAAAACGTACCTCTGTGGTCAATGGTGTGTAAGTGCAGATCCCCACAATGACTCCAGACCCTCCCTTATCACTTGGCTGAGATTTTTGCTGTCATCACCATGAAGAAATGCCAGTGATTACAGTTTCCCAGACTGATGGAACACGTGACTGTCTTATTAACTCATTCATTGCGCGCTGTCATTTCAAAGTCACTTCCACCGTGAAGTTAGAGCTTCAGTGCTGCTGTTTTGTAACCCTTGCAGGCTAAACATTGTCCTGGGACATATTCCAACAGGAGGTCTGTCAGAATAAGTCAATTCACATCTATTGCAGATGTACAGTGAGTATCTTGAGAGGGCCCCCTGTAATAACTATCTGTGGCTGCAGATCAGCTTCAATGGAAAGTTGATAATCTTGCTGGCAGTGATCTGTGGGGCAAAAGGCAAATTCAATTAGTTTGAGCCACGGAGTAACTACTGCATCTCAACGGCCAAACGTACCTGGATTTACCAGCCTCGGTCTTGATATATGATTGATCAGTACAGAAAGAATTGATTTTTGTTATCACAGTGCCGAATCCAGCTAGCCCTGCTCTGTTGATGCATGAGAAGACATCAGGAATCAGTACGAAGGCTCGATGAGCATGCTTTTGAACACTGCATTATGTGTTACGAACTATGTATTGCTGAGAGCATTAGAGAAATGACAGAGTGGAAGATAGAGGAAGAGCGACCAATGGTGGTACTGTTCATGAGATACAGAGCTGTCTGGAAGGCATGTCACTCAGGAGGCTCACTAATTGACTGGCTTTCCCAGCTTGTCTTTAATACTTTGTTGCCCGCACTTCGCCGTTGCAGATTCAAATCCCAGTGGGGACCAACAGATCTTCCTTACCATAATTATGATGGGTTTCATCATTTGTCAGCTGCATACTGTGGAAGCAGGGGTGCGGCAGGCACATATACATCACTCTCTGAGCAAAGACATGGATCCAATTCAGAAGCAGGACTTGTCTCCCAGCAGAGGAGGGGGGATTTAAAAAAAATTTCCTTCACCCACCTTCTTATCTGAAATGTCAACGTAGCTGTGTTAAGATGAGGAGTTTGAAAAATATTCATGATGTGTACATTCAATACCTTGTTTTCTTACAATGACAAATGCCTGAGCAAATGTGCACCTTTCATATCAAATTAAGAACAAGCAGAAAGTGACATGTTTTCCTTTATTCACGTAACTTGAACCAAAATACACTGCCGTAACTCTTGAAGTGGGTGCTAACACTCTGTGTTTGTCATTATTAATTGGTGCAATCATCCTCCTGACATTCTGCTCGTCTAATCAGTCAGGTTTCTTAACAGTGGAAGATCATTATCGACCAGCCTTCATATGTGACACGATCAACATTCTGAAACCTAGCCCCGTCTATTCAATTTTTCCAACGTGCAGAACAAAGAAAGTAGGGGAAAAAAAAGTGTGGGGGAGAAAGAGTTCATAACTACTACTGGGGTCTAGTGTGCTGATGTACAAATCTCCTTCTAAATTCCTGTACTGGTGCACTGTTTTTTCTGCCACTTGACATAACCCTTTGCTCTCATTTGGAAGCAGTTTTTCACTCAAACTATTCGATACAATGGGAGCTTTTTTCTGGTCAGGACAAAGGCTTCGAACCGCATAGAGTGAACTTTATAAAATGACTGCCTTGGCTCCTCTTGGAGGGAAAGCCGCTGATGAATTGGTTTGAGTCCTCTCACATAACAGCTGTTTTAAAATTAATTCTGAGAGTGACGGGCACAGGCTGCCTGCAATGTGTCATGATTTGCCTCAGCCTCTTTTCATATCGAGTTTTGATCAATAACTGTTATTCGAACAAAAACGGAGCATCAGTTACGTCGGCCGCAATGAATGATCTGCCAGATTGCGGGTGTCACCGCACGTGATCAGATATAACAGCAGAGCATGGGTTACATTCTCTGAAATTCTGTCACTTGGCCAGAAAAGGTCATTGGAAAGGATGGACACTTGTTTTCTTTTTGCCATGCAGTAAACATGTTTTGGGCCTGCATTGCAAATGCAATCATTGTTTCCCTCAGTTATTTTTTTAAATTTAGAGTACCCAATTCATTTTTTCGAATTAAGGGGCAATTTAGCGTGGCCAATCCACCTAGCTTGCACATTTTTAGGTTGTGGGGGCAAAACTCACGCAAAGACTGGGAGAACGTGCAAACTCCACACGGATCCGGAGCCGGGATCGAACCTGGGACCTGGGTGCCATGGGGCCGCAGTGCTAACCCACTGCGGTTTCCCTCAGTTTCTGCTTCTTGCGGCATTATTTTACTGGACCTCAGATTGTTGATCCCTTTGTAACGTGCTCTTTCGTAGAAAGTTGATGTGGAATTCTGTGCGCACAGAGGACAACAGTGTGTTCCTTAACAAACTGCAGGAAACCTTTGCCGAGACTGGGAAATATCGCCTGAACCAGCAGGTGGTGCTGTAGCAAAACACAAACAAAAGATACATGGGCTGGGTTCGCCGGTTGCCCAGCCGCATGTTACGCGGCTGCTCGCCATGCGCTGGCGGCAGGATTCACTACTACCGCCGCTTGCCAATGGGATTTCCTATCAAATTCACCCCACGCTGCCGGGAAACCTGTGGGCTGGGGGTGCGCTGCCGGTGGGAAAGGTGAATCGCAAAGGCCGGAGCATTCTGCCTCATATCTTTTATAGCACTTCTAAAGGATATTCCCAGGAAAGCACAGACAAATTATTTTGTTTTCAGTTGTAATGATTTCTTCAGGGCTCAGAAGTGATACATTAACAAGTTAGTGCGTGAATGATCCTTATGTGCAAAACAGAGATAATCATTTCAAATTCTGGTTGAGCCCCAAATCATAAAATCGCTCAGTTGAATAGTGATGATTTTATAAATATTAATTTTGTTCATTTTCATATATCTTGATGGATGTTCGTGACCGAATGTGAAAGGGGATTAAAGAGAGGTGGTTTATCAGAGAAACTATTTCTGCTGGCTGGGGAGTCTGGACAAGGGGGTAGGGCCTACATATTAAAGCCAGACCTTTCAGGAGCTTCTGCACAAAAAGGCTGGTGAAAGTTTGGAATTCTATTCCACGAATAGTTGCGAAATAAATTGTTAATTTTATATTCGAGACTGATAGCTTGTTGTTTACCAAATCTGTTCAGGAACTTGGGGAAAAGGTGGGAATATGCTACAGGTCAGCCAAGACCCTTCTGCACTGTAAATTCTATGATGATCTATGAAAAGCAGAACAGATTATGGGTTAATGATCCAACTCTGGGCAGGATTCTCTCAGCCCGGGGCCGGGCCGGAGAATCGGCGCGACCGGCGCGAATCACGCTACGCACGCCGTTGGCGCCGGCGTGGCACTTGTTGGGGCCCGCTCTATGTGGTGCCCCCACTGATTCTTGGCCCGGGATGGGCCGAGCAGCATCGTAAAAAACCAAAGTCCCGCCGGCGCCGTTCACACCTGCTCTCAGCCGGCGGGACCTCGCCGTGGAAGGGTCCGGGGGCGGCCTGTCGGTGGGCCAGCCTCTCTGGCTGGGAGCCTCCTTTCTTCTGCGCCGGCGCCTGTAGCCCTGCGCCATGTTGCGTCGGGGCCAGCACGGAGAAGGGAGCCACTGCGCATACGCAGCGCCCAGTTCATACCAGGATCAGCAGCTGGAATGGCGTGGATCGCACCAGTGCCGTGCTGGCCCCCTGTAGGGGCCAGAATTGCTGATCCTGAGGCCGTGTTGACGCGTTGAGAAACGCATCAATGTTTCCGACAGCGTCAATACTTAGCCTCAGGATCACAGAATCCTGCCCTCTGTTTCTATCCACCTAAATTCAATGGAGGAATGCAGCTAACGCTTCAAAAAGAGGTGACAATGTGAGAGGTTTTTGTTCTCTTTCTGTTTTCCTTTTTGGACCTGATTAGCTGAGGTATTTGAGCTTTGAATATTTTGGTCATCAAACAATCCGAGTTATTCAATAAATTGGGGTAATAGTAAAGAAACCAAGGAAAATGGCTTGGAATTTGGAAATACAGTCAAATATGGGAAAGGTAAAGTCTCCATAGTCCTTTCTGACCATCGGCTGCTTTCCCCTATGAGGGGGAGAGAGCTGACTGGTGGTGAATTAATCTGAGGATTACCACACCTCAGACGAGAGACAAGGTTGAGAAGGTGGGCCTTTATGAATAACCACAGCCATTATGGGAATTGAACCTGTACTGCTGGCTATGTTCTGCATCACAAACCAGCTGTCTAGCCAAGTGAGCTAAATCCGACCCCGGTCAAGCATGGTATATAATGGTCACCCAGGAAATACATTTGTAGATCAGAGGCTGGATTCTCCACAGGCGGGCTGCTCCATTCTGCCTGCAGGCCGGGGGTTTCCCGACGGTGTGGGGCTGTGCCACAATGGGAAACCCCATTGACCAGTTGGCATAACGAAGCATCCCGCCGGCATGCTGAAACAGAAATGTAGCGCAGCAGGGCGGAGAATCCAGTCCCAGATTTATCATATCAGATTTATATGCAGGATGGCACATTGCCTTTGAAACTTCCAAATGTACAAAGGTGTTGAGGAACTCGTGGGTGATTGAGGGACAATATTGTTTTTTTTACTTCTTAGATGTGCCCCAGTGCCTAAGGTGAGATGAAAGTCACCTCATTTTTCTCCTGAGGTGTTCCTTTAGTTAGAGTTATGGTGCACTCTCAATTTGAAAATAATTCAATCCCAGTCCCACTCTGAGAAACCAGGGCGATACTTTAGTAACTGTGTAGGGGCTGGTATAAAGCTGAGAAACTGTGTCGGATGGCTCCTCAATGCTATCCACTGCTGGAGTTGGATGGTCAATTAAGTCAATTAAAGGCCTAATTGTGGGACGTCTTCCCAGGCCACTACCATATGGTGAGTCCACCAGATGCAGTTGGGGGGGGGAAATCATCGGAACCGGAGGCACCATCGCCCAAAGAGGGCTCTGCCTGCAGCAAAGGATCTGTGGTAAGATTCCATGCTCTGCTCCTCTGCCCACACCCCCATGTCAACCTCTGCAGGAAAAGTTGGGCACCTCAATTTGGCAAACTTAGGAACTCCAAATGTTTTAGTAATAAAGACGCACAGGTATTATTGCCAAGTTTGTGAATGACACAAAAATAGATGGAAAGGCAAGTAGTGACGATGACACAAAGTGTCTACAGATGGATACAGACAGGTGAAGTGAGTGCAGAAACTTGGCAGGGGGAATATAGGGCAGGATTCTCTCACCCCGGGGGCCGACCGGAGAGTCGCACTGACGGGCGCAAATCGCGCCACGCGCCCCGACGCCGGTCCTCTGATTCTCCGGACAGCGGAGAATCGGTGCCATTGGCGCATGCACGGTCGTCGCCGGTCAGGGGTCACTCTACGGAGGTGGCCACCAGCTTCCCCAAGTTCCATGCCCATGTCAACAGCGGTGTCTTCCTCCCCGGGATCCTCTTTGTCTCCCATCGTGCCCCCCCCCCCCTCCCCACACCCCCTGTCAATTGACACGCTCTGCCACTCATCCTTGGCTGCAGCAGGGGGCCTTGGTCACCGGACCCCCACACATTGTACCCCAGACACCTGCACGCAATGTTACCTAGGACTGGGCGCAGGTCTCCTCTCCGGTGCAGGCCGCAGATCCCCTCACCCACCATCCGGCCGCGGAGATGTCTCCCGTTCTGGGGCCCAGCCGCTGGGTGTTCGGAGGTTAGTCGCTGTGTCAATGGTACTGCTTCCTGCAGTGTTCAGGTACAGTGTCCAGGCATCATGGTCTGATTGCGATGCTGGATAATAACCCCCACATGCTACATGGCCCGCCTACCCAAGGAAATCCACTTGAGAGCTGCGAAGTGCTCACTTAATTACAGTCAGTGGGAGTTATCGGTGAGGCAGGCTGACTGGAGTTGCCCCAGCGATGGGACCGCACAGTCCAGGCATTGGCTTGGTGGCCCTCCGGCTTTGAGACACGGACCCCTTCCTCTCCCCCAGCCGAGGCAATGGAAGGCCACCCCCCTCAGCTCCGCAACTGCTATCAATGCTGAACAACCCCGACCAAGGCTGGCCCCCGGGAGCTCCCCTATCCTCCATCGAGCACCGGGGGCAGCAATACCTGTGCCCCAACATCTTTGCCTGTGAACAAAGATGGCTACTCACCACCTCGGGTCACTGCAGCAGCTTCACGTTTTTAAAAAGGAGTACTAATCAGTGATCACTTGCTGAGTGGGCCATTAGATCACAGGAGGCCATTGGATAGGGGGTCACTTCTGTTAATTGTATGGCGATTGGGCTTAAATGGTGATTATTGGTTTCTCGCCACGCTATGTGGGATCCTGATTTGACCCACGGGAGCAAGCTGGTTGGATTGCAAACTGATCTGCGCCCGGCGCAATTCTCATTTTTAATCTCTCGCGATTTAACAGCCTTGTCGCGCTCTCGCTTAAGAGCGACACGGCCATTAAATCGCTCTCATAGGATTCTCAGGGTATCTGCTGAGAAGTTGTTTCCCCTTGTGGGAGAGTCTAGGACCAGAGGACATGATCTCAGAGTAAGGGGTATCCCATTTAAGACAGAGATGAGGAAGAATTTCTTCTCTCAGAGGAGAGTGAAGCTGTGGAATTCTTTACTGCAGAGGGCTGTAGAGGCTGGGTTGTGAAGTGTGTTCAAGGCTGAGATAGACAGATTTTTAATCAGCAAGGGAATCGAGGTTATGGAGATAAGGCGGGAAAGTGGAGTCGAGGATTATCCTATGAGATCAGTCATGATGTAATTGGCTGGCGGAGCAGACTCGATGGGCTGAAAGGGCTCCTTCTGCTCCCATGTCGTTTGCTCTCATGGTGCCACTCATACTGACTTGAAAAACACAGTTTGCACATCCAGTTCTCCCTGTTCCTGCCATAGAGAAATACTGGTGGCGAGTCAACCAGAGATGACAGGATGGCAAACTGGCAAACTGTACTGTGGTGAATGTAATATATAGATGTATATATGTAAATTCACACTGCCGTTGTAAGCGCAGTAGCGCCATCCTACCACTAGGGGGAGTAGCGCTGGGGCACTCAGGAACTTGTACTGGGCTCCACCCTTGGCTCCGCCCACGACTCCTCCCCCTAGTGCAGCTATATAAATACCCTTGTCCAGAGTCAGCCTGAGTTCATTACGAGTTCATCAATGGGTAACAGGCTGGCTCTGAAGTAAGTCGATTAAAGCCTAGATTCATATCGGAAACACGTGTCTGGTGAATTGATGGTCCCCTCATGTACATTTTAGTAAAACAGAAGAGGAGAAAATAAATTATTTTTCGCAGATAACAAGAGTAAGTTTCAAAAGATATCCGGTACTCAAACAGGTTAATCTGTTTCATTTCAGGAGTGTTTGCAAGTGGTAAACACTTGTTTCGGCTGACTTTGTTAACTCAAGTTCACTATTGCTGAGACTAGTTCACTTTGAACATTCTTCCCTTTTCATTTGTGTCATTCTAACTGCATTCTACAGTCCCACAAAGACACCTGATGTATCCTCATTGTAATTCTGGATACTGCCAGAGATGAAAAAGAACCTCTACAGCAAGAAGTAGTGAATGGAGCTAATACCTTTTCAGCAAATCTTATTCTTCTGGCTCGATGTAGCTCGGTGGAAGCACTCCAATATATAAATCTGTGGGCACTGCTCTGGAAAAATAAATCTTAGATGTGGAGATGTACTTCACTTAGGTAAACCACAAGAAAAGGAAATGGGGGACTCCTGCATGATTGCTCATTTCCTACAGTGTACAACCTCTTCCCCTTGCTCCATTGCAAAACAACACATTGGTCTCAGCCTGCAGTGTCACATTGCACTCCCAGCCCATGTCAGCAATCTGCTGTTCAATTACGTACTTCATGTATATTTCCTCTGTATCATGCTAAACAAATGCAAAATGTTATAGATTGCGGAAAGGCGGAAGATGGCAGCCTGAAGGGACATCTCCCTTAAAGCATCCTCGAGACATTTTATTCAACCTGCACATGGGTTTATGTGGGTGAAAAAGGCAATTAATTGGATGTGTAGCTAATTCATACCGCTTAGTAATCAGAAAAACAGTAAAATAGAAGAAGTGCTGGCTTGTTTTCACTGAAAGCAGTTTTTGTCTCATGTTTGCTGACATCACCCTCGAGGCAATGAGCTCAAAACAAACATATACAATTGTATGAAGCAAAACGCCCCCGATTGAGCAATCATGTTCATTAGAGACAAATCAATTTGGAAACTTTTGCATCCACTCTTCATAGGGCAGTACAGTTTTCGTCAGAGTCGTTTGGGGGGTTTGGGGGGGGCGGGGGGGGGGGGGGGGGGGGGGGGGAACGCAGTGGGGGGGGGGGTAGAATTGAAGTGAGTGGAGACTTGATGAATTTCAATTAATTTTGTAATGTTGTCTTCCTCTGTAACAAAGGGGAAAGCCATCCAAGTTCAACTTGTTTCTTTCCTAACGTGCAGTCAGATTCCGAAACAGGGAGAATAATGTTCAAAGTGAACCAGTCTCAACAGTGAACAGGAATTTTAAAAAATCAGCCAGGTGTTTTGCCACCAGCCCACACCACTGAAGTGAAACAGAGCAGATTTGCCTCTTGGAGTGTTGAATGTCTTTTGAAACTTACACTCTTGTTAATTGCTAAAATATTATTTACCCCCCCCCCCCTTCTGATTTATTGAAATATACAGTTTACCGTCAACCATCACTGGTTGATCCTACTCCAGTGTATCTCGATGGCAGGTATGTTAAGCACTGTGGCTCATAAAAGTAAGGAATGCATTGCAAATTTGGTTAAAAAAAGTCTCCAAGGTGCTTCACCGCATCCAGAATAAAAACAGGACTGTGGAAAATTACCGAATGGAAGTTTACAATAGCGCAAGTGTGCCCAGATTATTCATCGCGTTTTACAGGTCCATAACTAGACTTCGGAGGAATTACTATCAGGCACTCTGAGATGGATTTGAAGGCGGAGAAGAAGTGAACAAAATTGGAGGAAGATGTGCGAGACCAGCTGCTGATATATTGATGCCTCCAGCCACTTTTCCAAGGGGCAGCCATTTCTGATGGGGGCAACTGGTCCAACAAGGGTTTGGAAGCCAGTTAAGATCATTGAGGAAGTAGTAATAGCACTTTCCTCGCCACAGTGCAATTTTTTCAATGGTGGGTTCCATACTGTGTCCACACACCTCTTCAACTCAGAGGAAGCAAGAGCACAGCAGGAGGTCGGAGAGGCATGTAAATAAAATGCAATCTGACCATTTGTTGGTATGAGCAATCAACCTGAGGGCACCTGCAGGCAGAGATTTGCCTCTGCAGGAATCTGCTCTCATAGGTAGTGTTCAAAGCACTAACTGCCTGTTGCCTCAGCCTTTTCCCACACCCATCATGCTCTGCCCTCTTTGAGGTTTTCTCCTCAGCAGCACACTAGCACTCCAGCCTCAGTGAAGGCTTCCAGCATTCTGATTGGCCCACCCTCCTCCTCAATCCATCCACCACCAATAATTGGACAATGAGCTTGGAGGTTGCCTGCTAATTGGTCACCTTCCAAACATTTGACCCAGAAGGCACACTGCTCTCATGGCTGAGCTATGGACCCATCAATGGTCCCAACAGATGAAAATATTCTACATCTGGAAAATTCAGCCCATTGTGTTTTGTAATGTCCTGTAGAAATAATTTCCCCTTATACTGAAATTCTTTCAGGATATAATTGATAGTAGAGCTTTATATAGGGCTGGATTCTTGGGTCACCCAGCTGCGTGCTTTTCTGCGGCACGCCATTCACTGGCGGTGGGATTCTCTACTCCCGTCGCTTGTCAGTGGGATTTCCCATTGGAGCCACTCCATGTCGCTAGGAAGCCCACAGGTGGGGCTGCGTTGTTGACAGGAATTGAGAATCCTAATGGCTGGAAAATTCTGACCATAATGTGCAAAGATTCTGAAATGCCCAAATGGTTCAATGATGAAGAGAGCTCTGATGATACCGTACCTCATATATCGACACACTGGAACTTCACCAACCTCAGTTCTTTACGCAGTAGAGTTATGTAACCTATTTCACACAAACTTTGCATTGGTTTTGCCCCAGCTACATTTGGCCTTTACCTGGCACTTGTCACTTCTCCACTACTATTCTTTTGGGATTAATATAAATGTGAGACAGAATAGCATCATCGACTGGAAGCCTAAATGCAAAAGTTCATGAAGTTGAACAACCTTAACTGCGAGTACATGAGGGAGAAAGGAATAGGATTAGATGAACTGAAGTGAGAAGAGGCTCATATTGCAAAAGAAAAACTAAAAGAAAGACTTGCATTTATATAGCACCTGTCCTGACAACGGACGTCTCAAAGCACTTTTCAGCCAATTAAGTACTTTTGAAGTGTAGTCACTGTTGTAATGTCAAAACACAACAGCCAGTTTGTCCACCACAAACTCCCACAAACAACAAGCCGATACTTACCAGGTAATCTTTTTTCCTGTGTGCGTTGTCAATTGAGGCACAAATATTGGCCAAGGCACCAGGGATAATTCCCCTGCTCCTCGTCAAAGTAGTGTTGTGGGATCTTTTGTATCCACCAGTGCAAGTAAGGGAAGCTCGATTGGGATGGCCTTTGGCAGGACCGGAGAAATCCCACTGGCAGGAGGGGTTAGAAAATCCCACTCAACACCTCTGACAGTGTAGCACACCCTCAGCACTGCAAAGGAGTGTCAACATAGATTTCCATCTTCAAGCAGTGAGACTTGAACCTGGGACATTGTGATTGAAAAGTGAAAGTGCTGCCAATAAGCCGTGACTGCCTCAACACAAGCCATGAAACAGACCAGTTGAGCTGATTGGCCTGTTGCTGTGCAGCAATTTCCATGTAATTTTATGTGAAGTAGCTATAAAATTACTCCAGTTACCGACAACTCTTCAAAGAATAGGGAAATTAAATAATCATAATTTCTTGTTTCAGAACTGAAAATGCTACAGGATATAAACTGAAAGCCTCTGACAGCTGAATTTTGTTCTACCAGTAATAGTTCATGAGTGCTCCATATGTCTATCTCTGTTTACATAATTTCGTCAGCCTGCTATGAAAAGTTACTTCCGACAAAGATACATAAGAGCCCCACATCTTTCACAGCCCCACCAAGTGCTCAAAAAGATCTGCGTTGACCCCTAACTCTTTGACCCTTAAATCAAATCAGTAATTTACTCTTGTTCATATCCTTTTCCTGTGTGCAGAGGTAGGGGAAACACAAGATAGCCCTTCACAGATAATTCATCGCAGCAGGGGATCGTTGAAACAAAGGCCACAGTCTGAGTTAGTGAAACTGAAGGGGGAGAAAAAAAAATCGCACCCTCCAGGAAGTGGCAAAGTTGCTGAAGTCTGGAAAAAAATGGTATTTATCGTCAGAATACTTGAGCCAGCTGCTTCTGTTGTGAGCTCAGGGACTTAATCCCGGGTCATATATATAGATCACTCCAAGCCAAGTGCTGATGTCAATAATCTGCTACAAATCTGTTTTATTGTCTGCATGCAGGGCTGTATCCCCAACCCAAACAGTTCCTCCAGGAAGTTTCAGGATAGACGGCGCTGCTGGAACATAGTCAAACGTGAATGATATAACCATCGGGGAAAGGTTGAGTGAGGCAAAGAAAAGATGAACTGCTAATCTGGGCACCAGATAGCCCAATGCAAACAACCGCTTGGGATCCAGCAAGTAATGTTGTTAAAGATCATCTGTTTATGTAATGGAGTTTGATCATGCTTGTGACATCGAGTGGAATTTTCCATTTGGTAGGTGAAGCGCAGAAGTGGGTGGGAAGGTGGGGGCAATTCCAACTGGGTAGCGGGCTGGATCTCTGCGCTTAATTTTCCACGTTTCTGCTCACTAATTATTAATTAGTCAGCTTCTGATTGAACCTCTTGAAGGGACTAGCAGTGATTTGTCAGCCCTGCCGTTACCTCATGGGATCAAAGCTCCTAATGCCATATTTCAGTGGCCAGTCACCCATTGCAGGCCAGGTGTGGGCAGAACGTCAGCCAAACCCAACAAACCCTTGGCTCCATCTTTCAGTGAAATCTCCGTGGGAATTCTCCTCCGGGTCAGGAATGACAAGAGGTTTTCTTTCTGAGGGATGGGAGGAGGAGGGCCACATACCTGACCACGCTGACCTGGGAGCAGATCACCAGGGAGGTCAGTCCCTATGGTACCCCACAAACAGTCACTCCGCAATGCAAGAAAACAATGAATGATTTGGTCCGCTCTGCCTGGATAAGTGAAACATCTAATCCCTTCAAACTTACTCTCTCATAGGGCATCAGGCAGTCTATGGGTTAGAGCCCACAAAACTTTGACAAAGAGTCATCGGACTTGAAATGTTAGCTCTTTTCTTTCCCTACAGATGCTGCCAGACCTGCTGAGATTTTCCAGCATTTTCTCTTTTGTTTCAGATTCCAGCATCCGCAGTAATTTGCTTTTATCCTGGGTTTTTATGACAATCGTCACTGGTTGCATGGTCATCATTAGACTTTTAATTTCAGATGTTTCTTGAAATCAAATTCCACCATCTGCTGTGATGGGATTGAACTCAAGTCCCTGGTGCATTCCCCTGTGTTTCTGGATTATACAGTAAGAAGTCTTACAACACCAGGTTAAAGTCCAACAGGTTTGTTTCGTATCATTAGCTTTCGGGGCACTGCTCCTTCCTCAGGTGAATGAAGAGGTGGGTTCCAGAAATATATATATATAGACAAAGTCAAAGATGCAATACGATACTTTGAATGCAAGTCTTTGCAGGTAACTAAATCTACAGGCATAACGGAGCAACTGGAGAGAGGGATAACACAGGTTAAAGAGATGTGAATTGTCTCAAGCCAGGACAGTTGGTAGGATTTTGCAAGCCCAGGCCAGATGGTGGGGGGTGAATGTAATGCGACATGAATCCAAGGTCCCAGTTGAGGCTGCACTCATGTGTGCGGAACTGCTATAGGTTTCTGCTCTGCGACTCTGCGTTGTCGCGTGTCCTGAAAGCCGCCTTGGAGAACGCTTACCCGAAGATTAGAGGCTGAATGCCCTTGACTGCTGAAGTGTTCCCCGACTGGAAGGGAACATTCCTGCCTGGCAATTGTCACGCGATGTCCGTCCATCTGTTGTTGCAGCGTCTGTATGGTCTTGCCAATGTACCACGCTTCGGGATATCCATGGGATGTCGACAACAGATGGACGGACAGCGTGCGACAATTGCCAGGCAGGAATGTTCCCTTCCAGTCGGGGAACACTTCAGCAGTCAAGGGCATTCAGCCTCTGATCTCCGGGTAAGCGTTCTCCAAGGCGGCCTTCAGGACGCGCGACAACGCAAAATCGCCGAGCATAAATTTATAGCCAAATTCCGCACACATGAGCACAGTCTCAACCGGGACCTTGGATTCATGTCGCATTACATTCACCCCACCATCATCTGGCCTGGGCTTGCAAAATCCTACCAACTGTCCTGGCTTGAGACGATTCACACCTCTTTAACCTGTGATTATCTCTCTCTCCAGTTGCTCCGTCTGGATGTAGACTTAATTACCTGCAAAGACTTGCATTCAAAGTATCGTATTGCATCTTTGACTTTGTATATATATACGTTTCTGGAACCCACCTCTTCATTCACCTGAGGAAGGAGCTGCGCTCCGAAAGCTAGTGATTTGAAACAAACCTGTTGGACTTTAACCTGGTGTTATAAGACTTCTTACTGTGCTTACCCAAGTTCAACGCCGACAACTCCACATTCTGGATTATTATCCAGTGACAATACCACTATGCCTCCCCATGAGTGTTGACCTCTTGTGACATGCTGAAGATGACAATGAAGCTGTGTCCCCTGTGTCGAAGCACCAAAAGATCTGTCCTCGTAAAAACTTGTCTTCACCTTATTCCTCCTTGAACCTTGTAGCTATGAAGTTGTCACGATCACATCTTCCGCATCATGCCTGTGCAATGGTATCTTCACGTGGTTTGTTTGAATCCACGCTCTCTTCATATTCATCCCCATTGTTGTCCTCCTTGTCCAAGGAGATGTCTAGCTCCTCCATGCCTCCCTGTGGCAAAATATCCCCTCTTTGCAATATATCAGGTTGCCCAGGGTGCAGCAAACAGTGATGTGGGGCACACAGTGCAGTGAGACCCCCAGCTGAGTGTCTGAAAAGCATCTTTTGGAGGCCAATAGTCCATTCAATTAAGAACTTAATGGCAGAATATGCAGCATTGTATCTCTCCTCAGATGCACTCTGTAGACAAATGAGTTTCATTAACCATTGCCTAGATTCTTCTGCCCCGCCTGCTGCATTATCGCTACAGGTGGGACGTGGGCCATGGAAAAGTCCATTGACCTCAGGCGGAATTTTCTGGTCGCCGGGGAATCAACTCTCTAAGCGCTGAGCTCCCTCAAATATCTCTTGCATTGGGAGTAAATCAAGATATGTGAGTTGGTGAGCTGCCTGGGTGCCTAGCGCAAACATGCTTCCTGTGATAACAAATTAAATGGACTTTCAAAGAGTGAAATCCTTTTCTATTAATAAATCTCACAGGCTGCTGCCAGGGATCTCTCAGGGCCACAATGTGCAGTCAATAGCCCCTGCACTTGTGGAAAACCTGAGACAGCAGAAATCCCACAGCTCTGGCAGCCTGGGTCGTTTCATTCACACGGAACTGCACGTAATGGTGAGCTTTATTAAAAAGGGCATCTGTCACCTCCCTTATCGATTTGTGTATCGCTGATGGTGAGATTTTGCAAAGGTCTCCAATGCAGCCCTGGAAGTATTCACAGGCAAAGTTGATCAGTGTGGTGGTAACCTTCAGAGCTACCAGCATTGGATGACCTCCAAGTCTGTGTTGTGTGATTTCCTCATGGAGAATTATTCAAATATGAGCTACCACATCCCTAGATAAGCAAAAAGGCCTGTGGCAAAGCTTTTCATTTATTTCTACCAATGAGCTGTATCCTTTGGATACCCTTGGTCATGCCTAACATCTTCATAGACTTTGCCCTTCTTGGTCAGCATCTGGGTCTTCCTGGGGCCCTGTTGGCTTTTCTTCCTCAGGGATGCAGACTTTCCTGAGCTGTACCAATCAGCATCGGGCCCTTCTTTTCCTCATTCCATTCAATGCTATCAGTCAACCCTATTGCTGTGCGCCTGGAGTTGCATTTAGACCCGAGCAGGTGAGGACGGTAGATTCCCTTCCCCGAAGGGTAACTAGGTAACCAGATGAGTTCTTACAACAATCCAGTGCTTAACTGGCCACCGTTTCTGAAACTTGTTCTCAGTTCTAGATTGTATTGGATTTGAATTCCATTAGCAGCCATGGCATTAGTCAGGGCAGCTGGATTACTAGTCCAGTGACAGTAACATTACATCACAATCAGCACCCCCCACCCAATCCCCCAAGGAAATAATCTGGCGGGCTCCATTATGGCTGTGACGTACTCTCTCCCCATTGTCCCCACACACACCCACCTCATCCAATTTTTTTTCTATATACTGTATCACGCATTTCATTATGTCTGAATTACTAGGGGGCATAGGTTTAAGGTGTGTGGGGCAAGGTTTAGAGGAGATATACGAGGCAAGTTTTTTACACAGAGGGTAGTGGGTGCCTGGAACTCGCTGCCAGAGGAGGTGGTGGATGCAGGGATGATAGTGACGTTTAAGGGACACCTTGACAAATACATGAATAAAAATAATAATAATCGCTTATTGCTGCAAGTAGGCTTCAGTGAAGTTACAGTGAAAAGTCGCCATAATATATTTTCAGTATTTGAGGTTATCCAGAAAGAATGTCAAAGCCACATGGTGCACTTTGGAATTACTGGTCTTAAAAATCGTGATTTGTTTTAGAAAGGAGAACTCGTCTTTAAGTGAAAAACTTAACCTTGGTTAACAGAACGTGGTCATTTGTTTCTTCATTGTTTGTGTATACATAATAGATACACAGAGAGGAACTGTGGGATCTGATTTATTTCCCACAAGTGGGATGACCGGGTTATACAATGGTGATGAAGTTGTGAGTGAATTATGGTCAATCCCACCAGAGGGATTTAAATCGTTACGTGTGTTGCTTCATTGTATATTCTCTTCACACCACCTTTTAGGTAAATAATTAAAAGCATGAAAGGTGGATATAAATTTAAAACAGGAATTATTACGTTGAATCATGCAATGTTGCTAATACTTTTATTTAAATTGCAGGCAAAAGAATTTCTTATCAAGATGTTCACTCATTTGCCTCTAATAGGGTCTGGTTTAGCTCACTGGTGGGGCTGGTTTAGCTCACTGGGCTAAATCGCTGGCTTTTAAAGCAGACCAAGCAGGCCAGCAGCACGGTTCGATTCCCGTACCAGCCTCCCCGAACAGGAGCCGGAATGTGGCGACTAGGGGCTATTCACAGTAACTTCATTGAAGCCTACTCGTGACAATAAGTGATTTTCATTTTTTCATTTTTTCATTTCATAATATCTCACAGCGTGATTCCAATCCACGTGTACCTTAGGCATTTTAATAACTGATATCATTTTATGAAGAAGACAAAGCATGTTGTTGATCGAATATTTAAGTAACATAGGGATTGAACACACACACACATGCAGATGTTATGTATCAACTTATGCTCTTTCACTAGACTGTCACATTAGGTCTATTTGTTACTCTAGAAATTTGGGCAGAAAATCCAGCCTAACCTTTGGTGCAATACTGAGGGTCCAATCACCTTCAGCTGCTTCAACAATGCCTTTATTTCCATCACAAGGTCAGCAGTGGGGATATGTGCTGTTGATTGCACCATGTTCAGCACTTTCACAGCTCTTCAGATACTGAAGCAGTCCATGTCCAAATGTAACAAGACTTGGACAATATCCAGGCTTGGACTGACAAATGACAAGTAATGGACTGCACTATTGCAGGTGCCATTTTTCAGAGGAGAATTTTCATTTTAATTCATTTGTAGGGATGTAGACATCACTGGCTAGGTCAGAATTAATTGTTCATCCCTAATTTCCCTTGGGAAAGGGGTGGCTTTCTTGAACTACTGCAGTCCCTAAGGTGTAGGTACACCCACAGTGCTGTTAGGGAGGGAGTTCCAGGACTTTGACACAGCGACAGTGAAGGAACCGGGATATATTTCCAAGTCAGGATGGTGAGTGACTTGGAAGGGATCATCCAGATGGTGCTCCGCTCATGTATTAGCTGCCCTTGTCCTTCTAGATGCTAGTGGTTGGGGGTTTAGAAGGTTCTGCCTCAGGAGTCTCTGTGAATTCCTGCAGTGCATCTTGTAGATAGTACACTCTGCCACCACTGTGCATCGATGATGAAGGGATTGAATGTTTGTGAATGCGGTGCCAAACAAATGGGCTGCTTTGTCTTCCTTGAGTATCGCTGGAGTTGTACTTATCCAGGTAAATGGAGACTATTCCAACACATTCCTGATGTGTGTCTTTTCAATGGTGGACAAGCTTTGGGGAGTCAGTCGGTGAGTTACTTACCACAGGATTCCTAACCTCTGACTTACTCTTGTAGCCACAGTATTATATGGTGAATCCAGTTCAGTTTCTGATCAATGGTAACTCACAAGTTGTTGATATTGGAGGATTCAGGGATGGTAATGCCATTGAATGTCAAGGGGGCATGATTAAGATTCTCTCATTCTGGAGATGGTCATTGCCTGACACTTGTGTGGCCTGAATGTTACTTGCCATTTGTCAGTCCAAGCCTGGATATTGTCCGGGTCTTGCTACATTTGGACATGGACTGTTTCAGTATCTGAGGAGTTGTGAAAGTGCTGAACATGGTGCAATCAACAGCACATATCCCCACTGCTGACCTTGTGATGGAAATAAAGGTATTGTTGAAACAGCTGAAGGTGATTGGACCCAGGACACTACCCTGAGGAACTCCTGCAGTGATGAGCTGATATGATTTACTTCCAGCAGCCACAACTGTCTTCCTTTGTGCTTCATATGACTTCAACCATTGGAGAACTTTCCCGCTGACTCCCATTGACTCCAGTTTCGCTAGGTCTCCTTGATGCCTCGGTCAAATGCTGCATTGATGTCAAGGGCAGTTGCTTTCACCTCACCTTTGGAATTAAGCTCTTTTATCCATGTTTGGACCAAGGCTGTAATGATGTCAGGAGCTCAGTGCTGAGTGGATCATCCACTCAGTGCTTTTGGCTGAAGACTGATGCAATTGCTTCAGCCTTCTCTTTTACACTGATATGCTCGGCTCCACTATCATTGACAACAGTGATGCTTGTCGAGCCTCCAACACCCGTGAGTTGTGAATTTTCAATCATCATTCACAACTGGAGCCAGGACTGCAGAACTTAGATCTCATCCAATGTTTTGGGATCGCTTACAACTCTGTCTCTCATCTGCTTATGCTCTTTGGTACTCGTGGACCTTAATATCACTTATGTGCCTACTGCAACCTGTATTTAGAGGGGCAGGTAAAATATGAGTTATACTGCCCTATGATCCTGGCTTAGTTCATCAACTTTATCCTGAGGTGGGCTCTCTCAGCTGAATAGGCTAGGTGCCTGAAAAAGGCTAGTTCATAAAAATTAACCTGTATGCCTTTGAGGGAGCCTAATGTCTGTCAAAGTAGCAGCTCTTAAAGGATAGCAACTCACTGTGGAAGTGATGTTAGAATAATAAACCAACTGTTCACAATGATAGAGTTAAGGTGTATGGTCAACATAACTTCCTTTGATGCAGCAGATTTTGAATTGCTACTATGTTGAAGTCATTTTCAAACCCAGCGTCGCGACCTGCGGGTGGGTTGCGGGGGAGTGTCAGGAGGGTCACAGGACTATGTGTTGCGATGTTCCCGATCGCGGGAAGAAGTGCCCAATAGCACGACCGGCTTTCAGAAGGCCGACCATTCCATGCATGCGTGCCCCTCAGCAGTGTGCAGGCCCGGAGCACAGCGGGGCAGAATGCCTCCTCCTGATGTCAGCACGCTGACCCAGGAGCAGATTTTTTTAAAATCACTAGAGTCTTCCTGTCTGGAGCGACGGCAGAGGGCAGCCCCACACCCTGATGTCACATGCTGTGGGCGCTCGAGATTGATTCCTCCATTTTCCAGCTGTCAGCAGTGTTGGTATGAACTCCAGAGCCACTGGTGAACAACCCATGAAGAAGAAGATGAAAACAGGAACAAAGCAGCATAAAGATGATTACTTGAAGTTTGGGTTATTAATTGTGCCAGGATTCAAAGTCCTGACTTTCTCCGCTATCTGGTGGGGCGGGCCATACCGACGCCGAGGAGTGGCGTGAACCACTCCGGCGTCAGGCTGCCCAGAAGATGTGGAATCCTCCATCCGCGCATTCAGGGGCTAGGCCGGCGCCAGCGGGGTTGGTGCCGCGCCACCCGGAGCTGAAGGGCCTCTGCTGGCGCGAGTTGGCACATGCGCAGGAGCGCCAGCGTGTTCTGGCGTGATTCCAGCACATGCACAGGGTGGTTCCTCTCCGCGCCGGCCATGGAAGACCGTTACAGCAGCTGGCGCGGAGGGAAAGAGTGCCCCCACGGCACAGGCCTGCCCCCAGATCGGTGGGCCCCGATCGAGGGCCAGGCCACCGTGGGGGCTACCCCCACGCCCCCCCAAGGACTCCGCAGGCCGTCCGCAGAGCCAGTTCCAACCGGTAAGGACCCTAATTGATTTATGCCGGCGGGACAGGCCAAAAATGGGCGGCCACTCGGCCCATAATGTTGACCAGCTCCTCTGCCCCAGTACAACGAGTAAGTGCAAACCCAACATGCTGATGAAGGCCTTTTGCATCAATGGAACAGCCTTCATGTAGGATGCCATCCATGATGCCTTACAGTAATGGAACCTAACCGTTCAGTGAAAGCTGTGCATTCTGTCCAGCCGATGCCTCGCTTCATGATGTTCCTCTCTGCAAAATTAGAGTTCACTTGATGAGGCTTGAACACTGCAACCTGCCTGATGCATTTTCTGGAGCAAATTCTGGAAGGATTTGGTAACAAGGAAGGCTATGTGCTCTGACAGGTGCACTTTACAGGAATGCCAATGCTGCTCCAAATGTTACCTACATATCCTCATGCAACAGTTGATGCAATATTGTGAGGGGTCCTCAAAATTTCAATCTTCCCTTCAATGCCATGGCAACAATAAAGGTAATTAGGTGCTATACCTTAATGACAAAGTGTAGCGCATTGCGTCCCTCCAACATTACTATACACTTTGAACATATCCATCCATACTCCACTGCCATCGCTAAATCCCAAAAAATGAAGGTGAAGAGGCAGAAAAGCATTGGATTTGTCCTTTAGAAAAGGAACACAACCATCCTTTGGGTTTCCTCTGGGTGCTCCGCTTTCCTCCCACAGTCCAAAGATGTGCAGGTTCCGTGGATTGGCCATGCTAAATTGCCCCTTGTTGTCCAAAAATGTTAGCTAGGGTTATGGGGTTACAGTGTGCTTTTGGAGGGTTAGTGCAGACTCGATGGGCCAAATTGCCCTTCTACACTGTAGAGATTATATGATGTGTAACACCAGTCCTACACCAATACCTCTTAACTGTCCACTGAAGCGACAGAGTAAACATTCAACCATATTAAACAGCTACCATCGGTGCAAGGAGAAGAGTCACTGCCGTTTTCTTAGGGCCACTAGAGATGGAAAATAAATGCTAGTCTTGCCACTAATATCCACATCTGAAGAATAAACTTTTATGAAGTATGATGGAATCTTGATGCTGATTGGCGAGATAAAGTTGGATGTGAAACTGTTAATGTTGAACACCAGCAGAGACGAGTTAAGCTGAATGCCCTTGTGTCTGTATTGTCAAGTTATGTAAGTCTCCCGAGCAATTTACCTGCTAAAATCCTATTTGTCCAAAATCAGGTACAGTACATGTCAACAGAAATGCTGAAAGCATTTCAGAGATTCTTTTTCTGATTGCGAAATTCCTATCTAAATAATGTTGTAAGAAGGTGAATTGTGAATTCTCTAGCTTTGAGGTCTTAGGAAATTTTTTGCATTACATGTGGTGAAATATTATACGTGAAGCTGGTTCTTGGTGTCATGGAATAAAACCCCAATCAGACTATTATTTTCTGTCATTTTCTCTCAAATTAAACATTATTGTTGAGATTCATATGTTCCTATCACTTCTGACAGCGGGTTCAGAAGGGGTGATTGTTCATCAATGGTAAATTTAGCAACTTTCACAGATTTCTAACATTTTTTTTTAAATTAGGAGACCCAATAGTCATAATGGAGGCTATCCACTTTGCAGTGATGGGTCGCCTTTCAATTGTTACAATGTTCTTTAAGCTTCCTCACTTTCCTAAGTGCGGCTGGGCACTGCAGATTGAAAGATGCCTACTAAACCTTCCTTATCCTCTTTGGATGCTGTCTGTTTGTGATGCAAGACCTCCAGTCTGGAGTCCAAAAATGAATGGACAGATTCACAGGGAAATGGATGGAATCTAAGTGCCAAGCGATGGAGTATGAAATGAGTTGTGCACTCATTGGGTCAAATGGCAAAGCTAGCTTCTTGAAATGAATGGCCTTTATTCCGTAGTCCTTTTGTTTGACAATGCATGGGCATTGTGCAAAATGACAAATACAAAATAAAAAAATACATGGCTTGTTCACAATATTCCAGTCCTCACAGAGTTAAGAGATCTGTGCATTCATTTTATGTTGCATTGCATAGGCGAGGAGTACTGGATATAAATGCCGAGGTTAAAAAGTCCAGATGGTCTTTAAAATGTATCCTCACTCTAAACATGCGTGATTTATATGAAGCACTAATGGTATCTCTGTTAAAATCTGGCTAGCACTAGTCTTTCTGATCTCTAGCACTGAATTCATTGGATTCTTTTGCTACAGTCATTAATCTGTCACAACAAAGACTTGCTTCAATCAGGAATTCGGGAGGTTTGAAAAAAGCTTTTGATAAATGGTAATGAGTATAATCTGCCTGAATTACCATCCAGTGCTCTATTTATATTACTTAACGGTTGCTCTTATTGAAGCTATTTGATAATAATTCTAAAAGGCATTTAATGCATTTATCTTCAGTATATGTTTAATAGTTTTGAATATTTTGCTTATTTGGCGGAACGCCGTTTATCACAAATGGTAGGAGTACTCTCTGTTGGGTCTGTGAAAGTCGGAACTGGGTTGAAAGCTCTAACGTTGAAAATTTTGAAGAGAATTTTATCTGTCAAAGATTTCTTGTCAGTGCTCCGAGTTTTGTTTATGATGCCTAGCTGTGTTCACGTGATACGAGCTAATGGCATTTTGATGAGTGAATTCTGAGCGTATTGTTGCAAAAGAAGAAGTTACAAGTAATAGTGGGGAATGTTACCCATTACATCATTTTTTTTTGACTATGAAATTCAAGCCATGAATTGTTGTTTTCTGTCTTCCTTCCAGTCCAAAACATACTGGATGGGTGGGTTTTGATTCCTCTATTTACAAAGCTGTGCAAGGCTTGAAGGTGTGTGAACTGTGCTTGAATGGTGGAGAAAACTTTAGCAGGCTAATCATCGTGCAATGAATATTCTTAATTCTCAAAGCAAGGCTTTAGAAATGCTTGCAAAATATTGGAGTAAAGGCTAATTGAGCTTGCAACAGGTCAAGGGGTGAATAACTACTGTAGAACTGGACACAAAAAAAACAAAAATGTCTTTTACCAGAGTTCAGATTGGGCCTGACAAAGATGTGATGAGCTATTGTAGCATGTGAGCAGGGATTATAAAAGCTTTCTGATACTGCAAGCAGGGTGCATTGCCAGGTACTTACGGTGAAGGAAGAGGTGAGGGAGGAGGCCTTTCTGCTCTGGCAGCATTTTTATCTCAATAAAATAGCAAGCCGAGAAGCAGAGATCTGCCTTATTAAGGGTTTCATGAAGGACATTGTGATTGAAGTGTGATCTACCAATTTCCTCAACCTTTGCTTTCTAGCACATTCAGGACACCAGAATCAGCCATTTTGCCATGTGCTGCCCAATAAGGAAGAAGATGCCTCACTGTGGAAGTATGGAGACTAGTGTGTGAGGGATTCAACTCCAGACCTTCCATATCTACCCCAGGAAAACGAATCCTTTTTGCTGCATGTGTAATATTTTTAGTCAAGCATTTGAATAATTGACTCTTTTTGCCAATAAAATTACTGACTTCAAAAGATGGTAAGAGGAACCAGTTTTATTGATTTTTGCCATGCTGACGCTGCAAAGATTTAATGTGTTTGCATTATTATGAAATTTACTATTTAATTGCAGGCCCACTGATGGGTTGAAGGCAGGCCACATTATCTGAAATGAAACATGTTGTACCATTGGCATTGTCTGAGGCCTCTGCTGTTGTTCCCAGTCACTTGCATATGGGCTAAGCAATTCACAAAATTGCCATCTGAATTCGAGGGACGATCACCGAACCATTTAAATCAACATTACAGCAGCAACAAGACCAGACAAAGGGTTGAATACTCTGCATGAGTTTCTCACCACATGACCATGAGTCCCCTCCTTCAATTGAAAAGCTCAAATCAGGATATGAGGGAACACTCACTCCTTATCTGGATGAGTGCAGCCACAAGACATTTAACAAATGCCTCAACATTCACATTGTTAAGCCGGTGTTTATGGGTGTATAAAGTGAGTCCAACAAAAGCCAACTTTCTGCCGTCCTATGGTGTCAAAAGCCACCTGGTTCCAGCGATACAGGACTTCAATTTTGTGGCGCGATGGGGGAAATAATGATTGTTCTCAGAACAGAGAAACTCCGGGAGAGATTTGATAGAGGTGCTCAAACCCATGGAGGGTTTTGAAAGAGTAGATAAGAACAACGTGTTTCCAGTAGCAGAAGGGTCAGTAACCAGAGAACATAGATTTAAGGTAATTGGCAAAGGAACCTGAGGCAATATACAAAAAAGAAATGTTTACTCAATGTGTTACAGTCTGGAATGTAATGCTTGAAAGACTAGTGGAAGCAAATTCAATTATAACTTTCAAAAGAGATTAGATAAACACGCAGGACATTTACAGAAATGGGGATGGGGGGGGGGGGGAGGAGAGTAATCAGGTCGCTCTTTCAAAGAGACGGTGCATACATGATGGGCTAAATGGCCTAATTCTGTGCTGTATAATTCTACAATTCTACATTGGGATGGCTAACTAAAACAAAAGGTCCTGTTACTTTTGGGCTTTGATGGTAGTTCAAGCAGCCTGACGTTCACTCCTGTGGAGAGGTGGCAGATATGAACTGTTTAGCTGAGGTTTGCTGCACAAACTCGGGCATCTTCAGGGCAACTAGCTCAATCACGTGTTGCTGCTATTTCTCTCCCAAAATCATTGCCAGCGAGCTTCCTCCCCGGTTTTTAGACAGAACGGTCCACTCAATCAGTCTTTGACATACGTTTCCTGCTGTATTTCATGGCTACAAGTTGCCCACCATCTTCTGAGACACCGAGGAGGCCATGTATGGAGGTGAGATGGTGGCGTGATGGGAAAGCCACTGCACTAATAATCCAGAGACGCAGGAAATGCTGTGGGTTCAAATCCCACCATGACAACAAGTATTGTCTGAATTTAGTTAATGGTTCAGGAATATAAATTGGTCTCAGTAATAGTGTCCGTGGAACCGTAATTACTTTGTCGGAAAAAACCATCTGACTCACTATTATCCATTAGGGAAGGAAACCTCCATTCTCACCTGGTTTGGTCGAAATGTCAGTCAAGGTGACCACTTTGGTATAGGTTACTATTTTATGAGCATCACAAAGATAATATCCTTGGATTCCCCACCTAGCACTCTTATGGGGTCACCATCATTCCAAAGAATGCAATGGGAAACAAAGAAAGTGAACTTTGTAAATTGAAAAATAATGTCGCATTTTTATCGTGATGGATTTTAACTGTAGAAAGTTAGATTTTCATTTATACACCACCTTTCTCATTGAAACATTCAAACTTCTTACAGGGCTCAACAAAATAGATGCAGGAAGGATGTTTCTCCGGGCTGTTGAGATCTGGAACCTGGACACATCTTAGAGCAAAGTAGATGCAGGAAGATTTTCCCCTGGCTATTGAGATCTCAAACCTGGAGACATATTAGAATAAGAGGCTGGTCATTGAGAACTGATTTGAATAGGAATTTATCCACTCAGAGGCCTGTGAATCTTTTGAATTTGTTACCACCGAGGGCTGTGGAGGTTCAGCCACTGAGGATCAATGTTCAAGACAGAGATTGATAGATTTCTAGACAGTAACGATAAACAAGCATAGAGATTGTGCAGGGAAAAGGCCTTGAAGTCGAAGATCAACCATGATCCAATTGAATGGCGGAGCAAGCTCGAGGGGCCGAGTGGCCTACTCCTGCTCCTATTTCCTACATTCCTTTCATGATTCAGGATGTCCCAACATGCTTTACTGCCAGTGCAGTACTGTTGAAGTGCAGAAGTGCAGTAACTGTTGAAATTAGGGAACACAGGCGCAAGATTTCACAAACAACTATTTAATTTTGTGATTGAAGACTAAATATTGGCCAGGAGGCAGGAGGACTCCCCTACTCTGCTACAAAATAGTGATGTGCGATATTTTATATTCACCTGGGGACGCAGCCGAGGCTCGCTTTAACGCTACTTCTGAAAAACAGCAGCTCCAACTGTGCAGCATTCCCTCATCACCAGATTCTCAGTCTGGACTTCGTGTTCAAGTCTCTGATGTGTGACCTAAACCATCTGACTTAGAGGGAAGGGAATTGCCAACTGAGCCATAGCTCACAGTCCATTTTTAAATATTAATTCAACGAATGTGGGCTTCGCTGGCTAGGCAAGGATTCATTGCCCATCCTTAATTGCCCTTGAGACACCCACAGTGCTGTCAGTGAGGGACCGTCAAGAATTTGACCCAGTGACAGTGAATGAACATGATTTATTTCCAAGTCAAGATAGTGAGTGACTTGGAGGGGAACTTCCAGATGGTGGTATTCCCATGTATTTGCTGCCCTTGTCCTTCTAAATGGTCATGATCGTGGGTTTGGAAGGTGCTGCCAAAGGAGCTTTGGTGAGTAGCTGCCTTGAATCTTGTAGATGGTACATACAGCTACCACTGTGGATCAGTGATGGAAGAAGTGAATGTTTGTGGAAGGGATACAAATCAAGCGGACTGCTTCTTGAGTGTTGTTGGAGCAGCACTCACCAGGCAAGTGGAGAGTATTCCATCACACTCCTGACAGTTGCCTTGTAGATGGTGAACAGGCTCTGGGGAGTTACTCTGATGGTCTGATGCGGGCCAGCCAAGTGCTGAAAGAAGCAAGGTGAACTTATTTGTTTACACTGTCAATGATTGTTTCCTTGTTCAATATACAAGAGAAAGTACCAGAGAGGGCAACATTAAATTTAGTATTTAGCAGTGGTCCAATGACCATGACTAATCCCTATGGGGAAGCATCTTGGCAACAGCAATCACTGTATTGTCACGTTTCAATTGTTGAGGCAAATTAATGCTGTTGATAATTTAATCTTCGTTCCCCCCCAATCGGGTTAATTTTACACTTAATGGAGGAAAATTTGAGGAAAACATGGGAAGATGCTGTTGAAGATTAACTGTAATATAAAAGAAATCTATAGCGAAGGACAAGAAAGCCATTTTTATCCCGAGAACCAAGAAAGATTCAAGGTTGTGCGAAACAGAAATAACTAGGGACGTTTATCGAGAATTTAACCTAGAAATGAATGTTTCTCGACATATTAAAGACTCAATCATAGGGACATTGTAAAATGCAACTGAGAATAAGGAAAGCGGGTATTAGGAATACTAAGATTGTATTAGAAAAGGAGGTAGTAAACTGTTTTAAAAATGAAAGGAATGCTTTTTCATTTGTGTTGGAAATCAGCAAACAATTACTAAGGACTATATTGGTTCCTTGAAGCGTTTACAAGAGCAGGTTAGGTATACAAACATACAAATAAGGAGCAGGGGTAGGCCACAGCACCTCGTGTCTGCTCTGTCATTCAGCAAGATCATGGCTGATCTTATTGCAACCTGAACTTCACATTCCTGCCTACCCTTGATAACCTTTCACCCACTTTGCTTATCAAGAATATATCTAGCTCTGCCTTGAAAATATTCAAAGATTCTACTTCTATCACCTTTTGAGGAAGGGAATTTCAAAGACTCACATAGAAACATAGAAGATAGAAACGGGAGGAGGCCATTTGGCCATTCATTTTGATCTGATCATCAAGTTCAATACCCTGATCCCGCCTTGCCCCCATATCTCTTGATTCCTTTAGCCCCAAGAGCTTTATCTAATACTTTCTTGAAATTACACAACCTTTGGCCTCAATTACTTTCTATGGTAGCAAATTCCATGGATTCACCACTCTCTGGGTGAAGAAATTTCTCCTCACCTCAGTCCTTACAGGTTTACCCCTTCGCATCAAACTCTGACCCCTTGTTCTGGATCCCCCAGCATCAGGAACATTCTTTCTGAATCTACCCTGTCTAATCCTGTTCGAATTTTGTACCCATCTATGTGATCACCTCTCACTCTTCTAAATTCCAATGAATATCATCCTAACCGATTTAGTCACTCCTCATATGACAATCCCGCCATCCCAGGAATCAGCCTGGTAAATCTTCGCTGCACCGCCTCCATAGCAAGAACATCCTTCCTCAGATAAGAACACCAAAACTGCACAGGTGTGGCCTCACCAATGCCCTATATAATTGCAGTAAAATATCTCTATTCCTGATACTCAAATCCTTTCACTTTGAAGGCCAAATGATCATTTGCCTCCTTTACTGTCTGCTATCCCTGCGTGCTTACTTTCAGGCACTGATGCATGAGGACACCAAAGTCTAACTGAGTATCCACCTCTCTCAAAGTTTATACTCATTCAAATTATAAACTGTCTTCCTATTTTTGCTACCGAAGCAATAACCTCACATTTATCCACATTACACTGTATCTGCCATGCATGTGCCGACTCACTCAGCTTGTCCACACCCTGCTGAAGCATCTCTGCATCCACCTCACAGCTCACTCTCCCACCCAACTTTGTATCATCTGCAAATTTGGTGATTATGGGCTGGATTCTCCGATTCTGGGGCTATGTTCCGGCGTGGGAATGGTGGCATTTTGCGGCAGAAATAAGAACCCGGCTCCAGCTGCAGATACGCCCTGGAGAATGACCAGGTCCATGGCCACGCCTGCGTATGGCGGCGGCCTGCAGCGGCCGCACCGTGCAACATAGCGGCGGCCGCTCATGGACCCTTCCACAAAATAGTCCCCCCCTTCGGCTGGCTCTACCTGCCGGTACACCCCGGAGAATTGCCGGGTGTGTGGCCACGCATGCCGCCCTTCAGCCAGCTTGCGCACCTCAGACCAGCGCCCTACAGTGCCCCCAGTCCGAATAATGACCCCCCTGCCCATGGATCGGTCCTCCCCCGACTGTGGTGGCGCTGGACTGTGTCCCAGCCGCCACGCCGAGTTCCCGAGGGGTGAGGCCACACATTTCCCATGCCGTCGGGAACTCGGCCAGTTGAGGGCGGAACATCATGGGGTGGGCCTCAGGCAATGTCCTGAGGCCATCGTTACATGGCACGCCGTACTCTCGTAGTACACAACACGTAATCCCATGCACTTTAACTTTACATATTAATCTGCTATGTGAGAGCCTTCTGAAAGTCTAAATAAACCACATCTACTGATTCCCCCAGGTCAACTCTACTAGTTACGTCTTCAAAGAATTCAAGTAGATTGTCGAGCATGATTTTCCTTTCGTAAAGCCATGCTGACTTTGATTACATAACTGCTTTCCAAATGCTGTGCTATGAAATCCTTGATAATGGACTCTAGCAATTTCCCTACTGCTGATGTTAGGCTCACAGCTCCACAGTTCCTTGTTTTCTCTCTACCTCCTTTTTTGTATAGTGGGGTTACATTCGCTACTGTCCAATCTGTAGGAACCATTCCAGAGTCCAAAGAATTTTGGAATATGACCACCAATGGATCTATTGGTTCTTGGGCCACTTCCTTAAGTACTCTGGGATGCAGCTTATCAGGCCCTGGAGATTTGTCCACCTTCAATCTCATTAATTACCCCAAAACCATTTCTTTATTAATACCAATTTCCTTCGGCTCCTCGCTACCTACCGACCTCACGACCTACTGAGCGAAAAAAGTTTTCCTCATCTCTGTCTTAAATGGGTGTCACTTATTTTTAAACAATGACCGCTAGTTCTAGGGTCTCCCACAAGAGGAGGCATCCTCTCCATATCCACTCTAATAAAGGCAAATAAATAATTTATGAACTAAATAGATAATAAATAGATGCTCATAAGGGAGGAGGCAGGTGCCAAAAAGCGGCAGCCTGCCCACCATATTCAAAGAAGTATTCCAGGGTCAATTATGTTTGTTATCAAGACAATTGGTGCTGATAATATGCTGCCCACACCATAAAATGTTTGGTGCTGGACAGGAGCGGCAGACCGATTTTTAAAATAATTTAATTGAAAGGCGGGAATGAATGGGGATAGGGGGATTTGCTCTTTGGGGGCTGCCGTTTTCTGATCACAGGGTGCGCTCCCACTACCCATGATCGAACCCCCTCTTCCTCCCTACCTGCACACAAACTTAAACCCACCTCATTCCTCCCTACCATGCCCCCATTCTTCCTCTGCCTCTCGCTGTCCCGGCAAGCCCACAAACATGCACGTGGCACTGCCGGGACTGATGAAGCTACCGGCTAGTCAGATTGACTGGCAGCTGCAGGGGTGGGACTTTTACCTCAGTAAGGGGCAGAAATCCTATTAAACCCTGGCTTAACTATCCTGCAGTGCGTTATAGCTCTGGGGTCGGTGAGAAGCATCTTGGCTCTACACGGACTTTCCTTCCGTCCCTGGCATTATTCAGTCTTTGAAGTATTCTGACCAGTTTTCACTGGCAGCACATGGCACAAGATATTGTGGCTTTGGGCAAGATGACGAGGAGAGTGTTCAGGAGGATACTGAATCTTAGTTAAGAACTATTTACACCTGGGAAATGAGGTTTAGAAAAAATGTGATTGAACTTATTAAAACAAAGGATGGTGACCGCTTACCAGACATACCAAACCCCATTGTAAATAAGCAGGGTGCTTTGAACTTATTGTAAGAAATAAGAGCAAATAAAATTCTGGGTCCAGATGAAATCCCTCTCGGGATTTTAAAGCTAATTGATGGACTGGCTCCAATATTGACCAATCTCTTTCAAGAGTCAATCAACATTGGCTACTTACCAGGCCAGCAGAGACACACTAACATCTGTGACATATTCAAAAAAGAGGATAAAAGTCAGCCAGAAAATTACGCATCTCACCAGCGTAATTTGAACTTGTTTGATCATTGTTCTTATGTCATGAAGTATTTTGAAGTTCACAATATCCTGGTAAATAGTGGTTTTTTTTTGGGTATAACGATCTACCGAGACAGTTTTTTTACAAATTGTCAACGACAAAGTTCCTCATGAAAAGTTTGTCTCCAAAATCTATCACTATGGAGTCAGGTGAAGGTGGTGGCGTACTGGTATTGTCACTGGACTCATAATCCAGAGACCCAGAGCAAGATCTGGGGACCTGCGATCAAATCCCACCATGGTAGATGGTGAAATTTGAATTCACTAAAAATCTGGAATTAGAAGTCCAGTGATGACCATGGGCTGGATTCTCCCAAAATGGGGCTATGTCCCCACGCCAGCACTTCGGAGTTTCCTCAAAAAAAGATCAGTTGATTCACTTATCTTCAGGGGGCTAGCAGGGACCCGGAGTGATTCACGCAGCTTTAGCTGCGGATACGGGCCCGCGCACCCTCTGGTTTCCAGTCCACGTGCACGGCGCCATGACGGACTCGGACTGTGGAGGCAGCTCCGAAATGTAGCCCCCACCCCCCCGCCCCTGATTGGCCGCGCGCCCTTGCATCTGACTGGCCCGATCTGTGCTCCGGCTGCCCATAAGCCCCCCCACCCTGGTGTCCGATCCCTCCGCCCTCCACCAGAGCGGCTCCGGACTGAGTTCGCAGCCACGTGGGATTCCCAAACTGCAATAGATGGTTAGAACCATGCCATCGGGAACTCGGCCAGCTGGGAGCGGAGTATCACTAGGCGGGCCTCTGGCAATGGCCCCCCAGCTGTGTGGAGTAAATCGCGTAATTGCTGATTCTCGGGTCCCGGATAATCGCCGGAGCGGCGCTGGACCAGATTTCGGTGCGAACGTTGATTCTCCGCCCTCACACCAAACGCGATTTCGGCACAGGGCTGTGGAGAATCCAGCCCCATGTGTAAAAACCCAATTGGTTCACTCATGTTCTTTAGGGAAGGAAACGTGGTCCAGATCCACAGCAATGCGGTTGACTCTCAAATGCCCTCTGATATGAAGGGCAGTTGGAGAAATGCCAGAAATGCTGGCCTCGCCAACAAAGCCCACATTACAAAAATGAATAAAGATTATTAAATTCAATCTGGTACTTCCTTACCAACAGAAGACAATGTGGTGTGCAATGTGGATCATCTTCTTCCTCAGTGAGGGGCAGAAAACTAGCTGAGGATAACCTATAGTGGAATGTCCCAGGAATCTATTTTGTGACCTTTATGCTTCTTGACAGACATGCTTGATCTTTCCAACACGTTAAAAAACAAGGTGCAACTGTTTGTAGATTGTGTGTGTTCTGAATCAGGACAAACTTCAGGTGGTCTTCTGGGCTGAATTCTCACCATGCAAGCTTGATGCTGAAATATAACTCATCATAGTCATCCTGTACAATAATGGCTACCTTGATCAGATTATTTCACATTGTATATCAGGCAAACTCATGAATGGGCCTTAGGCCCTAAGGCTCTTGGCCCTAAAAAATGCCAAGGAAGGGCAAGGTAGGTCAAAGATTTCAGCAACAAGTGAAACTAGCTGTTTCACGCTGTTACTATGCAGCAGCAACATGAGTGGTATCTTTGGAAAGCTACTGTCAAGCCAAAAAGACATTCTGTTGATCACATAAATGAGTAATGTGTAATATGAATTTTAGTGCCAGAGTATGTTAGGTGTGTAGGTTGTACGTCCCAAAGAGTGGCGGAGCGTATCAAACAACTTGTCCTAGGCATTATTCACAATGGACAAGGTACAGCCATATCCAACCAGAAGGTGCTTGGAAAACCTGAAACACTGGGCGGGATTCTCTGTCCCGCCACACGCCGGCGATTTCTCCTTTTTGTCGGATGGTCAATGGGGTTTCCCATTGTGAGGCAGCCTCTCGCCATAGGGAAACCCTTGGGATGCCGGCAAAATGGAGAATCCCGATGGCAGAGAATTCATGCCACAATGTCCAAAATTAGATATGATTCTACGATTGGACAACATTTGCCACATAATACTCTGCGAGCCAACAATTACACTTAAAACCAATTTAAGATTATCAGTCGGGCTTGTAATGTGATGGATTTGCATATACTGGAAGCTATATATATTAATATACAGGGCACTGTTCTTTGCTGACAGGAAGAAAATATGTACACACATTGCACTGTTACACCTAAACAAAATAGGCAATAACCATGCACTGATTAATTCCCCAGGACAATGCCTTGACCAATCAGGCTCAAGCTACTAATTTTGGGCTTTTCACAGTAACTTCATTGCACTGTTAATGTAAACCTACTTGTGCCAATAAAGATTTTTATAAAAAATTTCAAACAATGCTTGGCAGTTAAATGTCAGTCACCATCAACTGGTGCATTCTCTATGGAAATGCCTCTACCAATCAGAATCCACTTGCCAACCAATCATCATTCTCTTATTATACAGTAAGAAATGTTGCTTTTTTCCCTTATACTGTTATTCTTGTGAACTGTCTAGATGGGTGCAATATGAAATATTTTCGGCATGTCTCTTTTTTCAGCAATGCTCAACTTCTGTGGCAACAAATGATTATTTAGCTACTCACAGCTTGCCTTTATGCTTCCATTTAATTGTGGAACTTCTTCCAGACTTCCTCTTGTGTCATCTTAGTGGAGGAGAGTACTGGCAGTTTGAGTAATGTTTCATCATATCGGGGGGTGACGCATCTTTGCAAGTTAAGGGCTGTTTCTCCCCGCCATAATTGTGTCCCTGGATTTCCTTTAACCTGGTCGCTAGAATTTGCAGGGATTCAATCCTAAAAGCAGCCTCTTGGTTGCTGAACCATTTTCCACCATCATTCCACATTCTAGATTCTCGGACTTCACAAAATTTATTGGGGTCGAGTGGTTCATTAGCTGCTTCAGAAGCTTGAAAAGATTATTATTGCAGTTGCGTCGTGATTGGTTGTTACCTTGTCATTACTGCTTATGAATTTGCAGTCAAGCTATGGTAATTTCATTAGCAGATCCGTTAAAAGTTCAAAACACATGCATCAAGCCTTTTTTCATGAAATGGGAAATGTCAAGCCCGAGATTTTTCTCATGTTTTAGACAGCACAGACTACTGAATATGTATTGTCACCAAAAATTCTGCCTAATTGAACGGTCATTTCTTACCATAACAGATCAGCCACATCACATCTATAAACACTGAGATTATTTCATTTGGTCTTTAACAGTACATAGAAACAAGTGGACGATTTAATAAAGAAATGATTGATCATCATTAAATCAGACCTCAGGAATGCATTATCTTTGCTCCAAAAGTAATGCTGCACAGTAGAAACACTTCATTGAATTAACCTCGGATTAGCATGTGAATTCAAATGCATGAGGACTTCTAGTTTTGTTTCTAAAGCTATATGCCCCCCCCCCCCCCAACCACCATCCCCCGTGCACCCCATCTCCCTGCACCCCACCCATACGTCCCACAATATTCAATTTATTTGAATCCAATCAGTTTTAAAAGAAAATATTGGTGTAAACTCTGAACAGGGAAACAGATACAAATCTGAGACACATAGATAATAACGGTCAATGGGTGGCCCAGATTTAGGCCAACCGGACTGCTTAGCCTCATTCCACATCTGAATAAATCATATGTTATATTATATCAGTAATAATTTGAGACGTCCTGAGGTCATGAAAGACATATTTATAAATGCAAGTCGTCCTTTACTTCTTTTTTTTCCCTTCCTTCCTTTCTTCTCTTTTTTTTTTCCTTCCTTCCTTTCTCCCTCCCTCACACCCTCCTTCCTTCCCTCCCCAACTAATACAGCACTTATAGAATACACGGACATCTGAACAACACTGAGACATGAAGAAAATAGATTTAAGTGAAGGAATAAGATTGATTGTGTATACGTCAATGCCTTGCTTGTTGGTTCCATCAGAGACAGCTTTATGTAATATTTGTCTTCATCACAGTTGCCTCATGTTGGATGCTGCTATTCTGCCACTTGATATATAAATGCACACAGAAAAGCCAACCAAACCCACAAATTAGCGGTGAATAATGTTTCTCTCGGTCAACTGCATGTGCAAAAAGACATTTCACATCCCCTTGTATCCCTCATGCTTAATCAATTTCACTCCGTTTTCATGCGTTACCCACTGAAATGCACCAGAAATTGACTCAGTGACAAGTGAAAATTCTATATGTGGTGCTAAAATTAATGAGAGGCACCACTTATGTCCTGTATTGAATTGGTCCCCGGAGTAATATCACAGACAATCAAAAGTCGGAGGAATAGCCTCCTTGCTCAAATGAAGAGAAATCTATCTGATCAACTTTGAATTGTACCATTCATACTGGTGCAGAAAACAATTGTTAAAAATGTAAAATTGGCTGTTGCAATAGCTTTTTTTTTCATTGACAGCCACAATTGGGTCAGGAGAAGCATTTTAATATTTAGTAAGAAGCATTGTTTAAGAATGCTTAGTTGAATAGATTTTAAATTTGCAGCGATTTTGTTCAGGTACTCTTGAGTCTTAGTATGAAGTCTGCATTACAAAGCTGCTGTGTGAGCAGGGAAAACACTCTTCTGATGTCGAGGATTTAGATTTTTACCAGGGCTGCAGATCTTCAATTGTACCTGCAGATACGCTATCAGGGGAAGCAGGTTACTGTTGAGTACCTCAAGTCAAACTATAGTTAACAGCAACGACGACCAAAATGATGTGCCTAAATCTGGACTTTCAATCAGATGTGTCTTATTAGCACAGCACCCATTTTACACCTGTTTTCACCCTTTGACCAAAACAACCTCCCTTATCTTCCAGTTTCCATGAGTGACAGACATTGCATTGTCTTTGTTGGTGGTATTTTTTGCAGGATTATTTCTAGAATGGGGATGGTTGATGTGATATGAGGAAGGTGCTCAAAACAATGCGTGGTTCAGCCAAATGTGACTTTGGTAGCTCGTATTTCTTGCAGAACGATTGACGCTTTACTGTTGGCAAAACAGGACTTTTTTGATTTGTGGACTAGAGCTCTATAATTACTGAATTAGTCATGATGTGGAGATGCCAGCGTTGGACTGGGGTGAGCACAGTAAGAAGTCTTACAACACCAGGTTAAAGTCCAACAGGTTTGTTTCAAACACTAGCTTTCGGAGCACATGTTGGACTTTAACCTGGTGTTGTAAGACTTCTTACTGTACAGAATTAGTGAACAGGGCACTTTTAAAAAAGAATTCAGAGGTGCATTTCCACGTTGACAAGTATGTTGGTAAGGTGCTGAACTGTGAGAGGTGGATCTGAGCTCTCACTGGGTTACGTTTAGGGTTAGATGTCTTGGTATTGTGAGTCGAGTGTTACTTACCATCATTTATGTTGTACATTATTCTCCTAGCACAAGCAAGCCTATTAAAGGACCGAATGAACAATGCTAAAGCACACTCAATGCACCATTAAACTCCGATTGTAGTGGTATCGAAACCAAAAACTGTCGGGGCAGCATTTCCCATTCGTTACTTCTGATGGGAATGCCTATGGAGCACAGATATACAAGCACAATTTAACTTGCAAGACCCTATTCTGTGAAACCTTGTAATATGCAATATTTCAGGCGAGCCACAAATATTACATGCAATGGGACTCAGTACTGCTTCAGCAACTGATTCCTTTAGGGGCTCGGCAAGGCAGCACAGTGGTTAGCACTGTTGCTTCACAGCACCAGGGTCCCAGGTTCGATTCCCAGCTTGGGTCACTGTCTGTGCGAAGTCTGCATGTTCTCCCCGTGTCTGCGTGTGTTTCCTCCAGGTGCTCTGGTTTCCTCCCACAAGTCCCAAAAGATGTGCTTGTTAGGTGAATTGGACATTCTGAATTCTCCCTCTGTGTACCCAAACAGGCGCCGGAGTGTGGCGACTAGGGGATTTTCACAGTAATTTCATTGCAGTGTTAATGTGAGCCTACTTGTGACAATAATAAAGATTATAATATAAAAATTTGCCTGTGTCAGCTCACTTCTTATCAAGACTATGCACTGGTGGATTAAAATGTACCTCCAAAACAATTACTCAGGTGGTAGCATACTATTTAAAAGTCTTAAAATTGTACATCACAATATTATAATTCTGGAGAAGAAATCTCAGATGTTGTGGTTTCAAATGCAGAAGCAAGTATGTTATGCTTAGTAGGTAAACGGACATTACAATTTTTTGGTCAACTAACTTAAAATTATTCTTTCCTGAATGAATGTTAAACAATGAAAATAATCTCGATGTTTTTTACATGGAGGGTTAATGTACAGTATCCCACAGGGACAGCACTGTGAGTTGTAGGATGTGAGATTACATTCAATTGTTTGGAGAGTCTTAGTAGCCTACGTTTTTGTTACATCCCATGCAGCTGTAGCACTTTATCGTCTCTTCTGCTTCCCTCCTTTCTGATTGCCTAGATGACAACTATTGTAATCCAGCTAACAGGAACTGCCTCTCCAGGGAATCCACCCATTTCCACATACTTGTAGGCTATCTCAGTCCTTCCAGCTGGACACAAAGGAAGGATAAAAGGCCCTTCAGTCAAAAAGAGCTCTTCAGTAAAATCTTCAAAAATACTGCTACCATGGATAGCCACTCGTGGCGTTACAACTGAAGCATGAGTTACTGGTGCCAAAAAAGTTTGGATTCCTTCAGGTCAAAACGGAATTCATTGATTACATGGACATGTGCAGGTTCATAGTATCTAACATGCAAGTCTACCAGCTACAAATGTGGTGAGGTTCCAAATTGTCCGTTTGCTTTCAAGGGGAAAGTCGCCATGAAATCAGAAAGAAAAATGGCTCTTCCATATAACACATAATCTTTTAACTGAGTGCAGAACAACATTGCCCAGACTCAAGGTTGCTCAACCATACTGTAAACTGAAGTAAATGTATGATTTTTCTTTCCCCCCCACCCAAAGCAAAATCTTTTTCTTTCCATTGACCTAGTGAAGGCAAGTTTGAATGCTTACTCAGTGTCGAAGAATGCTGAGCATGTCATCACTGTCCTTTAGTTTTTCGACAAGCATTGGCACAATCACCTGTGCTATCAAAGCAAGACATTTGGAGAGCTAAAAGTACTCAGTGCATGGAGGATGTGTTAAATGTTTGTTATTTTCTTCTCTTCTTTGTTAATGTATGCTCCGGAATGTAACAAATTTACCTTTCAAAGAGATTGGGCAATTACAAATGATATTCACCCAAAGAACCAGATACACTGACTCCTGGGAAAATATCTGCAAAGTGTCAAGGCCCATATGTCTTTATTTCCCCACCCACAACATTTTCCCAGCTACTCAGTGCTCTTTACATGAAGAAGTTCTGTATGATATCAGTTCCAAGTATATTTTTGCTTCAGTTACGCTATATAACTTTACATCCTATGCTGGTCAGGAGTCAGGAATTCTGTGGATGTTGTTAATATGTTTTGTTTCATACATTTAGAGTACACAATTACTTTTTCCAATTAAGGGGCCAATCCACCCACCTTTTTGGGTTGCGGGGGTGAGACCCACGCAGACACAGGGAGAATGAGCAAACTCCACATGGACAGTCACCCAGGGCCGGGATCGAACCCGGGTCCTCGGCGCCCTGAGGCAGTAGGGCTAACCACTGCATCACCGTGCTGCCTCTGTTGACATGTTTTATACTTCTATAATGGATTAGATTGTCAATCTGGGTTTGGGAACACGAACTTGGAACATTTCCGTGTCCCAGCACCAGGTTAGATCAGCATCAGCAGCATAACTTTGTTTGCAAATGCAAAGTACCTAACTGCCTTGGGGATGAATTATTGTGCTCGGATCAACTTGAAGACAGGAGACAGTTGAAAAGGCACGGCAACAGAGGTTGAGCTTTCTATTCACTAATGACATGAAGCAGCAGGGATTGCAATATACCAGTGCTGGTACAGACAGGAGTCTGTCATAATATCCACTCATGTATATAATGAGATGCAGACAGGCAGTGATTGACACACAGGATGACCAATGAACACACAACACAGAACAACCAATCACCAGACAGGACACCATCACTATAAAGCCCACAGGGCATTAAGACTCTCCATCTCTCAGGACCCAGCTACTGAGACAGTCAGAGTGCACAAGCTAGTGAGCACTATCACCATGCGGTAGCTAGTAAGTGTGGTCAAGCCAGTAAGAGGTCATCAGTTAGATTAGTAGAGTGTCAACCCACAGCTGAACATGTACAGCAGTCCACTAGTTAAATAAAACAGTGTTGGATCATCTGCTGTGTCAGACGTCCGTTTCTAGTTTCACTGCATCCAGTTGCAATCAACGTCGAACCAACCTGCCTAACACATCAGAGTCCACAGGTGATTCTCGATGCCTCTCTTGAGACTCTCACGGGTGCAGTTGGAAAACAGAAGGAGATATCTTGTTCCCAGTGTCGGAACGAAGAATTATGCCAAGAAGCACAAAGAGGGCCTGGTTGGAGGTGGTTAGGGAAATAAGAAAACAGAAGGCTTCAGTGGAGAAAGAGCTTCAATAGCTTGATATGGTTAATCTGATAGGATGAGTGACAAGTGATGCCCAGGTGACAGGCCTCTAACTCTGTGCACATCTGCAGTCACCTGAGCTCAGCAGACTGAATGTCCATAGTTCACCTCAACTCTTATCAGATCAAGTGGCCAGCTGCATCACTGTGGTGTCACCATCCCTAACAAATGGGGCACACTTGAGCAGGGGGTGTCAATGTGGATGTCATACAGGAGATAGTGTGGGAGGGCAGCCTTTTCCTAAATGTTTTCCTCTTATTATGATTCTGGACCAGACCGCAATAGTTACTAGGCTACTGGACAGAAACCCCAATATTTAATTTAATTTGTAAGACTGTGAGGAAAAGATATTTTGCTCCAGGAGTGATTCCACGCACAAATGGGGATATAGTATATTAAAACAAACTTTATTAGTAACACAGGATAAAAATAACTTTAATATCATAGAAGAAACTAGCTTACAAAGGACCCATTAAACAATTATTAATAATGAAACACAAACTCCTAACTGCTATCTTTTATTGCCACTCAGGTCAATATCCCCCTTTAAATACAGTTGGCCAACCTAGGAATACTTGCTGTAAAGAGTTGTCTTTGACAAATTGCTTTGAGAGAGTGGCATTTGTCAAAATCAGCTTGCAGATTATTGTCTGTGTCAGACCACTGTTTAACCTGCCAGCCTTTTCAGAAACTGCTGCTCTGTCCACATGCAACATATTTTTAACTAAATTGTTTTGAGAGGAACCCTGTTCTGTCCACAGCCAAATCTTGAACTAAACTCAACATTGAAACTCAACACCTCCCTGCTTCAGCCCCGGGCTCCTCCCATTGACTGCATCATCTTACTGAAACTATTGCTCCCTGCACTAAGGATCTACTGGCCGCGTCCCACTGGAATCAGGGTGGGACATGAGTGGTAGATCCCAGGAGAGGCTTCCCTTGGGATTCCCAATGGCTGTTACATCTCGTGAGATTGAACACGTGATCTGTTTAAGAACCCACTTAGCTGTGCTGACGCTGGATCAAATGACCACACAGCATCTATTGGCTTCACTGAAGAGGCCCCAGCCGGGTGCCAGTACTGGTTCACACAAACAGGGACCAGGTGAACTGGTACTGGGGTGGGGGGGGGGGAGGGGGGGGGTTCTCCCAGGTGACCACCCGGGCAGTCAGCCTCGGGGCAGGGTGGTACACTGACACTGCTGGTGCACCTGGGCACCTTGGCACTGCCAGCCTAGCACCCTGGCAGTGCCACCTGGGCATCCTGGCGGGTGCCAAGGTGGCATTGACAGGCTAACAGAGGCATTGCCAGGGTGCCAGGTTGGCAGTGTCAAGGTGCCAATCTGGCACTGTGCCTGTACTGGGGTTCGGCCCCAGGGGTGGCCTGCCCTTCTGAGGTGGGGTGTGGGTGCGGATCCGAGGATCCTCAACAAGTGAATTGGAGCACTGGGGGAGGGGGGGGGGGGCGTTGTGGGGGGAGGGGGGGGTTGGGATCGGGGATGCATTGTGGGGTTGAGAGTGGTGTCCCGATCACTTCCTGCACTAAGGAACTAACCACCTCAGTGCAGGGAATGATGCTACATGTGGCCTCAGGGGGCATTCCTGCCAGGAAAACAAGACAAAGTGCTGTTAGATAGCAGGTTCATTCCTGGTGCTCAAGCACCAGGAACGACCTGCCAATACTGTCAGTACAGATTCTGTCTTATTTTGGTTTGATCGCGCCAATATCACTTATTATCAACGATTAGCAACCTTCTTTATATAAACAAAATTCCATTAGCCCAACTTTTACGATGCTTTTATTATCCCTTGTAGCCAAAGTGTCTTGTAAACCAGGATTGTTTAAAAAACAGATTACTGCAACAGTCATACACACACAAACGCAAGCTTTTAACACGTGCTATGCCAAAGAAATGATACATATTTGAAATTCCTGCAGTCATCACACGCCTCGTCCTGCAGGAAAAGAGGGCGAATGACTTGCGGGAAATATGTCGGATTGGCAGTGGGGTGCCAGCCCTCCACACTCTGGTGTCAATGGAGGAATTGGCACTGGGAAGCATGGGGTTGCCAATGAATCAGCCCGTGAGTAATGGTAAACTGAGAGTTTGTGAATGGCAGGATCATTTGATAACTCTATCTTCAGGTCAAGGGCAAAGTAGAAACTCCTGCCTAATGCGCACATTGGCTCTTTGACTGCTGTTGGGTTTGTTGTGTTGAGGCACCTGCTGAACACCCAGAGTTCTCACCACCATTTTCTTGTGTTTCCCACAGGATTACTTGCAGAAGGAGAACACGATTGGTTGGCCAATTACTGCTGGCCTCCATTGGCAGGGGGAGGTGTCCCTGAGACAATACTGTCACATAATTCCTTCACACCTTCCAACAGCGCAAACACGCTCACCTTATTTGGATCATAATCTTGCTTAGAAATGGGTGAGTGTCACATCACGAGTGAGCAGGAGGAGAACAATGATGCAAAGTCATCTCTGGGTAGTCGCCTTTGGAGGCTGGAGGACAGGCACAGTCTTTCTCTACCAGGACAAGGTGTTAGACCTCAGGTGTCACAAACAAATAGGGTTTTTATGAAGCATCAGAGATGAATGAGTTCCTGAGTGTCAGAGATCCCTGAGGTGTGAAGAAGCCCTGGGATGACAATGGGGGAGTCCATGCAGCTGATGTGCTCTGTTGTGACTCAGGGTTCTGAAAGCATTAACTTCTCCATTAAGAGGGTGGCCACCCTCTCGGAGAGTCATATGCTGCACCACTCTGAGTGGGTGCAGGAGTAGCACATTTACATACACAGAAATACTAAGAAATATAGATAGATTGGACAGTTGGGCAGAGAAATGGCAGACGGAGTTCAATCCAGGCAAATGCGAGGTGATGCATTTTGGAAGATCTAATTCAAGAGCAGACTATATGGTCAATGGAAGAGTCCTGGGGAAAATTGATGTACAGAGAGATCTGGGAGTTCAGGTCCATTGTACCCTGAAGGTGGCAACGCAGGTCGACAGAGTGGTCAAGAAGGCATACAGCATGCTTGCCTTCATCAGACGGGGTATTGAGTACAAGAGTCGGCAGGTCATGTTACAGTTGTATAGGACTTTGGTTAGGCCAGATTTGGAATACTGCGTGCAGTTCTGGTCGCCACATTACCAGAAGGATGTGGATGCTTTAGAGAGGGTGCAGAGGAGGTTCACCAGGATGTTGCCTGGTATGGAGGGTGCTAGCTATGAAGAAAGGTTGAGTAGATTAGGATTGTTTTCGTTGGAAGGACGGAGGTTGAGGGGGGACCTGATTGAGGTCTTCAAAATTATGAGAGGCATGGACAGGGTAGATAGCGACAGGCTTTTTCCAAGAGTGGGGGTATCAATTACAAGGGGTCATGATTTCAAGGTGAGAGGGGGAAAGTTTAAGGGAAATGTGCATGGAAAATTTTTTACGCAGAGGGTGGTGGGTGCCTGGAACGCTTTGCTAACGGAGGTGGTAGAGGCGGGCACGATAGCATCATTTAAGATGCACCTGGACAGATATATGAATGGGTGGGGAACAGAGGGAAGTATATCCTTGGAAAATAGGGGACAGGTTTAGATAAAGGATCTGGATCAGCGCAGGCTGGGAGGGCCGAAGGGCCTGTTCCTGTGCTGTAATTTTCTTTGTTCTTTGTCATTCAGACTCTCTATTCCATTGGAACTGAATATTCCTGGTGGTGCAAAGATGCTCGGAGTGGATGCCAGGTGCTGGTTTAGCACACTGGGCTAAATCGCTGGCTTTTAAAGCAGACCAAGGCAGGCCAGCAGCACGGTTCAATTCCCGTACCAGCCTCCCCGAACAGGCGCCAGAATGTGGTGACTAGGGGCTTTTCACAGTAACCTCATTGAAGCCTACTCGTGACAATAAGCGATTTTCATTTTTCACCATCCAAGAGCCTCATTCCGCATGCCAAAGCGCAATTAAATGTTTGGAGCAATCGAGGGGGGTCCACTCTGAGGGGCTACCAACATAATTCCTTGCCTCTTCAGCCCCTCCAACTCAGGAACCATCTATGCTGCAAGGCCATGTGACTGCATGCCCTGAAAAGATCCCCATGGGCACCTCCAAGTTGAGGACAGAAGTGACAGGCATCTCACCTTCAGGCAGAGAAAATGGAGGGGGCGGGGTGCCTTTACCTCACCCTCAGCCACAGGGGCAACACGTCAGAGCAGGGGTAAAAGTGAACTCGTGAGCAAGATGCCATGCCATTAGTTGCACTTCATGGCTCACCTGCGTGATATTTTCTGCTTTTATTGTTCATTAACTTTTCCTTTAATAATATTTCTTTATGTCTCTGATCAGACTTGTGTGTTATTATTGCTTCATCTCAAAAGGACATCAAGTTAAGGAGTGGGAAGGTGAGGGAGCTTGCTGGACTCGCACCATTTCTGTGCCATCAGAGAATGTTCGTGGTGGGGGTCCCATTCTCAACGTTTTTGAGCGGCAATGGGATTCCTCAGAACTGGAGAACGTGATTAGCTTCAAGGAGCTGAAGTGCGACCAGAAGCTCGAAGTGTGGAAATCGAAGTTAACATAGAACATAGAACAATACAGCACAGTACAGGCCCTTCCGCCCTCGATGTTGCGACGACCTGTGAAACCACTCTAAAGCCCATCTACACTATTCCCTTATCATCCATATGTCTATCCAATGACCATTTAAATGCCCTTAATGTTGGCAAGTCCACTACTGTTGCAGGCATGGCATTCCACGCCCTTACTACTCTCTGAGTAAAGAACCTACCTCTGACATCTGTCCTATATCTATCTCCCCTCAATTTAAAGCTATGTTCCCTCATGCTTGACATCACCATCCGAGGAAAAAGACTCTCATTGTCCACCCTATCTAATCCTCTGATCATCTTGTATGCCTCAATTAAGTCACTTCTTAACCTTCTTCTCTCTAACGAAAACAGCCTCAAGTCCCTCAGCCTTCCCTCATAAGATCTTCCCTCCATACCAGGCAACATTCTGGTAAATCTCCTCTGCACCCTTTCCAATATTTCCACATCCTTCCTATAATGCGGCGACCAGAATTGCACGCAATATTCCAAATGCGGCCGCACCAGAGTTTTGTACAGCTGCAACATGACCTCATGGCTCCGAAACTCAATTCCTCTACCAATAAAAGCTAACAGACCGTACACCTTCTTAACAACCCTCTCAACCTCGGTGGCAACTTTCAAGGATCTATGTACATGGACACCGAGATCTCTCTGCTCATCCACACTACCAAGAATCTTACCATTAGCCCAGTACTCTGTCTTCCTGTTATTCCTTCCAAAATGAATCACCTCACATTTTTCTGAATTAAATACCATTTGCCACCTCTCAGCCCAGCTCAGCGGCTTATCTATGTCCTTCTGTAACTTGTAACATCCTTCCGCACTGTCTACAACTCCACCAACTTTAGTGTCATCTGCAAACTTACTCACCCATCCTTCTATGCCCTCCTCCAGGTCATTTATAAAAATGACAAACAGCAGTGGCCCCAAAACAGATCCTTGTGGTACACCACTAGTAACTGGACTCCAGTCTGAACATTTCCCATCAACCACCACCCCTTGTCTTCTTCCAGCTAGCCAATTTCTGATCCAAACTACTAAATCACCCTGATTATTATTCCTTTCCAGATGAAAGGAAATTATTCCTTTCCAGATGATTACATCCTATCTCTTATAAACCTCTCCAAGACTTTGCCCACAACAGAAGTAAGGCTCACTGGTCTATAGCTACCAGGGTTGTCTCTACTCCCCTTCTTGAGCAAGGGGACAACATTTGCTATCCTCCAGTCTTCTGGCACTATTCCTGTAGACAAAGATGATTTAAAGATCAAAGCCAAAGGCTCAGCAATCTCCTCCCTAGCTTCCCAGAGAATCCTAGGATAAATCCCATCCGGCCCAGGGGACTTATCTATTTTCACGCTTTCCAGAATTGCTCACACCTCCTTCTTATGAACCTCAAGCCCTTCTAGTCTAGTAGCCTGTATTTCAGTATTCTCCTCGACAACATTGTCTTTTTCCTGTGTGAATTCTGACAAAAAATATTCATTCAGCACCTCTCCTATTCTCCTCGACAACATTTATCTTTTTCCTGTGTGAATACTGACGAAAAATGGATTTGGTATGATTGGAGTACTTGGTAGAAGTGCAGTGAAGTATGTGATACATGATGGAAAAGAATGGTGGAAACTAAAAAGAACTGACAAGACAATTGTAAGACCTCTCTTGTTACATGGTGCAGAAACTTAGGCTGACAAATCACTGGATCTTGATGGACTTCATCCGAGCATTTGAAAGGAAGCGGTTAGTGAGATAGTTGATGTGTTTGCTTTAATTTTCCACAATTGTCTGGATTCAGGGACGTTTCCATTCGATTGGAAAATAAAAAATGTAGGGTTTTTGTGAAGCATCAGAGTGGTGCTGCATATGACTCTCCTTTATTGCAAAAGGGAGGGAGAAAGAAAGCAAGAAATCACAGTTCAGTTAGCTTATCATCTATCCAAGGGAAAGTGTTGGAAGTTATGACTAAAGATGTCACAGTAGAGCAGTTCTAAAAACTCACAGCAATCAGACAGAGTCAACATAGTTTCGTGAAAGAGAAATCATGTTTATTGGAGTTCTTTGAAGGGATCACATGTGTTGTGGATAAAAGTGGATGTACTGTACTTCAAGTTCCAGGAGGCATTTGATGAGATGCCACAGCAAAGATTACTGTGGAGGGGTAACATATTGGCATGGATTGAAGACTGGGTAACTAACCGTAAACAGACGATAGCCATAAATGTGTCTTCTTCTTGTTGGCAGGATGTAACGAGTGTTCCACAACGGCGACCAATGCTGGGGCCTCAACACTTTGCAATTGATATAAATGATGTGGATGTGGATGAAGGGACAGAAGGTATAGTTGCTGAATTTGCTGATAATACAAAGACAGGCAGGAAAGTAAGTTGTGAAGAGGACATAAGGAGGTACAAGGGGACATAGATAGGTTAATTGAGAGTGCAAAGATCTAGCAAGTGGAGTAGAATATGGGAAAGTTTGAAATTGCCCATTTTGGCAGGAAGAATAGAAAGAAGTATATTATCTCAATGGTGAGAAATTGAGAGCTCTGAGATTCAGAGGGATCTGCGTGTCCGAGGGCATGAATCTCAAGAGGTTAGGATATAGTTACGGCAAGTCATTAGGAAAGCTAATAGAATGTTATTGTCTATTTGGAGGGATATAAGAGTAGAAAAGTTATGTTTCAGTTGTACAAGACACTGGTGAGACCACATCTGGAGTGCATACGAGCATAAAAGTAAGGAGCAGGAGCAGGCCATTCGGCCCCTCGAGCCCACTCCACCATTTAATAAGATGATGGCTGATCAGATAGTAACCTGACATTTGCATCCCTTCTATCCCCCGATAACTTATCACCTCCTTGCTTACAAAGAATCTATCCACCTCTGCCTTTTCAGGAAGAGAGTTCCAAAGACTCACGATCCTCAGAGAAAGAAATTTGCCTCATCTCCATTTTAAATGGGTGACCCCTTATTTGAAAACAGTTCTAGATTCTCCCACAAGAAGAAACATTCTTTCAACATCGAGCATGTCAAGGTCCCTCAGGATTATATATGTTTCAGTTAATTCACGTTGTATTCTTCTAAACTTGAGCGGGTGCAAGCCTAGCCTGTCCAACCATTCCAGTGTCAGAGTGGCCAAATGCTATCTCAACTCGCTCAGCTGGCACTCCTTAATCCACCAGGGCTTTGCCTACCAACCTTTTCTGACCAAGTAATGCCAGCATCCTCTCACCCCTCTCAGGTGTCCCATCGTGCACAAATGCAAGCCTCTCAGCACCATCTGTGGTAACCCATGCCACTAATTGAGCCGTTGAGTATAAATCCCCATTTCTTCAATGTGTTGACTATTGAATCCATACTCCTAGCTCCTTGCTGTGTTCGTGACAGCAGCATCCCGAGACTCCCCAGACACTCCATTTCTTCCATATATCTCAATTGAAAATCCAAAAATGCTGCTCAAAAGCCTTATAATGAGCTGAGCGGCCCTTTAATTGGAGACATGAGAGTCGATGCAGCCCTCCCACGCTCCCTTTTTAAAATTGTGCCACGTTCCCGAGACATTGATGTCATCCAAGAATTAATTTCAAATCTCACCCACACTCAATCTCGCCGCTATGGACAATTGAAAATCCAGCCCAATGTGTCCTTTAGCCTTATGGGTGGGATTGTCTGATCCATCGCCGGGTTGGAGAATCGCCGGGGGGGGGGGGGGGGGGGGGGGGGGGCGGCGTGAATCCCGCCCCGCCGCTCTGACGCCGGCTGCCGAATTCTCTGGCACCAGTTTTTTGGTGGGGGCGGGGATTGCATAGCGCCGGTCGGTGGCCATTGGCAGTGCCCCCCCCCCCCCGCCCCACCCCCCGGCGATTCTCCAGTCCCCGATGGGCCGAGTGGCCGCCCGTTTTCGGCTAGTCACGCCGGTTTGAATTACGCAAGGTCTGTATAGGCGGGACCTGGCACGGTGGAGGGGGGGGGGGGGGGGCCGGCACGGGGGGATCCGTCCCCGGGGGGGCCCCCAATGGTGGCCTGGCCTGCGATCGGGGCACACCGATCTGCGGGCGGGCCTGTGCCGTGGGGGCACTCTTTCCCTCCGCACCGGCCTGTGTAAAGCTCCGCCATGTCTGGCGCGGAGAAGAAATCCCCTGCGCATGCGCAAGGATGACACCAGCGGTTCTGAGAACACGCTGGCGCTCCTGCGCATGCACCAACTCCCGCCGGCCGGCGGAGGCCCTTCGGCGCGGTTGGCGCGGCACCAATCACTCCAGCGCCGGCCTAGCCCCCAAAGGTTAGGAGGATTCCGCACCTTCCGGGTGGCCCGACGCCGGAGTGTTTCACGCCACTCTTTGGCGCCGGTATGGCCCGTCCGTTAGATACCAGAGAATCCCGGCCTATATCTTCCAGTCTGAACAGAGTGAGGGATTTTACACAAACCTAATTGCTCTCTTACACTCCAAATCAATATTTGCTGTTCTGCTGCAACCTTCTCTAATGATTGCACTTCCAACTTGTTATATGGTGACCAGGAAGTATTAACAATTAATCCAAATGTGGTTTTGACCAGCACCTTGTGTGGTCTCTGTGTGATCTCAGTGTAATTGTGTTGGATAATTCTGACCATATAAGGACCTTGCGTTGTTGTCCGTTTAATTGTTTCGTCAGATTGTCAATATATTAAGGATGTTCAGTCCCATACATGTTGCTTTATTCTTTCTGCGTTCCCTTGGGCTGTTATTTCATTTTTCTATTTTTTTTGTCACAAATTATTTCATCCTTGGGCCAGGATTCTCCGCTGCCGTGGTTCTCCGTTATGCCGGCACCCGGGTGCTTCCCAACGGCATGGGGCTGCCCCACAATGGGAAACCCCATTGACCAGCTGGCGTAACGGAGAATCCCGCTGGTCGGTCGGGGCAGAAATGTGGCGCAGCGGGGTGGAGAATTCTGTCCCAACTTCACATGCTGTCTTTTTCCAATTTATATGAATAATCCAAGGCCTATCTGCATCCTTTTTGTCATAACCAGTTAACAATCTTGCATTTGGTTTCAGAATTCAGGTCTTCAGTGTAAGTAAGAACCACTAAACTGACCACAGTGGGACATCACTCATAACCCATCTAAATCCGGCAAAATACCTCTCATTGTTAATGTTAGGTCTGGTTCACAGAGTTGGTGAACTGCTTGCCCTCATTGTACATCCAATCTATTTGATCTGGCATTATGACAGGACTGCTCTTAGATGTCTTTATGAAAGGTCACTTCCCAATTTCATTTGGGTCAAGCGATTATTGCCCCACCATTTTATCCAATGACACACAAAACATTACTGGGACGTTGTTTGTGTTGTGGTGATTCTTCCAGAGCCCTCACTTCTTATTGCTCTTGAACAGCGTAATTTAGGTTGACTCGATAGTCATCCATTTCCTATCGTAGCAAGGGCTGACATAATGGATGGCTGCTCACACCATACACAGCTATCATATTTAAGGGGGAAAGCCCATAGGGAGGGATGGACTCATTCTACCTGTTTCAGAGTTGTTTCTGGGTCTGTGGCAATTAAGCTCTGATAGTATCATCCAAAAGACAGTCACATAGAACCACCCTCACACACTTACACTACAGCACGGTGGCACAGTAGTTAACACTGCTGCCTTACATCACCAGGGACCCAGGTTCACTTGCGGCCCAGAGTGACTGTCTGTGTGGTGTTTGCACATTCTCCCTGTGTCTGCATGGGTTTCCCCCGGGTGCTCCGGTTTCCTCCCACAGTCCAAAGATGTGCAGATTAGGTGGATGGGACATGCTAAATTGCCCTTTAGTGTCCAAACGGTTGGGTGGGAATAGAGTAGGGGATGTGGGCCTAGGTAGGGCGCTCTTTCAGAGGGTCAGTGCAGACTTGATGGGCCAAATGGCCTCCTTCTGCACTGTTGGGATTCTTTGGTTCTATGTTTGTCTGCATTTTATTGTCACAAATGAGAAATATATTTGGCGGATTAGTGTTTTGGATCCAATACAAAGAGTTGATGTGGCGGTGCCGTGGTTATGTACTTGACTAGCAAGCCAGAGTATGCAAATCCACCGATGGAAAGTTTGGAAATTCTCTCTTGATATTGTCCAAGTGTTGCTGATAATGGCTCAAGCCATGACGTTACTTGGGACAAGGCATGGAGGCAGACCCCAGGAGCCACCTGAGACTGTGCTTCTTGCGTTATTCTGCAGCCTGCATCACACTCTATCCATCTACCAACTGAGCTATCCAATCCCCTGTTCCGAAATTAAATTTTATAAATCCAGAAATTTGTGGCCTAACATCAGAAGCAAGGAGCTGAGTGGTTGAGTCTTAATGCCCTGTGGAATGGCTTGCACACACATCACCATTTCAGGGCAAGAAATGTGCTGTTGTCCATATCCTAAGAATAAACATGTGAAAAATAAATTCAGGAACTCCTCCCTCCTAAATTTCTACAATATAATTCCAATGATTGGTGCTGAAATCATGACGAGGAAAGATAAATTACCTCCATCGTTGAGTCTTCGTTCTTCAAATGGTATGGATCACAATCCATCCCTTCCCGTCCTGCAAAGTGTAGTTTTGTGGAATTTGATTCACAATGGTATAATGCAAGAGGAGAGACTTAACGTTAACTGGTTAACTTTAGGGTAAAAGAACTGTCACAATGATGTTGGTCCCTGAGTGTTACGGTACACAGGAGTAGAAGATCACATGTGGCACTGCTCATTCACAAATACCTGCAGGTTGAAGGTGTGGACTAGACACATGTTTTTTAAACCTATCAAATTATATTATTCTCCTACAGTGCGTGGAGGATGAACACCATTAAAGGAATAAAGACCCTTCAAAGGAAGGAATAAGGCAGAGATTTTCAGTTAGGAACGGCAATTCAGCAGCAAGTTTAGCCATCTGGTTGAATGCTGCATAGAGTTACACAAAGTTAGTAGCTGTAAAGCCAGGAAGCATGGTAGCACAGTGTTAGCACTGTTGATTCACAGCGGCAGGGTCTCAGGTTCAATTCCCTGCTTGGGTCACTGTCTGTGCGGAGTCTGCACGTTCTCCCCGCGTCTGCGCGGGTTTCCTCCGGGTACTCCGTTACCTCCCACAAATCCTGAAAGACTTGCTTGTTAGGTGAATTAGACATTCTGCATTCTCCCTCAGTGTACCCGAACAGGAGTGCGGCGACTAGCAGATTTTCACAATAACTTCATTGCAGTGTTAATGTAAGCCTACTTGTGACAATAATAAATATTATTATTAGAAGTGAAGCTTTTGGCCTTGGTTGAGTAAATTAGACTCATCACATAGAGGCTGCAGAGCAAGAAAAATGTATACCCTGGATCAGGTGAAATCATTTACTAAGACCACATCTAACGTCAATACCAAGAGCCAAATACAACTTTGCATGACAGATGGAGATGCAGATGTAACATGTTTCTCAGTATCTGAATTTCAGAAAACTTTGAAAGAGAATTAGAAGCTATAGCCTTAGGCAGTAAATTTGACAGTGTAGAGTAGTGTTTTTCAAACTTTCTTTCCTTGGACTCACTTTTACCAATCGGCTAACCTTCGGGATCCACACCAGCTGACCTTCGTGACACACGCCACGTTTGCTTACCTTAAATGCAAAAGGGGAGCCTGCTTGTTCCTCACGCTCTCACTCCAATCAGGCTCACAGGAGGGCAATGAGCATGTCACATGCAGTGTTCAGCCAGTTCCTTTGTGCGATCTTCATCTTTATAGAACAGAAAATCCAACCTCCCGCATGTAGTTCGTGAAGGGCACTAGGAACAAAATGGGAGATCCTACTCCAGAATGCTGACAGCCTCGTGGACTTTTGAAGTGTTTTTAATGTGCTATCATAGGTCGGGTAAAGCAGCTTAGTCTTTTCATTAGCAATCAGCTGCCAGTTAATAACTGAATCTAGGGTCTCAACTTCAAAAGGAATTTTTCACTCACCACTTCCCTTTCAAAATCTAGAACCTCTCTCATTTGCCAATATTTCCCTGCTTATAACACGCATGAGCTTTTCATCCTTATTTGCACTGGCACAATTGGCAAGACCAGACTTCAAGTAATCATCTTTATACTGCTTTGTTCCCGAGTTAAGTTTCTTCTTTGTAGGCTGTTAACCAGAGGCCCAGGAGCTCTGAAAAGAGCCAACACTAGCAGTGCTCTGTCCTGCCATGGATTCTCTTGAGCAGCTCTCTCCAGCAGAATCAGATGTGAAATCCTGGCCAGTAGGTAGACTGCCTAGTTGTGGCACCTTACTTGTAAGAAAACAATTCATCTTCACAGTTAGAACAAAGAACATAGAACAGTACAGCACAGAACAGGCCCTTCGGCCCTCGATGTTGTGCCGAGCAATGATCACCTGACTCAAACCCACGTATCTACCCTATACCCGTAACCCAACAACCCCCCCTCTCCCCTCTTAATCTTACTTTTTAGGACACTACGGGCAATTTAGCATGGCCAATCCACCTAACCCGCACATCTTTGGACTGTGGGAAGAAACCGGAGCACCTGGAGGAAACCCACGCACATACGGGGAGGACGTGCAGATTCCGCACAGACAGTGACCCAGCCGGGAATCGAACCTGGGACCCTGGAGCTGTGAAGCATTTATGCTAACCACCATGCTACCGTGCTGCCACGAAGTCAAGTTCTCTTGACTTGCTTGCTCGCAGCTAAATAATGGAAGAAGTTTTCCTCTGTGATTTGCTGCTAAAAGCACATACATGGAGGGCGCTTGATGTCAAGTGTACATGCAGGACGCGTGACCTGCTCACTGTTGCCGCTTCTGGCCGGAAGACTGCATACAGCCTAATTTCCTTCTTATTTAAAAGGCGGCAGCAGCTGCTATTCTCAATAAAAATGCTGATAGCAGCTGATGGGCATTCTCCCTCGATCGGAACAACCATGGCAACGCCACGACTGATTGCTCCACCACCCTGCTCGACACGCCCGAGGGTTGCAACCCGCACTTTGAAAAACACCGGTGTAGAGAGATAAATTCATGACTGTCATGTTTGCGGACGATGTGCCAACTTGGAGAATGCATTCCAATCTCTGAGGAGAAAAGTTCATCAAGCTACATCCAAAGCACACAATGGAAGAGGTGATGACATTTCTCATGAGCTGAAACAGATGTAGGGAGGGTTTTTCCTCCAAGCTAAGATTCTTCACAGGGCCAACTCTCAAAAACACTTCAACACATTGAGGAATCACTTAAAATCTATGGAAAGGGCACAGTTGTCTTTCTAACCATAGCCCTTAATCAGCAGGATACAGGGTGTGTCCAAGGCTGCAAGCACATTGGCACTCTTCTATTAACTGGACGTGTCTACAATTACTTCTAATAATCTCCACAATTTAATATGATAAGCAGACAGATCCTTGGCGATCCCCTAAAGTGGCAGGGGTTTGCAGTGTAGCCATCTCAGATGGCTTCCTGCAAAGGACCCATGGGAATTATGGCCAACCCAGGACTCAGACACACTCAGAGCTTGTGTGTATTTGCAACCCAGATAGCTAGATCGAAACCCCTGCTCGTCTGCATTCTAATGGCCCATTTCCCCAGAACAAAATACTGTACTCAGGTAACCGATACAGATACAGACTAATTGGCACCACTCCCTTTACACAGGGAGCCCAAAAGCCAAGGTCAATGACCGCTAAGAACATGCCCAGCCATCAAGGCACCCGCCACTTTATTGGCCAAAATCGAAGGCAGTGATCGAAGCCTGTCGAATTATTGGGTCCAAGTTAAGGACCGCCCCAAAGAGCGCAAAATCCCAGAGGGATAAAAAGAGACACAGCCATGTGCTCGGTCTCTCTTGGATCCGGCCTACACCAACCCAAGTGCAGCATAACGACCAGACAGACAAGTTCAAGACCAACGATCGCTACCAGACGGATGAGCCCAGCAGAAACAGAGTCATTTCTTCCACCCAGCCACGAAAGATCCAGACAAAGGCCTTGTCCATCTGCATAGAGCCGGTTGCCCTGAAGTTAAGTATAGGTTATTAGAGTTGTTAGGTGTAGTTTAACTTGTAGTGTTTTGTGTTGCATGTCGAAGTAATCCTTGTGTATAAATAAACCAACTTTGAACATGAACTAACTAACTGGTTGTGTGGTCCTTTGATCGACATCCGGTAAAGCCTTGTGGTGGTATCATTTGATACCTGCCGACTCTAAAGTGCATCATTATTAATTGGCAACATTACTCCGTTGCCGATTGGCAACAGCAGAAACAACTTTAAGTGCCGCTTTACTCAGAATCTGTCCAATGTATCTCTTCTGAACAAAGTATACCCCAGGTGTTGAACCAACACGCATTCCAGATGCAGCCAATTATTTCATTTCCTTTAACTATGTTGATGTGTCATTTATTTACTGTTGAAAATGCAAATAAGGCGCCAGTTCACACCACCTCAACATGTGGGGTAAAATTTCTTCTTGGTGAAGTTCATGTACTGCTGCTTAAGGCACATCCTATTTTTAGGCAGGTGTGAACCCATTTAGAATAAACAGGTTAATGCCTGGCTGAAAGTAGCACACAGAGGAATGTAGCGTGAGTGCATCAAACATTTGTTCAAGCACATTACCAATCAAAAAATGGGTCCCGATCTCTTTTTTCTCTCCAGTTACCATCCCCTTACTTTGAGGGAAGCCCACTTGTCGCTCTTTCCTAAATGTTGCAGCATATGCTCCACTTTTGGCTCTGATTTCCTCAATATATGCATGGAGATTGTGGCTGGCTCCATGCCAATTCATTTAACTGTTACAAACCACTGCATAGTGTGTACTAAATTCATTTTCAATTTATTAGTGTCACTTTAAATCCCTTTTAATCAATTTAAAATGATCACACTTTGCTTAGATTTCCTCAAATTTATCCATGATCTCATCATAGTGCATGTTACCAAATCCCCACTGTTATATAAATCACAGAAGCAGAAAATATTTATCCCCATATAATTTTTTGATTGAGAGCAATTAAATGCCTACATTAAATGTGACTTACAACATCCATGTTCAGCATACAAAGCATACAGGACATAGCAGTGTGGCTACTCCCAAATAATTGGTCTGATTTATGCTTTAATTTGTGAATACGGCCTATAAATCCACATGGATTGTGTGGTAATCATCATCAGTGTTTTGTCAATAATAGAAAATATAAGTGAGCATATCTGGCCCAAAACTCCAGTCAGACAATTTTAAATGGGTTATTAAGTTGGCTGGAATGTTTGGCTTGAAGCTTAATCATTACCAACAGGGGATGGAAACTGAGCATATGGGTAGCACACAACTGGAGGCTCAAAGCTGTAATTGGATGCTTGGAATTGGTTTAAGCTGGATAGGTGGTAGCATCCTTCGGAAAGGCACGATGTGAGCGTTAATAACGGTGAGGACAAGAGCTCGAACACTGAAAAATGGGGTTGATAAAAACAAAATGATGGGTACGGCAAACTGGGAGATGTAACTGGGAGATGTAACTGGGAGGCTAGTAAGATGATCATTGATTAGGTCAAGAATTAGGATTTGCAGAGGGTGCTGACACGAAGTGAAGACGCAGACCCACCCATTGTAACAGGAGTAGGGCGATTGGCCCTTGGAGCCTGCTCCGCCACTCAATAAGACCATGGCTATTTTGGTTCTGGTCTGAACTCCACTTTCTTGTCTGTCCCCCATAACCCCTGATGGAACAGAATGGCCCATCGCCTATACAACCAGGACCCTTTCGGATGCCGAGCAGAGGTATTCTGAAAGCAAGAAGGAGGGCTTGGCAGTTGTGTTTGGTGTAAAAATGTTTCACCAGTATGTCTATGGTAGACGTTTCATAATCGTAACTGACCGCAAGCCCTTATTGGGGCTTTTCAAAGAGGCAATCCCGTGTATTACCTCCACCCGGATACAATGTTGGGTCTTGTTACTTGCAGCTTATGAATATCTCTTAGAGTAAGGTCCTGGAATATGCAATGACTCTATTAAAGGCCAGTTTATGAGCTATAGGCATTTTGCCAATAGCACATCAACCCCCTGCAAAGGTGGAGAGACCACCAGCTAACTGTGGCCAACCTCCCAGTGGCAGACCATGGGGAATGGTTTTTCAAATCAAAGAGGAGACAGCAGGCAAGGAAACCACAGCCACAGCCCCAGCATTTCCCCTCCATAAATTGAATCTTCTTTTTAAAAAATAATTTTTTTGACCTTTCTGCCATAGATGCCTGGTCCCCAACCTGCCTCAGCAGCAACCATTATTTCCGGGGGAGGGGTGCTGCAAAGGTGCCTGCCAACCATAACATTGTGGTGCAGGGAGCCATTCAGGAGGAGGGGGCAGTGGGATCTGCCATGGTCCACGTAGGTAGCAACGGTGTAGGTAGAACAAGGATAGAAGATTTGCTGAAGGAAAATGAGCAGCTCAGGGCTAAATTGAAAGGCAGAACCTAAAGGGTAACAATCTCTGGAATACTACCTGAGCCACGGGCTAATTGGCACAGAGACAATAAAATTAAAGAGGTAAATGCGTTGCTCAAAGGTTGGTGCGGGAGAAATGGGTTTGAATTCATGGGACATTGGTACCAGTACTGGGCCTGGAGGGAGCTGTTCTGGCAGAACTGGTTCCATCTGAATCAAGCTGGGACCAGAGAACTGGCGAATCTAGGGCTGTAGATCGGGCTTTAAATTAAACAGTGGGGGGAGGGTTTAGTTGTATGGAAAATTAGAAAATCAAAGTGAAAGGAGCTGGTACGAGTGCAGGTTAGTGATGAGGCTGATTGTCACCAGAAGATAAAAGTAAACGACAAACGCATGAATGTCATATTGCACCAAGGAATCGTAAAGAGTAGGGAAATTTGATAATGGAGCAAATGTAAAGACTTTTGTATCTGAATGCACAAAGCATTCAAGATAGAATTAATGAGTTATCAGCATAAATAGAGATGAAGGGGGGTGATTACTGAGACATGGGCCAGAATGCTCCAATCGTTATGATCCAAATTTCTCGCCGGCAACACACACCCGTCAGTGACAATTGGCAGGAAGATAGAATCCCACCACCATGATCGGCGTGCAGCCGAGAAACACGTGGCTGGGGATCCAGAGAATCCCGCCCATAGTTACAAGAAGACCAGGCCTGGGAGTTTAATATCCAAGGGTGCTCAGTACTTTGGAAGGATGGGCAGGAAGAAAAAGGAGATGGTGAGGCTTTGTTAGTAAAGGAAGAGATAAGTGTTGTCGTGAGAAATGAGATAGGCACTGTCGATCAAGGTATTGGGTGAAATCAAATGCCCATCGGCCCCCATTATGGAGCTATCGGGGGCTCTCCCCCACCCGCTGACAATCCACGCCAGCAAACCTCTCACCCCCCAGCCCCGACATTCATAGGCGGTAAACACCTCACCCCCCCAACAGATGTTCATCGTTGACATTTGGAAAGTTAAATCACAACCCATCAGACTCAGCATGGCTTTTTGAAGGGTAAATTGTGTTTGACTAATTTTCTAGAGTTCTTCAAAGATGTAACAAACAAAGTGGATAATGAGGATCCTGTATGCATAGATGTAGGGATGGCACAGTGTGACAGACCTGGGTTCCATTCCAGTATTAGATAACTGTCTGTGTGGAGTTTGCACATTCTCCCCATGTCTGCATGGGTTTCCACTGGGTGCTCCGGTTTCCTCCCACAGTCCAAAGATATGCAGGATAGATGGATTGGCCATGGAGGCAATGGGTGGGAAGATCCACATGCATCCCACCTTGCACCACATGCCAACTCCCATACCGCCCGCCATGGCTGGGTGCCCTGCACACACAGGCCACTGGCTGCAGACCCCGATGCTGCCCACGCCTGAGTGTCTCACATTGTGCATTATCTGTCCCCACCAGGAGAAGGTGGCCCACAACCACCGGGCACAAGAGAAGACCGAAGAGGGGCCACTGGACCTGCGGCCCCTCACCGTCGCGGAGCAGAGAGCGATGGACTTGATCAGTGGGGTGGGAGAACGGGCAGGAGCAGAGGCGGAGATCAGCATGGGATAACCAAGTGAGCCCCCAATGCATTGCGATGTCCCTATGGCACATGAGTCACCACTCCACCTCCCACACCACGTCTACCCATGGTCTCACCATGCGTCTTGCCTTTGTGTCTTGCAGGGTCACCTCTCGACGAGACGGGGCCGAGTCAGGTCCCTCGCCCCCAGCCGCAACCCCGCATCACCCTACAGCATTTGTCCAGGGGTGACACTGACTTCCCGTCATAGCTGTCACCAACACCTCCATCATCCCAGAGACACTCACCTTGGTTGGGCACTTCAGCGAAGAGGCTCCTGCGGCACCATCCGGTGTGCACAATACACAAGTTGCGGTACATCAGGTGGAGGTAGAAATCCCTGAGGGTGCGGACAATCGGTGTGCAGCCCGACACCAGGAACTAGCTGTTGTCCTGACAAGTATCGGCCTTCTGAGAAGGGCAGTCCCACCAGTGTTGGAGATGCAGGTGCAGAGCCTGGGACTACATGAGGGGGTGTTCAACTATCCAACACCTGCAAGTGCAGTTGGAGGTGACAAACCACCTGCAAGAGCAGGTGGCAGTGCCGACAATGCGTGCCACCCAGACCAATATCCATGTCCCCATCCCAAGGAGTAGCCTGGGGGTCATCGGGCACCCCAAAGGCAGAGGAAGTAATGGGACCTCTGATGGTGACTTCCACAGGGAAGCTGCTACACCACCGCAGCACCTCTGGAGCCCACCCCCCACCCACCTGTCCCTGGCACATCTGATGGTCAGCGGGCAGAATAGGGTGCAACACGCCACCTGTGACACCTGGAAGACTGCTGGACTCATCCAGGCCCGGTCGCTCCAGAGGACGTCTGGCAAAAGGCACCCAGGTCACAGGTCGGGATTCGCAACAGGCCACCTCCACATCTCATACACTGCCTGGAGATCTACCTAAACAGAACATTGGGGCATATATGTTAGACATCAGTTACGTTGGCGCGGGTGTAGCATTAGGGGTTAGGACACATTCATTGTACATAGTTTGGGCAACATGGTAGCAAGTGGATAGCACTGTGGCTTCACAGTGCCAGGGTCCCAGGTTCGATTCCCGGCTGGGTCACTGTCTGTGCAGAGTCTGCACGTTCTCCCCATGTCTGTGTGGGTTGCCTTGGGTGCTCCGGTTTCCTCCCACAGTCCAAAGGTTAGGTGGATTGGCCATGACAAATTGCCCTTCGTGACCAAAAAGGTTAGGAAGGGTTATTGGTTTACAGGGATAGTGAGGGCTTAAGTGGGTCGGTGCAGACTCGATGGGCTGAATGGCCTCCTTCTGCACTGTTTGTTCTATATTCTATGCACTGTGTTACTGCCACAGATAAATACCTGTTCACTCATGTTCCAAATTGCCTCGGTTCTCTGTCCAAAGGGTGTGAGGGATGGGCTGGGCTGGGCACAAAGGGTGTGCTGGGTGGGTATTGGGGTGAGGGAGAGGAAGTGGAGGGGCACGTGTGGGATTCCGGTGATGTGGGGTGCGGGTGTTGGTGGAAGGCACTGGTCAGCGCCTCCAATACAGTCGGGGGTACAGCCCAGGATCGTCCTTGGAGGCGGCAGGGTACTGGGCCAGAGATGTGGGGTCACCATGTGGTATGGCCTATCCGGTGATTGATCCACCACCGCCAGGACCAACCACCCCCTGCCCCCGCTGCCCAGACCCCATCCCCAGCCCCACACTCCTTGAAGGTCTGTGGGCCTGTGTGTTGGACTGGCCAGCACGCATGCAGGGAGCGCTCGGGCGAACAGTGGGATGTGACACCAGGGCAGGAGTCAAACTCTGTCAAAAGATTTGGGGTACCAGAGCTCATCGCACTGTGGGCTGTCATCATCCTTCACATCATGGACCAGACCCGCTGATACTGCCAACCCAGGGACAACACCCTGTGGTGAAGCTCGTGGGAAGCTCGGAGGGGGTTAAAGGTGCTTGGGTGGGGGAAGAGGGGGACATGGAGTGCAGGTAGGGGTTACCGGGGAGGGGTGGGTGGCCATGGGGGAGGGGGGGTTGGTATGTGGGGGTAGGACGGGACAGCTGGTCTGCTGGTGGCCAGGCTGCCTAGTCAGTGAACTTGGAGACCATTAGGTTGCCATGCGGGGTGGCCCTGCCACACACATCGTGTGGCCTCCTGTGCCTTCCCCAACCCCATGCCCTGTCCATCCTGGTCCTCGTCGGACAAGGCCTGGCATTCATCATTCTCTTCTTCCAGCATGTTGCCCCTTTGCTGCGCAATGTTGTGGAGGACGCAGCAGGCCACTATGATGTGAGAGACACACCTCGGACTATACCGGAGGTCCCCAACAGAGCAGTCCAGGCACCTGAACTGCACCCCAATGCACCGCTTGATAACATCCCTGGTTGCTGCATGGGCATCATTGTAACGATTCTCTGCGTCAGTCTGGGACCTCTGCACAAGTGCCATTAGCCACGACCGCAGTGGATAACCCCTGTCCTGCACCCTCATGTGGGGTCTACTGTGGATGTCCTCCTTGGGTGAGCAGGATGGATAGGCGCAGTGCCACAGTGGGCAGGCCGGGCTTGGTGACAATGGGTGGTCCTGCAGCGTGGGTTAACTGACATTGCCACTCGTGAGGCATCTGTCCTGAGAGGGGCAATGTGCCAGGGAGGGTGCCAAAGGCTCTGGTGCATGGGTCCTCTGTTCAGGGTGCGACCTGCACTGCCCCTGCTCCCCCTGCAGTGGGGCACCACCTCGGATGGGTGCACCGAAGAGTGCCAGCACCTGGTGGGCCACTGGCTGCACTGGACCATGACCATGCCTTTGGTGGGGCGGCTGGGGTCTAGCGGGGTAAGGGAGTGACCTGAGTTGGGCACCCTTATAGCTGGTGGCGCTCTGCACATTTATCCCGCCTATGTTCTGGTCACACTGGGCATCAGAGGAGTGCGCAGCCAGGTGGCTGCCTTGCAGGCCATAGGAATGACGGTCCATGCCCAGACACCACCCCGTTCCCAGGGGGGTGGGGACACCCCGAACCTACGGCCCATCTCCTGGTCACCACTTGCTACTTGCCCCCGACCCTGACAAATGCTCCCCCCAGCCAGCAGCACTACTGTCCGCCCGCCCTCCGTTACGCCTTTGGAATTTTATCTCACCTCCGCTCTCTCCCTCAGCAGCCACAGTACCCAGTCCTCGTTTTTAAATGCCACAAGTGAACCGCACCGGCGTCATTTCCGCTTGGCGGAGGCGGAGCATCGTGGAAGGCCGGAGACTACCGGGCTGGACCCCTTAATGATATGTTAATGAATGCAACTGCACATTCAACATGCTCATGCCACCATAGAGGCGCCGGAGCATGGCACTTCATTGGCAACCAGCAGCATGCTAGGTATTCAGCCTATGCCCGATTCTCCGCCCGATCACGATTCGTGAATACGGCGTTGGTGGATGGAGAACCCTGCCCTATTTTCTCCTGCCGGAGGAGAATTGCTACCAATTTATGTTACCCGTGGCAGCGCAAATTGGGAAGCAACTCTGTAACACTTGGCATGCAAATTAATACATGGCGAGGAATAGGTGGGATTCCCGAGGGAATCCCGCTATCGGGCTGCCATTTTGAGTGGGTGGTCCAACAGCAAATTCCTACGACCAGCTACCAACTCCACCCACACTGCAAATCACCATGTATGGGGGCGACCCAACCCGATACCCCCCCACCCATGACCTCTGAATAGGGAGACCAGCCCTGGGCCCTGTTAATATGGAGACCCCTCCCATGTACTGACCGCTGAATAGGGAGATCCGCCCAGGAACCGCATGAATAGGGAAACTCCCCCGGGATGCTCTAACTGAAGAGACGCCAAATGTAAAGTAATCCTCCCACAGGGTCCCCCTAACTAAAGGAATCCCATGATTAAAGGGACCGCCCCCAAAGAGCCCCCCTTCTCCCCACATACCCTCCCCGAACAGAAAAGGGACCCCTGACTGGAAACTAGAGAGCAGTATAAACAGGCAGAGTGAACAAAATTTCAGCTGTAACACTTACCTGGAAGTCCAAGTGTTCATTGCTGGGTGGAGAACAGCTGTGACCTGTGTTTCAACCCCTCAAAACCATTAGCTGCAAGCTATTCATTCATTTCTCATAGCGGGCTGTGATTAACAGTTCCCACAAATAGTAGCAGCCTTGATTCATTCAACACACTTCATGAATGAGTGACTCTAAATTCTGAAACCCCAATGTTTTCAAATATCAACCACATCAAAGAGAGGTAAGTGCATTCCAATCACTAAGTTCATTCCAATCACTCAATGTGTGTTCGGGGACCTCTGTGGGTATTCCTTCAGTTAGAGGGTCCCAGTGGGGTGTTCCTTTAGTTTGTCTCCCTATTAAAGGAGTCTCTTGGGGGTGTCCTCCTGTTCTTGGGACCTCGGTGAGTGGGTGGTTTGAGGGGGGGCTGGTAGAGGAGGTGGGAAGGTAGTGCAGAGAGAGAGGGTGGCCCTCAGATGAACTTTAGGGCAACTCGCTTACAGATTTGCCACCTTGGTCCACCGCAAGGTCCACCATGTCATGCTCACATTTAGTAATCCCGGCCTATGTGATTCCCGCCCCCAGCGGACCAAAGAATCATAAAGGGCCAGAGAATAGAGTGCAGGGTCCACTAAATGTATGTAAACGGGTCAGTAAGACCCAGTGGCTTTATTTACATCCTCCCACTGGCATGTGGGTGTGAACCGAAATCCCACCGCCAATGAGGGGTCAGAGCATCGTGTTTGGATTGGCACCCACCGCCGCCCCACGCCGATCCCGATTGTTCGATTCTATGCCGCATCGGGGAGCCTACTACCAGCGGTGGGCAGAGGTGAATCCAAGCCAATATATATGAATGACTTGGATGCAGGGATATAGCCAAATTTGTAGACTGCACAAACATGTGGGATAGTAAGTTGCAATAGCGAAGTAAGAAATTTACAAACAGATATGGATTGGTTCGGTGACTGGGCCAAAAGTTGGCAGATGAAGTTTGACGGGGATTAATGTGAGCTTATCCATTTTGGTTGGACAAATAGAAAGTCAACTTATTATCTAAATGGAGAAGAATTTCAGAGTGCTTCGGTGCAGAGGGATCTGGGTGTCCTCGTGCATGAACCGCAGAAAACTAGTATGCAGGTACAGCTGGTAATAAGGGAGGCAAATGGAATTTTTACATTTATTGCGAAAGGAATAGAATATAAAAGTCGGGAAGTGTTGCTGCAACTCTGCGAGGCATTGGTGAGACTGCAACTGGAGTCCTACATACAGTTTTGACCCCCTTATTTGAGGAGGGAAGTAGTTGCATTGGAGACAGTTCAGAGGAGGTTCATTGGACTGATTCCAGCAATGAAGAGAGATTGGGCAGTTTAGGCCTGGACTCTCTTGAGTTTAGAAAAATGAGAGAAGATCGAATGGAGGTATATAAGGTGATAAAGGGGATGACAAAGTTGATGCAGAATGGATGTTTCCTCTTGTGGACAATCTAGAATAAGAGGTCATAGTTTTATGATAATGGTTGGCAGATTTAAAATAGATGAGGAGAAATTGCTTCTCTGAAAGGGTCGTGAACCTGTGGAATTCATTACCCCAGAATGCGGTGGATGCTGGGATATTGAGTAAATTTAAGGAGGAGATAGACAGATTTTTAATTAGTAATGGTTTGAAGGGTAATGGAGAATGGACAGGAAAGTGGAGTTGAGGCCGAGATGAGACCAGCCATGATCTTAGTGAATGGCGGAGAAGATTCGAGGGGCTGGATTGCCTCATCCTGCTCCTCGTTCTAATGTTCAAAGGGCTGTAGTGATCTCTGTATGTGTTAATACATGTTCAGTTAATGTAAAGTAAGTACAATCAAATGATCACTAGGTGGCAACACTAACAGGACCTATAAAAGGAGCTTCCCGTTCTTTCTTAGTGCTTGTGTGTTAGTGTGTGTGGAGAACAGCTAGAGTGAAGACGTGATCAGATCAGAGTGCAGTGTATTATAATTATAATTGTTAATTTAATCTAAACCTACTTACTTGTTTTACTAGAAGTAGAAAATTGCTTATTGTCACGAGTAGGCTTCAATGAAGTTACTGTGAAAAGTCCCTAGTCGCCACATTCCGGCGCCTGTCTGGGGAGGCTGGTACGGGAATCGAAACGTGCTGCTGGCCTGCTTGGTCTGCTTTAAAAGCCAGTGATTTAGCCCAGTGAGCTAAACCAGTCCCTTAGTTTAGTTTAGTATTGAAGTGAAAGAACTCACTAATTTATTATATATTAGGGCAGCACGGTGGCCTAGTGGTTAGCACAACCGCCTCACGGCGCTGAGGTCCCAGGTTCGATCCCGGCTCTGGGTCACTGTCCGTGTGGAGTTTGCACATTCTCCCTGTGTCTGCGTGGGTTTCGCCCCCACAACCCAAAAATGTGCAGAGTAGGTGGATTGGCCACGCTAAATTGCCCCTTAATTGGAAAAAATAATTGGGTAATCTAAAATTTTTTTTTTTAATTTATTATATATTACTCAATAAACATTTTGTCATCATCTGGAAGACTTTGACTATTTCTCACCAGAATTCAAGACAACTCGGCAAGCAAAAGAGTAATATTTATATTACAATTTAGTAATATAACAAGGGCCAGCAGCTCTAGAAGTCGTGCTGCGATATTTAATAGGATGGCAGCCATTTTAATTAGCCACTGCTCATAAAACGGATGTGCAGGGGCTGCTGTTTGCCCATTTGTACCAGCAACACGTTTTCGGACCGAATTTGGGCTGTCCAATCAGTCGGCGGAATTCAGCCTTCCGGGTCTGAATTTTCGAATTGGGTATAGCTTTGATGGGGCCTGCTAGCCAATCTGGATAAATTGCTAGCGTGTGGTTCAGTATAATTCCAACAGCACGGGTCTGATTCCTGTTCTGGCTGAGGTAGACTTGGGGTATGCCTCCTCACCTTGCCCCTGAGAGTGGAAGGCTACGGGAAACCACCACTGACTAAAACTGCCGAGAACACAGCTCAGGATGAAGCATTAGCTGACAATGAGTCAGGGACCTGCCTTCAGGCAGAGCACACATCACTCACTCATTGCTCTGATATAATTGGAAAGGTGACCAGTAACATTTGACCTCTGTTAATCTGCTGTAAAATATAAGCTCAGATATTGTGAAGTGCTTTGTTATTTATTTTCTTCCCAACAATTAAAGCCATCTGGAAACATGAATTGTAAGTGGTTTTTTTCTCCCGGACAGTGCTGAAAGATTGGAAACTAAAGCGTATAAATAATCCTCAAGCATTTTGTTTATAATATTTGATGCAGCTTTTATTAAGCTGTAGCCTAGGTTAAAGCTAATTATTCTGGAAGAAAAGTGCGGAAAACTAATATTCCCAGAGCAGTCAACCAATATTTTCCTGCACCACTCAGGTTTCCCTTTTGAAAGTCAAAATATTCACTGCAATTGATCAAGACAAATGGGGGCAGGGTTCATGAGTGTGGCTGGATGAGGTCAAAGGTCGGACCACAAGGCCTTGAAATTAGGCGCTGCAAATTTGAGTGTCCAAATACTAAAGGTGTTCATGGGGAATTGGTTTGTCCTCTAGCTTAATGGGGGCATGAACCCTTTTGGGTTTTGTTAAACGGATAGTGGAATTTCAGTTGGGCTGTACTAATCATTCGTATGCTAATCCTTGTAAAGCAAAATTTCTAGGCCAAAGATTAACGTTGTGTCTAATGCACTGTGGATTTGTATATGCCTGTGCATGATGATTTATTGTTAACTTGAAATAGTAGCTCTGTGTTTGATCTAAGCTGAGCTCATTACTTAACTCAGAAACGATTGAGAGAACTATTTAATTAAAAATGTAATTCTTATGGACAAAATTCTGGTCGAGGACATAACATTTTTTCAGTTTCAGCCCTGTGCATATGAAACTCTGCGTGGTCTGGATTGGTTCGGCTGAGACATTTCTCACTTACCTTAGACTGGCTCCTCCTCAATAAGCAACATTTTTGCCGACATCATCTTAAGCTCTAGTAAAGAGTCAAAAGCATCACAAATAGCTCAGCGCAACCAAGCAAAGGGAATAATTAACTTTCACAGGCGTGTAATAGTAACATAGCATGATGCCATTATTCATGGGAATTGTGGGGACTTCAACAGGACACAGTGTTCCAGTCACAACCATAATGGAGAACAGGCTGTGCAACCTAGAACTGGCTGATGCTGTTTTGAGTCACAATGAGGATTTAAGTCGCATTTTAATCTTGGAAAATAAATCAATGGCCGGAGGTACTTTTCGGCCACAAGACATGGGCTCAAAATTGGAATAATTCCAAGTTCTCGATCTATCAATAGAAATGGCATGTGAAAACATAAAATACTCCGCAGTTTTGACAATTCATACAACACAGGTGTAAAGTGAGTGGTGACAGCAAGTGATAGGCTTACTCAATTGAAGCATTTTATTGATCAGCATTTTTTTAAGTAGTACATCAAAAAGTCAAACGAATGGAAAACTGCATACTGAGTTTTAAAAAATCATGAACTTAGATACATTTTATTGTGATGTGAATCCAATGACCCTGTTCATATATTTTGTGTGGAATGACAATTGAAAAAATTACTCCTTACTTATAGGGCGAGATTTACCGCCTGTTCATGCTGGTGGGAAATTATGGCCCCACACCGGCGCACTGGTTTCCGGGCGACGAGGGAAATCGCACTGACAACGGCAGGTCCGGTAGATCCCGCTGGCGGGCCGCCTCCCTCGCCGAAGAACACACGGCAGGGTGGCCGGTAAATCCTGCCCATAATCCAAGCATGGGTTCATTATTTAGCCCAAAAGGAGCGATGTGTCCAAGTTGAATTAATATTCGTGAAAACGTCTGTACATCACTAATTTGAAGGTGCACAGAACATAGGAACAGGAATAGGCCATTTAGCAATACGGGTCTGTTCTACCATTCAATGAGATCATGGCTGCTCTGTGTCCGAATTTCATTGACATTTCCTTGCTCCTCAAAATCTATCAATCTCAGGCTTAAAGTGAGCGGCTCCAACGCACCCCTCCCTGATGAGCTCAACGCATTCTGTGCACGCTTTGAGCAAGAGGTCAGCGAGAGTGAGCCCTCCACCCCAGAAGCCGCGGATTAACTTGTATCTGAGATCACCACTGCAGACGTAAGAGCAGCCTTCTCGATGGTCAACCCACGGAAAACCACTGGCCCGGATGGGGTACCCAGACAAGCACCCAGGTCTTGCGCGGATCAGCTGGCGGGGGCATTCGCAGACATATTCAACCTCTCTTTACAACAATCTGAGGTCCCTATCTGCTGCAAGAAGACGACCATCATCCCTGCCACAAAAAAAGTCAACCAGCGTGCCTTAATGACTATAGGCAGTGGCTCTGAAGCCCATCATCATGAAGTGCTTCGAAAGGTTAGTCAAGGCACGAATCCAGCCTCCCGGATTGCCTTGATCCACTACAGTTCGCCTACCGCTGCAACAGGTCCACAGCAGGCGCCATCTCCATGACCCTGCACTCTACCCTGGAACACCTAGATAACAAAGACACCTATGTCAGACTCCTATTTATTGACGACAGCTCAGCCTTCAATACCATCATTCCGATGAAACTCATCTCCAACTCCATGGCCTTTGCCTCGACTCCTCCCTCTGCGACTGGATCCAGAACTTTCTAACCCACAGGCCACAATCAGTAAAGATAGGCAACAACACCTCCTCCATGATCATCCTCAACACCGGTGCCCCACAAGGCTGTGTCCTCAGCCCCCTACTATACTCCTTATACACCTATAACTGTGTGGCCAAATTCCCCTCCAACTCGATTTTCAAATTTGCTGATGACACCACCGTAGTGGGTCGGATTTCAAGCAATGACAAGACCGAGTACAGGAATGAGATAGAGAATCTGGTGAACTGGTGCAACGACAATAATCTCTCCCTCAATGTCAACAAAATGAAGGAGATTGTCATTGACTTCTGGAAGCGTAGTGGAGAACATGCCCCAGTCTACATGAATGGGAACGAAGTAGAAAGGGTCGAGGGCTTCAAGTTTTTAGGTGCACAGATCACCAACAGCCTGTCCTGGTCTCCCCATGCCGACACTATAGTTAAGAAAGCCCACCAACAACTCTATTTTCTCAGAAGACTAAGGAAATTTGGCATGTCAGCTACGACCCTCACCAACGTCTACAGATGCACCGTAGAAAGCATTCTTTCTGGTTGTACCACAGCTTGGTATGGAGCCTGCTCTGCCCAAGACCACAGGAAACTACAAAAGGTCGTGAATGTAGCTCAATCCATCACGCAAACCAGCCTCCCATCCATTGACTCTGTCTACAATTCCCGCTGCCTCAGAAAGGCAGCCAGGATAATTAAGAACCCCATGCACCCCGGACATACTCTCTTCCACCTTCTTCCGTCAGTACTAACCGACTCAAGAACAGCTTCTTCCATACTGCCATCAGACTTTTGAATGGACCTACCTCGTATTAAGTTGATCTTTTCTCTGCACCTTGCCATAACTGTAACATTATATTCTGCAGTCTCTCCTTCCTTCCTTATGTACAGTATGCATTGTTTGTACAGCATGCAAGAAACAATACTTTTCACTGTATACTAATACATGTGACAATAATCAATCAAATCCAATCAAATCAAATTAAAGCAATTCATCAAATATCAATGCTTGTTTGCGGAAAGAGATTCACATTTCTACTACCATTTGTATGCATCGGAATTTCCTCATTTCATTCCTGTAAGGTCTGACTTTAATGCTTTCATTGAGTCCCTTGGCCCTAAACTCCCACAACCAGGAGAAGTAGTCTTACCCTATCCACCCTATCGGTTCCCTTTAATACTTTTTCAAATATGGTCAAACGCCACTTAAGGAACTGAAGGCACTGTTGCTAAGTTTGCAGATGATACAAAGATCTGTAGAGGGGCAGGTAGTATTGAGGAAGTAGGGAGGAGCTGCAGAACAATTTGGACAAGCTAGGAGAGTGGGCAAAGAAGCGGCAGATGGAATACAATGTGGAAAAGTGTGAGGTTATGCACTTTGGAAGGAGGAATGGATGCATAGACTATTTTCTAAATGGGGAAATGCTTAGGAAATCAGAAGCACAAAGGGACTTGGGAGTCCTTGTTCATGATTCTCTTAAGGTTAACGTGCAGGTTCAGTTGGCAGTTAAGAAGGCAAATGCAATGTTAGCATTCATGTCGAGAGGGATAGAATGCAAGACCAGGGATGAACTTCTGAGGATGTATAAGACTCTGGTCAGATCCTATTTGGAGTATTGTGAGTAGTTTTGGGTCCCGTATCGAAGGAAGGATGTGGTGGCCTTGAATAGGGTCCAGCGGCGGTTCACAAGAATGATCCCTGGAATGAAGAGCTTATCGTATGAGGAATGGTTGAAGACTCTGAGTCTGTATTTGTTGGAGTTTAGAAGCATGAAAGGGGACCTTCTTGAAACTTACAGGATATTGCAAGACTTGGATAGAATGGTTGTGGAGAGGATGTTTCAACCTGAAGGAAAAAATAGAAGCAGTGGACAGAATCTCAGACATGTCATGATAATGTCGCTTTAAGAAATGTTTGGCTGCTCATGTTACTGCAGTGATGTCCGAGTGTGGGTGGACCTGAACTCTGGCTCTGCTTTTTAGTTGTACTTTGAGAAAAGCTTGGGTGTGTCTGTGTCTTTTTGTTTTTGTTTTTCAGTGTTGGAGCTGAAGTCATACAAAGCAGCTGTACTGCTGTTTTCTCTGCCATGAAAAGACTATCTCTTGATCATTTGGTTTATTCAGAATTATACATGTTCCCAGTAATGACTTTAACCTGATGTGATTCTGTTAAAGGTTTTGTTTTTAAGTCTTCTGGACGTTAAAAGGACAGCCTAAGGATTACGTAGTGTTGTATTCTTTGGGGGTTGTTTTTGAATTAATGGTTGCTAAGATGTTCACTGTATGTTTTAAAAAGGTTAACTTGAGTTCATAGAATAAACATTGTTTTGCTTTAAAAAATACTTTTCTATTTCTGCTGTACCACACCTGTAGTGGGCCGTGTGCTCCCCATACCACAATCTATTAAAGGTTGTGGGTCAGGTGAACTCCATGATACACTTTGGGGTTCTCTACACTCTGGCCCATGACAAATTGGGGGCTCGAGGGGGATAACAGTCTATCTATTGGATTGGCTTAGTGAACTTAAAGACAGTGAGGGGTGAGCATATTGTGATTGCTTTTCAGCTGCGGTATTTTAGTCTAAGTAGGGAGTGTGTTGTGGACAATGGCTCTTTCAGAGGCTCTGAAGTTTTTGGGGGTGGAGATGGTCACACGCAGTACCTTACGGACAGAGATTAAAAGCAGACTGTTAGATTTGGCAAAAACATTGCAGTTAACATTACCTGACAAAATGTGAAAAGATGAGGTCATTATGGTGGTGGCTAAGCATTTAAAGTTGCCTGAGATACAGTTTGACTCATTGGAAATGGCAAAAAATCAGTTATAACTAAATGGAACATGAGAAAAAACTAAAGCAGTTTGAATACGAAAGATATCGAGAGGCAAAAGAAAGAGAAAGAGGGATACAGATCAGGGAAAAAGATAAAGAGAGAGAGTTTGAACTTCAGAAAATGCCCATGAAACATGACACTCAGTTAAAATTGGCAGGTGGAAAGGGAAACGTAGAGTTGGATGATAGTGATGAGGATAGTGAGAAAGAGCGTCATAGTTGAAGGATGAATATCTTGGAATTTTTCCGGATTGTGTCATAACAAGGTTGCAAAGTCACAGGATTTATTTAAATATGTCCAAGCATTGCCAAGATTTGATGAGAAGGAGGTAGAAGCCTTTTTCATTTCATTTGAGAAGATAGCTAAACAAATGAAATGGCCACAGGACATGTGGGTATTACTGATTCAAACAAAGCTGACAGGTAGGGCGAGTGGAGTGTTTGCATCACTACCGGAGGAGGTATCTGAGTCCTATGAGGAGGTGAAAAAATCTACCTTCGGTGCATATGAACTAGTGCCTGAAGCCTACAGACAAAGGTTTAGAAATTTAAGGAAAGAACCTGGTCAAACATACATGGAGTTTGAAAGTATCAAACAGAATAATCTTGATAGGTGGATAAGGGCTTTGAAAATAGACCAAATGTATGAAGCTCTCAGAGAAATTATCCTTTTGGAGGAGTTTAAAAGTTCGATTCCTGATGTAGTGAGAACGGATGTGGAAGAGCAGAGGATTAAAACTGTGAGATTAGCAGCATAAATGGCAGATGATTATGAATTAGTTCATAAATCAAAGTTTGGTTTCTAACATGAGTTTCAGCCTGTGAGGGATAGAAACTGGGAACATGAGAAACACTCAAGTGGTAAAGGTAAAGGTGATCTGATGGGAGATAATAAGGAGAGTGTACATCAGATTTTGTTTTTAAATCCAGGAGTGTGGAAGAGACATGAAAAGTTTCAAATGTTTTCGCTGTAATAAACTAGGCCATGTAAAGTCACAGTGTTGGTGGTTGAAGAAAAGCACTGGGAAGGCTGATGTGGTAAAACAGGATAAGACAGTGGGGTTTGTTAAAGTGGTAAAGGAAAGTCCAAGTGAAGCGAAGGAGGTGCAAAAGATTGTACAGCCTGATCAAGAGGTGATTGATAAGAAGGTGCCAGATCTCTTTAAAGAATTTACTTGTGTGGGTAAAGTTTACTCATGTGTATCAGGAGGAACAAGTAAAGAAGTCACAATTTTAGAGATACGGGAGCTAGTCAATCTATAATGGTAAGAGATGAAGAGTTATGTAGTTTGGGAAGAATGTTGCCAGAAAAGGTGGTAACATGTGGAATTCAGGGTGAGTGGAGTAGTGTTCCATTATATAAGGTAAGGTTGGAAAGTCCAGTGAAGAGTGGTGAAGTGGTAGTAGGAGTAATAGAGAAACTATCTTATCCAGGAATGCAGTTTATCTTGGGTAATGATATAGCTGGATCACAGGAGGGAGTGATGCCTACTCTGGTTGATAAGCCAGTGGAAAATCAGACAACTGAAGTGTTGAAGGATGAATATTCTGGGATTTTTCCGGATTGTGTAGTAACAAGGTTGCAAGGGCACTGGTTAAGATAAGAGAAGAAATCAAAGAGTGAAGATGAAGTTGAAGTGCAATTATCAGAAATGATTTTTGATCAGATGGTTGAAAAAGAACAACAACAGGTGGAGGATGAGGCGGATATTTTTAGTTCAGGAAAATTGGCGGAGCTACAACAGAAAAATGTAGAAATAAAACTGATGTATCAGAAAGCATACACGGAAGAGGAATCTGAGTGTATACCAGAGTGTTATTACCGTAAAAGTAATGTCTTGATGAGAAAATGGAGACCTTTACATATGCAGGCAGATGAAAAGTGGGCAGATGTTCATCAAGTAGTATTGCCGGTAGGGTATAGAAGGGAGGTGTTGCGAGTTGCACATGAGGTACCAATGGAAGATCATTTGGGAATAAGGAAAACTCAAGCTAAAGTCCAGAAACATTTTTATTGGCCTGGACTACATAAAGATGTAGTTACATTTTGTCAATCATGTCACACATGTCAAGTGACAGGGAAACCTCGAGCAGTGATAAAATCAGCGCCCTTAATACCAATTCCAGCATTTGAGGAACCTTTTACAAGGGTCCCGTAGGACCGCTTCCTAAAACAAAAAGTGGGAATCAGTATCTTTTGACTGTAATGGATGTGTCTACTAGGTTTCCAGAGGCCATTCCAGTACAAAATATTACAGCTAAAAAGATTGTGGAGGAGTTACTTCAATTCTTTAGTAGATATGGATGACCCACAGAAATATAATCGGATCAAGGATCAAATTTTACCTCGAGGTTATGCAAAGAAGTTATGGATAGTTTTGGAATAAAACAATTAAATCAACTGTGTACCATCTAGAATCGCAGGGGGCATTTGAAAGGTGGCATCAGACATTAAAGACAATGTTGAGGGCTTATTGTCAAGATTATCCAAAGAATTGGGATAAAGGAATTCCATTCGTACTGTTTGCAATTAGGGATGCACCTAATGAGTCAACCAAATTCAGTCCTTTTGAACTAATTTTTGGTCATGTGGTAAGAGGACCACTTAAATTGATTAAGGAACAATTGGTGAGTGAGAAATCGGAAATTACATTATTGGATTACGTGTCAAGTTTCAGGGAACGATTAAATAGAGCAGGTGAATTGGCTAGACAACATTTGAAAGTTGCACAAAATGTGATGAAACGGGTCGCGAACAAGACATCCAAAGTTCATAGTTTTGCCAGTGGCGATAAAGTTTTAGTATTGCTACCAGTGGTAGGTGAACCATTAAAGACAAGGTTTTGTGGACCTTATCAGATTGAAAGGAAATTAAGTGAGGTGAATTATGTGGTAAAAACACCAGATAGAAGGAAGACTCACTGAGTGTGTCATGTGAATATGCTTAAAAGGTATGTTGAAAGGGAAGGAGAGAAAAATGAGGTGGTTTTAATTATTCTAACTCAAAGTGACGAACCAAATCCAGATGACTGTGACTTTGACATACCTCAAATTAAATTAGAAAATGATGATGTTCTTAAAAATTGGGATAAATTGTTGAGTTACCTTCCAGAGGAAAAACGGACTGACCTGAAAGAGTTATTGATATCACATGGTCAAGTTTGTAGAGATACATTGGGAAGCACTAAAATGGCTATTCATGATGTAGATGTGGGAAATGCTGTTCCAATCAAACAACATCCATACAGACTTAACCCTTTCAAATTCGCACAGGTTAACAAAGAGATTGAAACTCTGCTTAAAAATGGCATAATTGAACTGGGTTGCAGCCAATGGAGCTCACCCATAGTGATGGTACATAAACCAGATGGTACCAACGGTTGTGTGTGGACTACAGAAAGATTAATGCAGCTCCAAGAACGGACTCTTATCCTATCCCACGTTTGGAGGATTGCATTGAGACAGTGGGACAATCAGTTTTATTTCCAAATTGGATTTACTTAAAGGTTACTGGCAGGTACCTTTATCCAAAAGGGCGAAGGAGATTTCAGCTTTTGTGACTCCAGATGGTATATACCAATTCAAAGTTATGCCATTTGGCATGAAAAATGCTCCAGCCACATTTCAACGGTTAACTAACAAAGTTGTTTCAGGATTACCCAATTGTGCGGTATGCATCAACGATCTGGTAATTTGCTGCCAGACATGGCAAGATCATTTGAAACATCTGATGGAGTTATTCGATCGACTTCAGGAGGCGGGTTTGGTGATAAACCTAGCCAAAAGTGAATTTGGAAAAGCCCAAGTCACTTTCCTTGAGGAGATTCGGATACCCTCGACACAACGGGAAATAATGCGATTTCTTGGCATGAGTGGATTTGATCGAACATTGGTGAAAACTTTTTTTAGCGTGGTTGCTCCATTGATAGACTTGCTGAAGAAACGTCAAAAATTTCAGTGGACACCGGACTTTCAACAGGCATTTAACTGCCTGAAAGCTGTGATAACCAATTCTCCTGTTTTGGAGAATTACAAGGGACTCTTTGATCAGATTTAATTAAAGTATCTGACTTTAAAGAGAAATGCCGAGGCAAAGAGAAATGGACGGATTGTGCTGAGACCTTCTTGTTCAAAGGGACTGTCAATTTTTAAACACAAAAGTATATTTACTGTGTGCATTTCTTAACGGATAGTGAAAAGGTGAAAAATGAAACCATCTTGAAGTTGATGGTTCATTTTTTTTTCTTGAGGGGAGGTGTCATGAGAATGTCGCTTTAAGAAATCTTTGGCTGTTAATGTTCCTGCAGTGATGTCAGAGTGTGGGTGGAGCTGAGCTCTGACTCTGCTTTTTAGTTTCCCTTTGAGAAAAGCTTAGGCGTGTCTGTGTCATTTTGGTTTTGTTTTTCAGTGTTGGAGCTGTTCACTGCTGTTCTCTCTGCCATGAAAAGACTATCTCTTGATCATTAGCGACTTTAACCTGATGTGCTTCTGTTAAAGGTTTTGTTTTTAAATCTTCTGGATGTTAAAAGGACAGCTTCAGGATTACATAGTGTTGTATTCTTTAGGGGTTGTATTTGGATTAATGGTTGCTAAGTTGTTCACTGTACGTTTTTAAAAGGTTAACTTGAGTTCATAGAATAAACATTGTTTTGCTTTAAAAAATATTTTTCAATTTCTGCTGTCCCACTCCTGTAGAGTGGGCCATGTGCTCCCCATACCGCAATCTATTAAAAGTCGTGGGTCAGGTGAACTCCATGATACACTTTGGGGTTCTCTAAACCCTGGCCCATAACAGACTAAAAGGATGATCCTTTAAAACAGAGATGAGGAGGAATTTCTTCAGCCAGAGAGTGGTGAATCTGTGGAAACATTTGCCACAGAAGGCTGTGGCGACCAAATCACTGAGTGTCTTTAAGACAGAGATATATAGGTTCTTGATTAATAAGGGGATCAGTGGTTAGGGGGAGAAGGCAGGAGAATAGGGATGAGAATAATATCAGCAATGATTGAATGGTGGGGCAAACTCGATAGGCCGAGTGGCCTAATTCTGCTCCGATGTCTTATGGTCTTGTGGTCTTAACATACTAAATTCCATTGTGTGTGCCACTGGTACATGCCCAGTTTCATGAGCATGCCTTGCTGCTTTTTAAGAAAATGGTTCATTGGCTAACTCGCAAAACATTAAAATGTTTGTCTGTCCTCGCAAATAAAAGTTTCCCTGGAACTTAACAGGGAGGGTTAGATGGCTTTGAAAATGTGGCAACAAAATATCAAACTGGAAGACAGGCCATTTGTGAGCGATATCATTCAGGAAATTACTGTGGCTAAAACTAACAGAAGAGGGACATGCTGCCATGTTCAAATTGTTATGAACCTTTACTCAATACTTAATATTTTGAACTATTAAAATAGTTGCTGCAAACAATGGACTTTTATCATTTTGTGTTCAAGACAGTCCTGAATCTCAAGAAAACTCCGAATTAAATATGGATGCTCACGGCCATCCGGGGAATTCACACTCCTTTTGTTCAAGGATGGTTCATCAATGAGAGAACTATAGTATTCTAGCCGGCCCGCTTTCTGTTTCACCATGGACAACAGAACCATTGAAACTCAATGTGTGTTCGACAAATGTGACTGGATATCTTTGGCCATTCATTGTATTATAATGGTTTTGCTCATCCAAGCTAGGCAGTGGAATATCTCAAGGTGGCAAACAACACAAAGGTGTGTAATCAGCACATCACCCTTTTTTGGGAAAAGGACTTTGAACTTGTACAAATCATATGGTGAGGAAGCAATTGTGTTTCCTGCGTTCAAAATAACAGCAAGAAGCTATTCTGCATAGCAAAGTTCCAGCAAAGGGTACCAAGCTCACTGCAAGTCATCCAAGCATCCAAGATAACAACCAACAATAACTTGACATGACTTCCCCTGATCTCTACCAATTTTGGGTTCACCTGAGAATCAACCTCCTGGAAATTCAACTGCAAGAACGTTCTCAGCTTACTGAGAATCATTTGCTTTACAATATCTTCACTTCAACTAAAGCATCAACTCATCGAAGATACTACAGGGCTGCCATGAAAGAGACTGAGAAAGTCTTAAATTGTAATTGTGTTGCTTTGCCATAATCTGTATGTAATTTTTGTGCGTGATAGTGTGCGAGAGATGAATGAGTGAGACGTTGTGTTTTAAACATCTGGGGTAAATGTATGATAACCTTTATTTTAGAACTCAAAAAACAGTTTGCTGCTAGAATTATTCCATTGGGCAATCACTCTGAGAGTGGTAAAAAAAAAAACACACCCCTTACATACAAACATATTAATCATGGGAAATAAAAAGAAACATGTAAAATTTGTTCAGGACACATACAGATAAAACCTGAATGAGGGACAAGAAAAAAATGAGAAAAGAAAACACATGAATTTCAAAGCAACATATGAAATGATTAAACTGTGCTTCCATACAAAAATGTACTGCAGAATGTATCTTAAATTGCATGTTCGTTACTATGGTTGCTATTTTTTAGTCCTTCACGCTGGCAGGGTCTTCCAGTTCTGCCGATGTGAACAGAGATTTCCATGGCCAACCGTCCCCATGGCGGGGAAACCCATGATGAGGGGAGGTGGGGCTGAAAAATTCCAGGCAAAGTTACGGAGGAATCTTCAATACTGTGTATTGTAGCAGAGGTCAGGCTGTTTCAAAGAGAGTTATGGCACGAGGCTAGTGTGGTTCTAAAATAAACCACTGAAAATAACACAATTGTCTCAGGGGTTGAATCTAGATCAGAAGAATAGCCTGGCATTATTTTGGGATCCATAACTGGAGCAGTAAAGTAGTGTATCATCTTTGTTTACTGTAGAAGTCTGCAGGGTGAAAGCATAGGTGACATTCATTCAATTTCTTTGTCAAGCTTTATGCTCAGAAGTATATTTAGGAAGATATTGGTTTCTATTAATTCATTGTCTCACATTCTAACATCTGAAATAACAGGAACTGCAAAAACTGTAAAAATGTTAACAAAATCATACAATTCAGCAATGGAAGGGTTGAAAATAGATCATTGGCAAAATTTTCGCTGTGGGCGCGAATCCAGTTATGGCCTCTAACTCTCGTGAGAGGGCCATAAGGGGATTTGCGCCAGCGATATCCCTTCTGGCGTCGTAATCAGTTTCACGCCCAGTGAGGAGGTGAACCTGACTACCATGGATTTGAAGTGTCCTTAATATTCATAAATGACTTAACACCATTGCGTCCGGAGTTGTCAGATGTTCTCCCCTGCCAGCGTGACGTAACGCCAGTGGGAATCACGACAAGTTTCCAAAAACAGAACCCATCGTAATGACCACGTCAGGGGCTCAGATGTGCATATAGCCCCCCCAGGAGGTACATTTCCCCCTGGCATATCTCCCTGGTACTGTCCCTGGCAGTGTCAAACAGGCAATGCCAGGGGCACTGTCAGGTTTACATGTCCAGGAGGCAGTGCCAGATTGGCAGTTCCAGGGGAGGAGCCAGGGGTGGGGCAACAGGTGGATAATCTAGGGAATCCCATTGGGGTTCTTTCCATTATGCAGGGAGGGGCGATGTTGCGGAGTGGGGGGGGGGGGGGAGGTACTTGTGCCACATTTAGAATGGAAGTGCCATAATGCCAGGAGTGTGGTAGTGTGGTAGTGGAGATTGGAGAAGTGGGGGGGGGGGGGGGGGGGGCTGAGGTGTCGGGTCACCCTGATGCCTATGGTTAATTCCAGTATAGGCCCTGCCATGCACAGCCACGCCATCACCACCCCCCCCCCCCCCCACCACCCTGCCCAAACTCCCCAGCTGGTTATGTGATCCTCGCCAACGCTTTGAAATTGCAGAGAGTTCCTTCGCTCCGGCTAGAAAAGGCAGCTGTGAAATCAGTGAGTTTTGTGGTGCTTTTCGCACCTGATGCAGCACTCTGTGCAATTTTTGGAAAATTCTCTCCAATGTATAGAAACTTTTGAACAAATTAGAATCAAACAGATATCCAGGGCTGCTTATTTCAAGTGATAGGCAACAAATCATCCATTCTTTTTTTGGTTGTGGGTATCACTGGCAAGGCTGTATATACTGTCTTATATTTATGCTGTTTGTAAGATTATCTTTTGGAATTGCCTTTTTAATTTAGGGTAAAATGGAGTAAGTCAGAGGACCTTACTGGGTAGAAGGTGTGAGATGTTCATGCCTCTAAACATAACCAGGGCAGCTGTGTTGATGATGGATAGACTCTAAGGAATGTCGGTATTTGTAAATGGTTATAATTCAAACTGTCCATTTAATTCCAAGACAGAATGGAGTTGGGGCGAGGTGGGATAGGGGCTGGAAAATATCTAATTAGCATTTCTAACTGGATACAAGGCCCATGTGATTCACATTTTCATGGAAATTTGACGGGGGGGGGGGGGAGGAGCGGGGGGGGGGGGGGTGGAGTTCAGGGTTTAAAAATAAAATAAAATAGGGCGATGTCTGGGGAGATGTTGAGATGCAAATTAGCGTATCAGTGAGAAAAGTAGATGTTTACCTCAGTTACCAGAGGGAAACAATGGGGGTATAGAAAAACTTCAAATTGGTGACATCAGGAAATTGACAAGTATGTGCAAAAAGCCAACTTCAAAGGCTGGATAACATCAAAGGGGAAATAATATATTCGTAGCAGCTTGACTGGGGAAAAGAGAAACACAGGCATAGCTACCATCTTAGAATCATAGAATTTACATTGCAGAAGGAGACCATTCGGCCCATCATGTCTGCACCAACCCTTGGAAAGAGCACCCTACTTAAGTCCATGCCTCCACCCGTAACCTAGTAACCCCACCTTACCTTTTGGACACCAAGAGGCAATTTAGCATGGCCAATCCACCTAACCTGCACATCTTTGCACTGTGGGAGAAATTCGGACCACCCAGAGGAAAGCCACATAGACATGGGGAGAAAGTGCAACTCCACACAATCACCCAAGGCCTGAATTGAACCCGGAGCCCTGGAGCTGTGAGGCAGCAGTTCTGACCACGGTGGCACCATTCCTCATCCAACTGCAGAAACAATCTTACGATTGCAAGTTATTGATAAACAGGCTGCAGGTTAAGAGCAAAACTCCAAGTAGGGAGATTTTGCCTTTGCTGAAACTGGAGACAGTTTTTCCAAACTTGTCCACATAACCTGTGCATGATAATCATTGGCCGTATCTAGCCCATAGAGTTGTATAATATTGGATGTTGTTTGGGAACAAAGGGGCATCTCAGAATTCAGGGAATGTAAATAGTTGGGACCAGGGGTAATTTCTTATAATACTGTGCATGTATAGCCATCGGTATACTTATGTGTTGAAGTGTATTATAGTCCTTCTTGTCATGGGTTTTTTGATGTTAATGAATATTTTTTATTAATTGTTCACACAAAGACTGGACTATTCCTCCGTGGTTCACATATTTTTCTCACAATAAACCAAATTGAAAATGTTCACAACTGAGAACAATGTTCCAAGTTATCATTCTGAGTTATGGGATACTCTCGCATTTAGCGTCTTTCTTAATAGGGCAGTTATAAATTAGTGTGGATCTCTTGCTCGGGTGGCATGGTATCACAGTGGTTATCACTGTTTCTTCATAACGCCAGGGTCCCAGGTTCGATTCCAGGCTTGCGCCACTGTCTGTGCGGAGTCTGCATGTTCTCCCCGTGTCTGCATGGGTTTCCTCCGGGTGCTCCAGTTCTTCCCACAAGTCCCAAAAGACATGCTGTCAGGTGAATTGGACATTCTGAATTCTCCCAGGTGCCGGAATGTGGCGACTAGGGGCTTTTCACAGTAACTTCATTGCAGTGTTCATGTAAGCCTACTTGTGATAATAAAGATTATTATTATGTCGTCATTATTTTGTTATTTTGCCCTTGTTCCTTCTGTAACTAATTACTTATTTGTCGATATATTGTGTACGTTTTCGCATTCACTGTAACTATCTACTATTTTTCTTTTTTCATGTCTACTGTATTTGTACTGTGTACGTTTCCTTGTCTGCAGAAAAATACTAGAATTATATCCAGGATAGCAGGTTCCTGTCTCGAAAGAACAATAATCACCCAGTTAGCTGCAGTGTGTGAGACTCTGGAGTTGAGGTAAGTGTGGGAGTTCAAGAGAATAAACCTTGATCTTTTACCTTCTTAAAATCGAACACAAATTGCAGGGAATTGAAGGGTAGACATTTGAGCATCATTTCAGGCGTAAGGAAAGTAAAACTAAGGGGCGTGATTCTCCGCAAATGCGGAGAGTCATAAAGGCTGCCGTGAAACTGGCCGTGTTTCACGGCAGCCTCCACGCCCCCTCCTGGGACCCGATTCTCCCCCCCGGGCGGGGCTAGGAGCGCGGCCCCGTGAAGCATGGCATCGCGGGCTTAGCGACCGTCGCTAAGCCCGCGCGGCAAGCGTCACGGCGGCTGACGTGCACGATGACGTCAGCCACGCATGCGCGGGTTGGACGGCTCCAACCCGCGCATGCGCGGATGACGTCATCACGTATATGCATCAAACCCGCGCATGCGAGGGCCGTCATGCCCCTCAGCCGCCCCGCGGACTGATCCTGCGGGGCGGCGGAGGAACAAAGAGTGCGCGGGTATCGGACCCACTGCCTGCGATCTGTGCCCACCGATCGCGGGCCCATGCCACCCATGGCACGGCGGTGGTGCGGCCGTGCCAATCGGTGCCATGGTTGTCCGGGACGGCACTTTGCGGCCGTTTTCACGAACGGTGAGAGCAGGTGTGTTTGCGTTCGTGAAAACGGCCGTAAAGGCCTGGGAAATCGGCCCATCGGCCAGGGGAGAATCGCTGTTCGCCGTAAAAAACGGCGCGCAGCGATTCATGTTGTGGGACGGCCGTGGGGGGGGGAGAATAGCGGGAGGTCGGGAAAAATGTCGGGAAAGCCCTCCCGCTATTCTCCGACCCGTCATGGGCAAGGTCTCCGAGTGGGGCAGTTAGTAACAGGAGAGGCTGCGACTACAAAAATAGGTCTCACTCACCCCCACAATCCAAACGGATGTGCAGGGAGGTGAATTGGCCATGCTAAATTGGCCCTTAATTGGAAAAAAAATGAATTGGTTACTCTAAATCTATTTTTTAAAAACTGGGGTGGGATTCTCGGCCCCGCCCCATCACATTTCGGCCCCGACCGGCCGGCGGGATTCTCCATTACGCCGGCCGATCAATGGGGTTTCCTATTGTGGAGCAGCCCCACGCCGTCGGGAAACCCCCGGGCGCCGGCAAAACGGACAATCCCGGCGGCAGAGAATCCCGGCCCATGTCTCAAAAGTGCAGTCTGTGCGGAGTGCTAGCTGCAGTGAGTGAGTCTCTGGAGTTGAGTTAAGTGTGGGAGTTTAGGAAAATGTGCGAGGTAGGTAATGCTGTGTCTTGTTTGCCGTACTACATCCACAGGTCATGGGGACAGGCGTAAACCTAGGCTGGAGAGCTGGGAGATAAGTTGCAACAGTCCTGCAACCTCGAGTAATCACACCCATGTAATATCAGAGGTAAGTGTTTGGGAGGTGACTATTCCTCTCTCCTACCTTTCCTGACTTGCTTTGAAATTGAAGGCAAGTTGAAAAAGTTAGCGTGAAAACTAAAGGTCAGGAGTAAAGTTAAAAACAAAATGAAAACCAAACTAAATAAAATAGGAATGCAGGGCCAGGCGATATGTTGTATCTGCAATATCTGGGAGATGATGGACCCCATTGTGGTTCATACCGACCACATATGTAGCAAACGTTGGTTGCTCACGGAATTTTGGCTCACAGTTTATCAGCTGGAGTCTGAGCTTCAGACATTACAACACATCAGGGAGAGGGAGAGTTACATGGACGCTATGGACGGGATTCTCTGATCCTGAAGCTAAGTGTTGAGGCCGTCATAAACGCCATCGTGTTTCCCGACGGTGTCAACATGGCCTTTCGAGCAGCGATTCTGACCCCCTTCATGTGGCCAGCATGGCACTGGAGCGACCCATGGCACTCCAGCTGCCGATCCCTGGCTTCAGATGGGCGGCGCGGGTCTGCGCATGCGCAGTGGGACTGGTGCCAGTGTGCGAAAGTGCAGTGGCTCCCTTCTCCGCGCCGGCCCCGATGCAACATGGTGTAGGACTACAAGGGCCGGCGCGGAACAAAAGGCGGCCCAGCCCGAGAGGTAGGCCCGCCGATCGGTGGGCCCCGAACACAGGCCAGGCCACAGCAGAGGCCCCCCCGGGATTGGTCACCCTCCCCCCCCCCCCCTCCCCCCCCCCCCCCCACCAGGCTGCCCCTGGATGGATCCACGCTGAGGTCCCACCGGGTAAGAGGAGGTGTAAACGGCGCCGGCAGGTCTCGGCTTCTTTTGCGTGGACGCTCAGAACATCCCTTGTTCTCAATGGAACAAAGGAGGTTGAGGGGCGACCTGATAGAGGTCTACAAAATTATGAGGGGCATAGACAGAATGGATAGTCAGAGACTTTTCCCAGGGTAGAGGGGCCAATTACTAGGGGGCATAGATTTAAGGTGCAAGGGGCAAGGTTTAGAGGAGATGTACGAGGTAAGTTTTTTACACAGAGAGTAGTGCGTGCCTGGAACCCACTGTCGGAGGAGGTGGTGGAAGCAGGGACGATAGTGACATTTAAGGGGCATCTTGACATGAATAGGATGGGAATAGAAGGATACGGACCCAGGATGTGTAGAAGATTTTCGTTTTGACCGGCAGCGTGGTAGGTGAAGGCTTTCAGGGCCGAAGGGCCTGTTCTTGTGCTGTACTTTTCTTTGTTCTTTGTTCTTTATTGCAGGCGGAGAATTGCCAGGGGGGGCGGGGGGGGGGGGGGGGGGGGGGGGGGGGGGGGGGCACGTAGAGCCGACCGCACCGGCGCCAATGGCGCCGATTCTCTGCTCTCTGGAGAATCGACGGACCGGCTGCGGGGCGGCATGGCGCGATTCGCGCCCATCCCAGTGATTCTCCAGCCAGACCCCGAGGTGGGGGAATCCCGCCCTGTGTTTCAGGAGGCAGTCAAAGCCTTTGGATTAACTATCTTGAATTCATTTAGTGGTCAGGGATAGGAGGGTGTGGCTAAAAGTGAGGCAAATAGAGGAATCCACAAAGTAGCACTGTAGCAGCCTTAGCCTTGCCCTTGACCAACAGGTTTGAGATTCTTGTTCCCTGTGTAGCCAAGAGCAGGGACTGTAGGGAGGATGAGTAAACTGATCATAGCACCCTGGTACAGGGAGCCATTCAAGTGGGTGGAGAAAAGAGAGATGTAGTCATTGGCAGGTATAGTACAGTTTGGGGTGAAATTCTCCGAACCTCTGCTCCAACATCACGTTCGGGTCCGACGCCGCTCCCGAGGTTCTCCGGTCCCTGGAGAATCGGTGGCAATCGGGCGCGCTCAGCCAACATGGCGCCGGTCGGGAGCCATTGAAAAAGGCCCCCGCGGCATTTCTCCAGGTGCAGCTGGCCGAGTTTACGCCGACGTGGTTCTCTCATGGTTCCACCCTGCGGGCACTCGGCGTGGTGGCTGCGGACTCAGTCCGCGGCCGCCCTGGTGTGGGGTGGGGATCATTCACCGAGGGGGAGGGGGGGGGCACCAGGATGGCCAGGCTATTGATCGGGTCCCATTGATCCACGGGCGCACGCAATCTGGAGGGGGCCTATCTTCTTGGTGCCGGTCCGCTGTGTGAGTCCGCCATGCCGCGTGGGCTGGCCGACAGAGGCCGCTGCCGTGCATGTGCGCGGACCCCAGACCGGAAGTGCAGGGCCCCGTATCGGCAGCCAGAGCTGCGAGGAGCACTCCGCGGCTCTGCTAGCCCCCTGCAAACTGCAGAATCACCCTGGACTTACTCCAGGTGAATCCAGAGTGATTTGCACGAGTTTTTCTGTGGGCGTGGGAACAAAGCCCCATTATTGGAGAATCCCGCCCAGACACTGTTCTCTGAAGCCAGGATTGAGAGTCCCAGCAACTGTGTTTCCTGCCCAATGCCAGAGTTTGGGACACCAGCTCCAGACTGGAGAGCAACTTGCAACGTGAGGCGGAGAATCACGTTGTCTTGGTCCCTGTAGGTACCAGCGACATAGGTAGAACAAAGAAAGAGTTTCTGCGTGAAGAGTTTGAGCAGTTAGGCATTCAATTAAATAACAGAATCTCCAAGGTTATAATCGCTGGATTATTACCTGAGCCATGTGCAAATTGGCATAGGGTACTTAAAATTAGAGAGATGAATATATGGTTCAAACACTGGAGTAGAAGTGGGTTTCGGTTCAAGAGGCATTGGGGAAAATGGGAGCTGTGCCGTTGGACGGCTTACACCTTTACTGTGCTGGGACCTGTGTTCTTGCAAACTACATAACTAGGAAGTAGAAAGAGCTTTAAACTAAATAGACGTAGGGGGAGGGAGCATATTCTGCAGAGGGGATATGTCGGCTTACAAAGCAAAATGATATGTTAGCATTACAAGGCAGCTATTTAGGTAACGATACCCAAAGTGTGACAGGAAGGGACAGAGTGTACAAACATTAAAAAAACAGCAACAAATAGGGCCAAAAAGTGGGGGAGTGAATGATAACGAGGCAAAATTAATGGTTCTTTACATAAATGCACATAGCATTCAGCGCAAAATAAATGAATTAACAGCGCAAATTGAGGTTAATGGGTATGATCCGAAAGTCATTACAGAGACGTGGCAACAGGGAGTCCAAAACTGGCAACTAAATATTCTTTTCATAAGGACAGGCAGGGGGGAAAGGGTGATGCGGTAGTTTTGTTAGTAAGAGGTGGGAAAAGTACAATGGCAAGAAATATTCTTGGATCGGAAGATGTAGAAATCATATGGGTGGAAATAAGAAATAACAAGGGAAAGAAGGCACTGGTGGGAGCAGTCTATAGGCGCCCAAACAGTAACTATAGTGGAGGATGGAGAATAAATCTGGAGATAATAAAGACAAGTGAAAAAGGCAGTCCTATCATGGGTGATTTGAATCTTTATACAGATTGGAAATCTAATTGTCAGAGGTAGCCATGAGGAAGAATTTATAGAATATATTCAGGACAGCTTCCGAGAACAATATGTTATGGGTCCAAACAGGGATCAGGCTATTTTGGATTTGGTAATGTGTAATGGGGCAGGTATAACATACAATCTCAGAGTAAAATATCGCCGAGGAAGCAGTGACCATAACATGGTAGAATTTAGCATTCAATTTGAGAATGAGAAACTTGGGTCAGAAACAACTGTGCAAAACTCAAATTCGGGTAATTATAAAGGAATGAGTGCAGAGTTGGCTGCAGTGGTCTGGGTGGGAAAGGAGTTTCGCAGGAAAGCTGGCTGACGACCAATGGCAGATGTTTCTGAAAATAGTTCGTGACTTGCCAGCCAGAGAAGGAGCCATGTATACTGGCCCTCCATTTTCTGTCAGTCAGCCAATCCTTAATCCAATCTAGACTATACCCCTATTCCACTACGATCTCACCTGGATCAGTCTTTTATGCCGCACATTGTCAAATACCTTCTGGAAGTCTAGATATACCACATCCACAAGTTCACAATTATCCATCTTACTGATTACATCCTCAGAGAACTCAAGCATAACTTACCCTTCAAAAAACAATAGTGGATTGAGCATTTTTTAAAAAAAAATTTTTAATTTTTTAAATTTAGATTACCCAATTATTTTTTCTATTAAGGGGCAATTTAGCGTGGCCAATCCACCTACTCTGCACATTTTTGGGTTGTGGGAGCGAAACCCACGCAGACACGGGGAGAATGTGCAAACTCAACACGGACAGTGACCCAGAGCCGGGATCGAACCTGGGACCTCAGCGCCATGAGGCGGTTGTGCTAACCACTAGGCCACCGTGCTGCCCTGATTGAGCATTTTTAAATTCATTCATGGGATGTGGGCATCGCTGGCTGGATCCACATTTATTGCCCATCCCTAATTGCTGTTGAACTTAGTGACTTGCGGGGCCGTTTTGAGCGCATTTAAGAGTCAACCACATTGCTGTGGGTCTAGAGTCACATGTCTGCCAGACCAGGTAAGGATGGCAGATTTCCTTTCCTAAAGGGCTTTCGTGATCCAGATGGGTTTTTATGACAATCGACGGTGGTTAATTGGTCATCATTAGACTTTTAATTCCAGATTTATATTGAATTCAAATTTCACCATCTGCCATGGCGGGATTTAAACACTGGTCCCAGAGCAGTACCCTGGGTCTCTGGATTACTAGTCCATTGATAATACCACTATGTCACTGCATCCCCATTTGTCTTTCCAAAGAATCAGTCATCTCCTCCTTAATGATTGATTCCAGGAACCTCCCCACCACAGAGGTCAAGCTAACCAGTACAGGGTTTCCTACTTTTTGTCTCTCTGCCTTTTTGAATAGGGGTCACATTAGTGTGGTTCCAATCCACCAGGGCCTCTCCATAATCCAGAGAATTTTGAAATATCAGAATCAATGCATCCATTATCTCTGCTGTCACCTCCTTTAATTTGGGCAGCACAGTAGCACAAGTGGATAGCACTGTGGCTTCACAGGTTCACAGGTCCCAGGTTCGATTCCCTCCTGGGTTACTGTCTGTGCGGAGTCTGCATGTTCTCCCCGTGTCTGCGTGGGTTTCCTCCGGGTGCTCCGGTTTCCTCCCACAGTCCAAAGACGTGCAGGTTAGGTGGATTGGCCATGCTAAATTGCCCTCAGTATGTCATGATGGGTTATTGGGTTAGGGGGCTAGGGTGGAAGTGAGGTCTTAAGTGGGTTGGTGAAGACTCGATGGACCGAATGGCCTCCTTCTGCACTGTATGTTCTAAGTTCTATACCTAGGGTGCAGGCCATCAGCTCCCGGAGACCTAGCTCCCTTTAATCCCATTAGTTTATTCAATAACTTCTCCCTAGTGATGGTTATTGCACCAACCTCCTCCGCATTAACTGCAGTTTTTGGAAATTTTTTATTATCTTCTACTGGGATGACAGAAGCAAAATATTGGTTCAGTGCCTCCACCATCTTTGTGTTCCCCATTATTACTTCACCAGTATTGTCCTCTAAATGGCAAACATTTAATTTAGCTATTCTCTTCCTCTTTATGTACTGATAGAAGCTTTTGGTATCAGCGTTTATTGTCAATTCTCTGAGCCATTAGTCCAGTAACATAAACACACTGCCATGTCTAGAAACTGAGTACAGGGTATTATCTACATCACTGAGATGGAAGTGTCAATTAGAGTGGGAGAATTCAATGTCAAACCAGGTATGGAAATAAAATGAAGGGAGGGAATGAAAGATTAAATTGAGTGCGACAAAAGAGACAGGAAGAAAAAGAGGACGGCACAGTAGCAGAGTGGTTAGCATTGTTACCTCACAGCGTCAGGAACCCGGGTTCAATTCCCGGCTTGGGTCACTGCCTGTGCGGAATCTGCACGTTCTCCCCATGTCCTCCGGGTGCTCCCGTTTCCTCCCGAAAGACGTGCTTGTTAGGTGAATTGGACATTCTGAATTCTCCCTCAGTGTACCCAAACAGGTGCCATAGTGTGGCGACTAGGGGATTTTCAATGCAAATGTAACTTCAATGCACTGCTAATGTAAGCCTACTTGTGACAATAATAAAGATTATTATTAAGTAACAATACATGTTTTTAAAATCTCCAGTAACCATTAAAACCTGAAAGAATGAGACTCACTTTTGGAGCCAGAGAAATTAAATTGCAGTAACTAACACATATATTATGAAAATAGTACTTTGATATGATATAATTTGACTTCATGTGGACAGTTTACTTTGCCTCTGCAATGCAAGTACAGGTGCAGCAGTTTTATGGTTCTCAGTGATTTGAATGTTGAGTCAGGCAGCAAGTTGCTGTTTTCACAAAGTTTTTTTTTAAAATAATTTTTATTGAAAGAGTTTTTCCATACAGACATTTACCCCTACTAATTTTTAAATTATTTACAACACAATCCCTCTAGGCAAATATCCCTCCCCTCGCCCGCCCTCTCGCGCGCCCCAGCCCTCCCCCCCCCCCCCAAGCAACAACTTAACAAACAAGGCAGCCTACAGTTTCAGACATGAGCAGCGAGCAGACTTGCCCGCGTTACAGTCGTGCCTGTCCCCCCACGACCATTGCTGCCCCCCCCCCCTCCCCTCCCCTCCCCTCCCCCCCCCCCCCCCCCCCCCCGGGTTGCTGCTGCCACGACCCCGTACGCCTATCTCTGATCTAAAAAGTCAAGGAAAGGTTGCCACCGCCTGGAGAATCACTGTACCGACCCTCTCAGGGCAAATTTGATCCTTTCTAGCTGAATATAGCTAGCCATATCGTTAATCCAAGTTTCAACGCTTGGAGGCCTCGCGTCCTTCCATTGAATTAATATCCTTCGTCGAGCCACTAGGGACGCAAAGGCCAGTATTCCGGCCTCCCTAGCCTCCTGTACCCCCGGTTCTACCCCGACCCCAAAGATCGCAAGCCCCCATCCTGGTTTGACCCTGGACCCCACCACCTTCGACACCGTCCTTGCCACCCCCTTCCAGAACCCTTCCAGCACCGGACATGCCCAGAACATATGCACATGGTTCGCTGGGCTTCCCAGACATCTGACACACCTGTCCTCACCCCCAAAGAACCGGCTCATCCTTGTCCCCGTCATGTGAGCTCTATGCAGCACCTTAAATTGAATGAGGCTCAGCCTCGCACACGAGGAGAAAGAATTGATCTTCTCCAGTGCATCCGCCCACGTCCCGTCTTCTATCTGCTCTCCCAGCTCCCCTTCCCACTTGGCTTTCAGCTCCTCCCCTGATGCTTCTTCCGCCTCCTGCATTATCTTGTAGATGTCTGATATCTTCCCCCCTCCGACCCAGACCCCCGAGAGCACCCTATCACTCGCCCCCTTACTGGGGAGCAGGGGGAACCCCTCCACCTGCCGCCTAGCAAATGCCTTCACTTGTAAATATCTGAACATGTTTCCCGGGGGGAGCTCAAACTTCTCCTCCAGCCCTCCCAGGCTCGCAAACCTCCCCTCTATAAACAGGTCCTTCAGCTGCCGTATGCCCACCCTGTACCAGCTCTGAAATCCCCCGTCGATGTTCCCCGGGATGAATCTATGGTTCCCTCTTATTGGCGCCGCCAACAGACCTCCCATTTCCCCCCTGTGTCGCCTCCACTGCCCCCATATCTTGAGGGTGGCCGCCACCACCGGGCTCGTGGTGTACCTCGTGGGGGGGAGCGGCCATGGTGCCGTTACTAGGGCCCCCAGGCTTGTGTTGCCACAGGACGCCCTCTCCATTCGTTTCCAAGCTGCCCCCTCCCCTTCCATCATCCACTTGTGCACCATTGACACATTTGCCGCCCAGTAATACCCCGAGAGATTGGGTAGTGCCAGCCCTCCACTGTCCCTACTCCGCTCCAAAAAGACCCTCCTCACCCTTGGGGTGCCGTGCGCCCACACGTAGCTCATGATGCTACTCGTCACCTTTTTGAAGAAGGCCCTAGGGAGGAAGATGGGCAAGCACTGAAATAAAAACAAGAATCTTGGGAGGACCGTCATTTTGATTGACTGCACCCTCCCCGCCAGCGACAACGGTACCATGTCCCACCTCTTAAATTCCTCCTCCATCTGTTCCACCAGCCTGGAAAAGTTCAACTTGTGGAGGGTCCCCCAGTTCCTTGCCACCTGCACCCCTAAGTACCTAAAGCTCTTTCCTGCTCGCTTGAAGGGGAGTCTCCCAATACCCTCTCCCTGATCCCCCGGGTGCATCACAAAAACCTCGCTTTTGCCCAAATTTAGTTTGTACCCCGAAAAGTCCCCAAACTCTGCTAATAGTTCCATTATCTCCGGCATTCCCCCTTCTGGGTCTGCCACGTACAGCAGTAGATCATCCGCATACAGCGATACTCGATGTTCCTCCCCTCCCCTAGTCAGTCCTCTCCACCCCCCTGAACCCCTCAGTGCCATCGCCAACGGTTCAATCGCCAGTGCGAAAAGTAGGGGGGATAGGGGACATCCCTGCCTGGTCCCTCGGTGGAGCCCGAAATACTCCGACCTCCTCCCGTTTGTCACTACACTCGCCGTCGGGGCCGAGTAGAGCAACTTCACCCACTTAATAAACCCTTCCCCAAACCCAAACCGTTCCAACGTCTCCCACAGGTACTCCCACTCCACCCTATCGAATGCCTTCTCCGCGTCCAGCGCTACCACTATCTCAGCCTCCCCCTCCACTGCCGGCATCATAATTACATTCAGCAATCTCCGCACGTTCGTGTTGAGCTGCCGCCCCTTCACGAACCCTGTCTGGTCCTCATGGATTACCCCTGGCACACAATCCTCTATTCTAGCTGCCAGGATCTTTGCCAGCAACTTGGCATCCACGTTCAGAAGCGAGATAGGCCTGTAGGACCCGCACTGCACGGGGTCTTTATCCCACTTCAATATCAGGGAGATCAGAGCCTGCGACATTGTCGGGGGCAGAACCCCCCCCTCTCGCGCCTCATTAAAGGCTCGTACCAGTACCGGTCCCACCAAGTCCACATTTTTCTTGTAGAATTCCACCGGGAACCCATCTGGCCCCGGCGCCTTCCCCGCTTGCATCTGACCTATTCCCTTGACTAGCTCCTCTAGCCCTATTGGCGCCCCCAGCCCTTCTACCAGCCCCTCCTGGACCCTTGGGAACCTCAATTTGTTTAGGAAGTCCTCCATTCCCCCTCTCCTCGTCGGCGGCTCAGACCGATACAACTCCTTGTAAAAATCCCTGAAGACCCCATTCACTTCTTGCCCCTTCTGCACTACCTTCCCGCCCCTCTCCTTCACTCCCCCAATCTCCCTAGCCGCATCTCGTTTGCGAAGCTGGTGTGCCAGTATCCTGCTCGCCTTTTCCCCATACTCATAGGCCGCGCCCTGTGCCCTTCTCCACTGCGTCTCTGCCTTCCTGGTGGTCAGCAGGTCGAACTTGACCTGCAGGCTGCGCCGTTCTCCCAGCAGCCCCTCCTCTGGTGCCTCCGCATATCTCCTATCCACTTCCAATAGCTCCCCCACCAGCCTCTCCCTCTCCTGCCTCTCCTTTCTTTCTCTGTGTGCCCTTATGGAGATCAGCTCTCCCCTGATCACTGCCTTCAGGGCCTCCCAGACCATCCCCACCTGCACCTCACCCGTGTCGTTCAAGTCCAGATAGCTCTCAATGCTCTTCCGGACCCTTTTACACACCTCGTCGTCCGCTAACAGCCCCACATCCAGCCGCCACAGCGGGCGCTGGTCCCGCGCCTCCCCCATTTCCACATCCACCCAATGTGGTGCATGATCAGAGATCGCAATGGCCGAGTACTCAGCTTCCCGTACCCTCGGGATCAGCCCCCTGCTCAACACGAAGAAATCGATTCTGGAGTACACTCTATGGACGTGGGAGAAAAAGGAATACTCCCTCGCCCTCGGCCTACCAAACTTCCATGGGTCTACTCCTCCCATCTGCTCCATGTACCCCCTCAGCACTTCTGCCGCTGCCGGCCTCCTATTGGTCCTTGAGCTCGATCTGTCTAGCCCGGGGTCCAGCACTGTGTTAAAGTCCCCCCCCCATGATCAAGCCCCCTGCCTCCAGTCCCGGAATGAGGCCCAATAGGCGCCTCATAAAACCCGCGTCATCCCAGTTACGTTGACCATCACCACTTTCTCCCCCTGCAGCTTACCCTTCACCATCACATACCTACCCTCCTTATCCGCCACCACCTCCTCCGCCACGAACGACACCCTCTTTCCCACCAGAATCGCCACCCCCGGTTCTTTGCGTCCAATCCAGAGTGGAACACCTGTCCCACCCACCCCCTTCTCAGGCGAACCTGGTCCACTACCTTCAAATGGGTCTCCTGTAACATTGCTACATCAGCCTTCAGTCCCTTCAGATGTGAGAATACCCTTGATCTCTTGACCGGCCCGTTCAGCCCCCTCACGTTCCAAGTGATCAGCCGGGTCGCGGGACGACCCGCCCCCTTCCCCTGCCGATTAGCCATGTCCTGTTCCCTGCTCGCCCCGGGTCGACCCTCCCCTTCTGACCCGCTCCCCATGGCGATGTCCCCCTCCCCCCACCTCTCCAGTCCTCCACTTCCCGTTTCTGGTCTTTACAGCAGCAACCCGGTGTCCCTCCCTAACCCCCCTCCCCCACCCCCCCCCCCCCCCCCCCCAGGCTAGGACCCCTCCTAGCTGCGATGTACCCTCCATCGTACTCCCGTAAGTCAGCTGGTTCACGCTGACCCGGCTGCTCCTGCCACACTCCGACTCCCCCCGGCTTGGGGGGGGGGGGGGCTCCCCCCCCTTGCCACTCCTCCCTGGCCCCGCTCCAGCGCGGGAAAGGTCGCCATTGCTAGCCACGCCCCGCACTCCTCCCCTCCCCCCTCCTCTGCCCCGCGCGCGGGAAAACAGAGGAAAGCCCGCGCTTTCGCCCTGCCACACCCCACCCCGCCATCTTCAGTTCCACCCCCGTCCCCGTCCATGCCTGTAAAGAGCCCCCCCTAGGAGCCCATATCCCCGATCTGCTCTCCCCCCCGTCCCGCCTCCCCAACTTAACATTATAAATAACAGATAGATAACCAATAACAATGTACTTAACAGTCGCCCTCTACCAAACAGCATAAATAACCATAAATAACCATGAATAACCACAATAACAATAACTAAGGGAAGTTGGCAAAGGAGGGAAAAAACATCAGAAGAAAAACCCCCAGCAAGAGTTCAAGATCCAAACAAAGAGTTCAGCTGAAAGTACCCGAGCGGCTGCGGCCGCCAAGTATCCCCTGGGTCTAATTCGAGTCCAGTTTCTCTTCCTGTACAAAGGCCCACGCCTCCTCTGGGGACTCAAAATAGTGGTGTTGGTTCCTGTAGGTGACCCACAAGCGCGCTGGCTGCAGCATTCCGAACCTGATCCGTTTTGCATGTAGCACCCCCTTCGTCCGGTTGTACCGGGCCCGCCGCTTTGCCACCTCCGCACTCCAGTCCTGGTAGACCCTCACCGTCGAATTCTCCCACTTGCTGCTCCTTTCCCTCTTGGCCCACTCCAGCACTCTCTCACGGTCGCTGAGTCGCTGGAACCGCACCAGCACCGCCCTCGGGGGCTCATTTGCTCTTGGCTTCCTAGCCATGACCCTGTAGGCCTCTTCCAGCTCCAGGGGCGAAGGGACGGCCCCTGCCCCCATCAGGGAGCTCAGCATTTCTGCTACGTATCCCGGGAGGTCTGACCCCTCCAGGCCTTCTGCCAGGCCCAAGATCCTCAGGTTCTTCCGCCTCATTCGGGTATCCAGCTCCTCAAAACGGCTCTGCCATTTCAGGTGGAGTGCCTCGTGCACCTCTACCTTTCCCACGAGGACCGTGGCCTCCTCCTCCCTCACAGTCATCTCCTGCTGCAGCTCCCGAATCGACGCCTCTTGGGTCGCCTGGGCTCCCATCAGCCTGGTGGTCGTCGCATTCATTGACTCCAAGAGCTCCATTTTCAGCTCCTTAAAGAAGCGCAGGAGAGCGGCCTGCTGCTTCTCCGCCCATTTCCTCCATTCCTCGGGTGCGCCACCGGCCGCCATTTTGGTCTTCTTCCCCCGCTTTTTTTGGGGAGCTGCTGTTGCTTTCTTTACCACCCCACTCCGGGTACCGACCATAAAGTTGGTCTGGTTCTCTTCAGGGAGCCTTCCCCCACCGGGATTTGTCCTTACAGCGCCGTTGGGGCCCTCCAATCGGCCCGAAAACACCTTTGTAGCAGGAGCCGCCAAACGTGCGACTTAGCTGGTCATAGCCGCAACCGGAACTCCTGTTTTCACAAAGTTAACAGTGGATTGGCTCATCTCTCAGCCACATTTTGATTTCCATGCTTAATTATATATCTGTTCTCACCTAAAATTGTAACATTTGTGCGCAAATAGTAGTGACACTATTTGCCTCATTTCTGTGCTTAATTGCGTATCTAACCTCATCTGACGTTGCTTGGAGACTTTTAAAAATTTGCTTTTCAGTGACTTTAGTTGCTGCATCACCTTGACACAAAGATTAAGGCCATTGGGCGTTTTAATTAGCTCTGGGGCAAACATCCATGATGCAGTGGTTTCAGCGATATCAAATTCAGGGGTTTTCTTCTGAAGCCATGGAGAAATTCCGAATCCTGTTGTTGAGGCTCTCCTTAACCTATCGGGACAACCCCCAAAACACTTCTCCAAATCTGGAGGCACATGGGTAGACTATGGTCTGCATTAATTGGGTGTAATAAATTGTCCAGCAGAACATAGGGGCGGCACAGTGGCACAGTGGTTAGCATTACTGCCTCACAGCTCCAGGGATCCAGGTTCAATTCTTGCCTCGGGTGACTATGTAGAGTTTGCACTTTCTCCCTGTTTCTGCATGAGTTTCTTCTGGGTACTCTGGTTTCCTGCCACAGTCCAAAGATGTGCAGGTTAGGTGGATTGGCCATGATAAATTGCCTCTTAGTGTCTAAAAGGTTAGACGGGTTACTGGGTTATGGGGATAGGGTGTAGGCGTGTGCTTAAGTAGGATGCTCTTTCAGTGGGTTGGTCCAGACTCGATGGGCCAAATGGCCTCCTACTGAACTGTAAATTCTATGATTCTATGATTTGAGAGGAAGAAAACTGTGTTTGTTATGGGTATGATTTTCTGTTCAACCTTCCACCTGGATGATAATTTAAAGATCAACCCCACTTATTGCTTATCAGTAGCGGGCAACCTGCAGCTCGGAGGCCACATGTGACCCATCTGGGTTCTGACTGCAGCCCATTTGATTCCTTTGAGGCATTTTGTTGACTGTTGCCAATGCACAAGGTTGCTACATTCCGCTACTTTCCGCCCACATGATTTTTTTTTCCTACCAGTATGACTGAAGTGATTCGCACATAAATTAAGGGCGAGTGAAGTGATGTGTTGCTGATTACACACAACATTGACTGTGAGAGCCATGCGCTCCCTGTGTCCAAAGTGTAAATATTTCTTTAGTTTTTAACCATTGGAAATTGATGACAGTTCTATTAATATATAAATTATTAAGCATTTTCTATAACTCATAATAAAATATTTGACATGCATTCAATATTATTCATGAGTCACGGTTAGTGAATAAACCTAATTCAACCCTGTGGCCCACTGAGATGAAGGAGGGCCACTCATGCAGCCCACTTACTACCCCAAGTTGCCCATCGCTGTCTTACATACTATCTGTAAACAAGTTCATATATACTACATTATCAAACCTGCAACATACCAGTAATAACGTATCTGTTGCCCACACCGCTGTCTGCCTGTGGTTACACAGCATCTTGTGTTACCTTTGCGTAACAGCATGGCGAGGTTAGTCACCATGGGTTGCACAGGTCTACTCCAGTGATCTGATTCAGAAAAAAAATCTATTAATCACTGTGTAAAGCATAATAATATGTTAGTTTGTTGAGTAGAAAATGGAGTACTTATTCTGGTGGTATTCCCTTTGGTGTAGTTTGCAGTGCTGATGATGAGCTTGTAATGCCGATGTCGTCACAAGCAATTATGACATGATGATGTATTTTGCAGGCTCTGTCTGCTATTGTAGAGAAGTCCTGGACAAAAGAGAACAAATATCCACTCTTGCTGCAACTACGCACATTTGCTTTATATTACAGATTTAATACATCATCCAGTGAGCTGTCTGTCTGGTCATTATTTACTTTAATACTAATCCCTCCCCAACCTAGCCCCTGCCTCTCAGAGCTGCATTATGGATGATTCTGTCTGCATTTTATTGCCGTTTGGATGAAGCCATTCCATTACCCCAGAAGCCAAAAAGCAGTTGTAACTTTTGTTCACTGTTTCAGAACTACTGCACCGCAACTAATGTGGCTACATTGGTGAATGTATTTGGACTTCTCCCTCTTTTGAATGTACAAGGAAGGAAGTCTCATAAAAATTTTCGCCATGTTTCTGGAACTCAGTCCTCTGGTTCTTCATCATTTTAATCAGATCATCATTCATCCCAGTTTTTTTCTTACTCAATGATGGCTCCGAGCAATCCGTTTAAAGCGACAGTTGCCAATCTGTTTATTTAACCCTATCTTGATGAATAAATGACAACTTTATCGTCTTAATATATCTTCCCCATTTTTCACTCCTGTGACCCTAGATGTTGACCTATTGCGAGAAGATGTGTTAATTGGCACACATGTCAACGGCCTCTTCTAATCACAGTAGTTGTGAGATCATTTTAATTTCATGTCACCTATAAGTTGCAAGACCCTTGCAGAGGTTAACAATGAACTTGATTTCAAAGTAAAGTAATCCAAGATATATGTCTATTTAGTCTATTTATTTGAAACATTAATTATTAATTATAATGGGGGGGGGGGGGGGGTAATATGTTGTCTGACATTTCCATCTGTTCAAATTTCTCTGCTCCAGAGATGAAAGCAATGCATATTGCATTGCAACCAATCCAGTTCATCACCAAATAACTAGAGTCCAATACGGTCATCCTCTGCTTTATAATTCTTCAAGAAGTATCTATATTTTCAGTGTAGTCTAGAAAACATACGCCTCAAAGGAATCATCATTATGACTTTTAATATGGCTACATTAAAAGACAGCATGCCTAACTAATTTAACAGATTGACAGCTGTAAAAATATATCACACAGCCGAGATTATTAGGCCAGCGTAACGGATACCATCTGCCAACACAATTGATCTGAGGACTCTGAGAATCAATTCAAATTGGCAGATTATCATTGTTCTGCAAACTGATTTTTTTTGTCTATTACCATACACTGTACAGAAACATCAAGTTCTCTCGTGTTATAAATGGCACTCTGCCAAGGCTCTGTGCAAAAGAGGCCGTAGAGAGTGTCATTAATAATGTAGAGTATGCCAGGTAGTCTTTTGAACAGTGAAGTGCTGAAGGAACAATTGAACCCAAGGACGCGTTGACTTCTTGCCTACACATCACAAGGACACTGTGTGACAGTGCTGTGGTTTAACTCTTGCAAGCCCATGATCTTTCAGCTTAGCTGTTCATTGTGGCAATGTCATGAGTCTTTCAGCCTCGTCGGAAGACCACTTAGCTGAGTAATGAGGTAAATGAAAAGCAGATCAAATTGCAATTGCTTCATATTCTGGAATGCCTGATTGTCGGAGGAGAATTGCTTTCTCTATGAAAATGATTTTAAAAATGCAATACAATCCGATTTTGGGATCATCAATATTTCTGGAACATGTGTTCTGCATTGACTGCAGCATAATTCTGCCTCTGAGTCATTTTGACAGTCCAGTGTAGTAATGAGGATCTGCTGCACAGTTGTGCTGTTTTTTAAATTCAACTGCAGGTCCTGACCGAAATCGGAATCGGCGATCAGGCGGAGAATGGGTTCCGACGCTGGGATCAGGGCACGTGCCAGTTTGAAGCCAGTCCGCGATGCTCCGCCCCCTCCAAACCGGCATCATCGGTGTGTGCGTAGTGCACAGTCGTAAGGCCATTGGTGCGTCATTCGCCAGCCCACCCACGAGCTGGGCAGTGCCAAGATGGGGGAGGGCTGGGTGGGACACCCTGCACTTACCTTGACTACCCAGAGGTCTCCGATAGCCCGGCAGCCCCCCGGGTGCCGTTCTACCTGGTCCATATTTGTGTGGACCAACACTGTTTGGCACTAGGCTGCAGCCTCCCTGGGGAGGTTGGAGAATCGAGAGAGGCCAGTGGATCCCAAGCAGATAGGTCATAAGTAGGTTTCCGATCCAATTCTCGGAGTGGCGTTTGGTCGTGCCTGTTTGGGGAGGAATTACTAGTCTGACATCTCGCGGGACATGGATGAATCTCGCGAGGAGAGGGTACTGTCGGGAGGCTCACTGTAGGCCTCTGCCGAGATTCTCCAGTTGCGTTATGCCCTCGTTTGAGCATAGCGCAACTGGAGAATCGTGCCCCATAAATACACATCAATCTTGAAAAATGAAAATCGCTTATTGTCACAAGTAGGCTTCAATGAAGTTACTGTGAAAAGCCCCTAGTCGCCACATTCCGGCGCCTGTCCGGGCAGGCTGGTACGGGAATTGAACCGTGCTGCTGGCCTGCTTGGTCTGCTTTAAAAGCCAGCGATTTAGCCTGGTGAGCTAAACCAGCCCCTAGTGAGCTAAACCAGCCCCTAATCTTTATTATGTATTTCCAGTCTAATACATAGATCAGGATTATCAGCTAGACTCTCCGCTCGCCAGAGATTGGGACACCATACCAAGGGCCCCGGAGCAATCCCCAACCTCAACCCCAGACGACAGGAAGGTTCCATCCCCCCAACACCCATGCAGGGAACCCTGGGCCTCATCGTGCACACGTGCCTAAAATGCCAGCTTGGCATCCTCAAACTGGCATCCTAGCAGTGCCTATGCCAGGTGACAATACCACTTGGTCATCTTGGCAGTACCAGTTTGGAACCCAGGTGGCAGTACCAAGGTGCTAGGCTGACACTATCTCGTGTGCTGCCTGCGAGACGTGGTGTCATCAGAGGGGTGGAACTCGGGGGAGCAGGTGGCCACCATTGCCACTTCATTGGATGGGTCCGGATTGGCACCAAGGTCCCTCTCCTCCTGATCAGTGCCCATAGGACCCTGGTGTTCACCTTGGGACAGAGGGTCAGCTGGTTCGAATGGCTCTGCCAGCCCTGGCAGCTCCCCATGGCCCACATCATAGTGTCGATGCCCTCAGCGATGTTCCTCAGTGACTGGGCCATGCTCTGCAGTGCTTCAGCCATGCCCCCTGTGACTGGGACAAGCTCCGCAGTGCCTCGACCATGCCCAACTAAGAACGGGACATGTTCCACAGGAGCTCATCAAGGTTAGCCTGCTACTGTGTGACATTCCCCAGTGAGTCAGGCATTCTGCTGAGATCCTCAGCCATGGCCGCCACCGACTGCGCAACACCTTGGACATCTTCACTCAAGGTGCCGATGTCGTGCACCAGACTCCCCACTGCGCTCGCCACCCTAGCAGTGTTGGCCTTGATGCCACTCATTGCCAGCCCCATCTCCTGTGCCCGTAACCTCTGGGACTTCTCCGAGCGGCTATGGATCTGCTGGAGTGATCCTGACATATCCCGCTGAATGTCCCAGCTGCTCCCTATCATTTTCATCAGCTCCGGGTAACCCACTTCCAGAGGTTCAGCATCAGGCTGGGACCCAGCTGGGTCCTGGGATCCAGCAGAACTCCGACTACTGTCTCGCCTGGGGGTTTCTGCCTCCACCTGATGTACATCAGTAGCAGTGTGGTGTTTACCAGATTGCGCCCCAGGAGCCTGACCACTAACATGTCCCACAGAGATGTGTGTATCTGTGCTGGTGTAGGGAGGGTATGACAGCTGTTCCGCAAATATTATGGTGGCATTGTCGGAGCTCTCCTCCAATGTGTTCTTTTTGGAGTTCCGAGAATGGACTACCCGGGTTGGGCTGGAGGACCTGCACCCACCTGGGTGCCAAACTGGCACTGCCAAGATGACCATGTGGTCAGTGGGAGGGATGGGTCAGTCAGTAAGGCAATCACTATTCACATTTGACAGGTCCAGCAGGTGGATCTCAGTGGTTCCGCCCCAGTGCGGTGTCTGTCAGCCTCCGGCTTGGTGACCGCACTATCCTCGGCCACATTAGTTACCTCCAGGGCCTGCTCCTCAAAGGAGGTGAGGATTCTCAAGTCTGGCACCCGACCACCAGTTTGGGCCCTCTCCTGCCAATTGGTGGAGAGCTATTCCTGAGGAGACAGAGAGAGAGAGCATTGTTAGCCGCACGCGTGGTTCAATGGTGGGAGAGGGGGAGTGAAGGCGCGATTGGGGGGGGAAGGGGGAGAGGGAGGGCTGGGGGTCACTTGGAGAGGTAGGGGTGACAGCAGTGGTGTCTACTCACTTGTGCTGTTTGGTGTAGGTCGTTGTCCTTAATCCTGCAGTGCTGGCCAGTCCTGTTGGAACTAACGGGTGCCGCCACCTCATCCCAGACAGCACTGGCTGCTTTGTGGCTCATCATCTGGGACCCCCGGGGGAACTGGGCATCCCTCCTGCATCCAGGGGCCTCCCCAGGTCAGCGTCCCCAAATTTTGGGGTCGGTCTCCTCAGCACCATTATTGCAAGCTGGCTGGGGTTGGTTGAGCAAGTGCAGTTTAAGTGCTGCTCAACCTTGTTAGTGGGGGTGCTGGCGAGCACGGTCCCGGCGAATCGGCTGGCAAGGCATTATTTGTGGTGTGAAGCTTCCTGTTAATGTTGAATTGTGTTGCTGGTTTCGCTGGGCCGAGCGCCGGGAATCGTACCTCAATTCCCGTTTGCTGCAGTACTTGGAAATTTTACCGGAAAATCGCGCCCACTGTTGTCGACCACCTTTCTTCCATGGAATCCCTCCAATGTAGAAGGAGACCATTCGGCCCATCGAGTCTGCACCAACCCTTTGAAAACAACCCGACCGAGGCTTAATCCTCTACCCTACCTCTGTAACCCCCACCTAACCTACACATCTTTAAACACTAGTGAGCAATTTAGTATGCCAAATCCACCTAACTTGCACATCTTTGGACTGTGGGAAGAAACCGGAGAACCTGAATGAATCCTATACAGGCATGGAGGAACGTGGAAACTCCATACTGACAGTCACCCAAGGTCAGAATTGAACCCAGGTGCCTGTGTGGCAGAAATGCTAACCACTGTGCCACTGTGCCGCCTTGTGGTCCTGTTGTCAAGTTACCACAAAAAGGTTTGGGGGAATATTCAATCCAAGAAAGCTGGGAAAGACTCCAAACTATTTATGTACTTTCCCAAAGTCTTCTGCTTTGCTGCTGTTACCAAACTCTGGGACATTGCAGTATGAATGTTGTAATCAAATGTTTTAACAAAAGCTTCAGAGCGTGAATCTCCGGCTGTGTTAGGCCCTCGCTTGAGCACAACATGCCGGAGAATGCCAGGAGAGGCCTCTAGCGAATCTCTTACCAGGCTCCGCGCATCCCAGGATTCTTCAAAGTCCCGCAAGACGTTAGTGTCGGAATCCCACCCCAAATGGGCGGGACCGAGTGACGCTCACGGGAGTAGGTCATAAACCTACTTATGACCTACCTGCAAGGGATCCACCGGCCTTCCTCGAGTCTTCAACATCCCCAGGGAGGCTGCAGCTGGGCGCAGATTAGTGCTGGTCCACACAAACATGGACCAGGTGGAACGGCATCGGGGGGGGGGGGGTCTCTCTGGACATTGGAGACCCCAAGGTGGTCAGGGTAAGTGCAGGATGGCTGCCTGGTCCTCCCCCTGAAATACGGGCACCTTGGCACTGCCCAGCTGCCACCTTGGCACTGCAAAGGTGCCTGGATGGCACTGCCAAACTGCCAGGGTGGCAGTGCAAGGGTGTTTGAGTGCCAAGGTGTCATTGCCAAGGGTCAGAGGGCAAGGGGGGCCATACCCCTGAAATGAGGGTACAGGGGGTGTTTGAAGGATGGGAGAGTGCAGGGCAGTTAAGTAGAGGCCTTCAGGAGGTTGGGTGGGTGATGGGTGGGGGTCCTAGAAGGAAGGGGGTGCTGTAAGGAGGCTTGGGAGCGGGGGAGCCTGAAGAGGGGGACCCACAGGGACCCCATAGCGGGGTGTCCTCATTTGGCGGTTGTGGGGTAGTGTCCATGTGTGTGAGGTGTGACATTGTCCATGTGTGGGGGGGGTCGCGTGGAGGTCCCACAAGCTCACCTAAAGATCGGGGCACCCTTTCAAAATGGCATCCTGATCTGATTTCAGCTCCCCAGCGCTAAAAACAAATTGTTGTTATGTCCGCTGTTATGGGGGCTTTGCAGGGACTGGGGCGCTGGTAGGGGGGGTGGTCCGGGGGTGGTGAGGCTGGTTACAAGGGGCAGTTTTTGGCAGGCCATTCTCCGGCCATATCCGCAGGTAAATCCGGGGGCTTTACGTTGTGCGGCTGCTAGCCCCCTACAGGACGGAGGATCGGTGCAGGGGCAGCACCAACCTTCTGGTCATGAGACCAGATGGATCCTGCGGACATAGCCGCAGGATGGGAAAACCCAGTCCTAAGGGCCTGAATACCGGCGGTAGAGCCGGCGGGAAACTCCCTGAAAAACCCGCCACATTTTAACTTTGAACATTTGGGGAAGAATCGGGCCCTCAATTGGGTGGTAACACTTCTGCCTCTGTGTTACAAAGGTTCACTCAAGAGACTTGTGTAAGTAATCTAGGCTAACTCTAGATTGCTTCACTCTCATTGAGTCAAAACCCTGGAATTCCCTTCCTAACTGTGCTGTGGATTACAGCGGTTCAAGAAGGCAGCTCACCACCACCTTCTCAAGGGGCGATTAGGGGAACAGCAAGAAACGGTGGCTTTGTCAGCGATACCCACACCCATTAGATTACACATTTTAAAAAACAGAATATCTCATTATTTATTCCATTTCTGTTTTTTGACCTTGATGTTCTTATGTTAGCTGCTGCCTTAGGGATGCATTACAACAGTAAACACACTTCCGAAAAGGGCATAACTGGCTGGGGGACATTGGTGGAGGACATGAAAGGTGTTGTATCAATATAAGTAATTATATTCTCTCCATAATCTGTGTGATTCACAAGTTTTATATTTCACGTGCAGAATATCATCAAAATAAGGATCCCGATGAAAAGGATGTTTTGAAAAAATCTCATTTATATCCGGGGCATGTTTGCGGTACGAGGGAGCAATTCACCCAAATCGGTTGAGGCCTCAACACATTGTCCAGGGTTGGGGCACCTTACAGATACAGCTGAGCTCTTCTCGATATCCATCAACCAAGAGAGAGCCAGTCACATGCAGAACCAAAACACAGCAGCACAGCAGTGCAAAATGAGTAAGAGGCTGCGATAGAGAGGACAAAAGCATTCTTGAGACAATTCTCCCTCAAATTTTAAGAAAAAACAGTGCTGCGGTTCCTTCAAGAACTTACCTGGGGACTAAAGTGCTGGAGGCATACTCACTTCTGGATCTCCTCCGTCCAACAGTATACCTGTGAGTCTTCATTCTACCAGGCAGGATGAACTATGAACTGTGACTGGACTATAGGCTTGACATGAACTCAGGCAGGAGGCAAGTAAAATAATCAGTCTCCTTGGTCCTACACTTCCCCATTCGATCCCCGCATCACTCTATCATTTAAATATGGCAGGGTATTTAAGTGTCAAGTGGTTGGGTTCCCTGCTTGGGAGGATGCTGGGAGGCTTTGGAAATACCTCTGGCTGCCTAGCCCCCCCCCCCCCCCCCCCCCCCCCCGTTGGAACCAACAAAAGGTGTCCGGACTTGAGGGCTGCTTCCATGATTTCTTCGACTGTTTCCTGAGTATATTAAGTTGTTGGAACCAACAATTCTACGGACACGTACTTGTAGGATAAGAATAGCGGTTCTAATATACTCACAACAGAGCCAGCCTATTAGCCATTGAACTTTCAGTGAACTGGCCGGCTGACCATGTGGCACTGATCTTTATACAGCAGCTCCCGGGGGAGGAGTCCTGGGCAGAGCCAAGGGAGAAGCCCAGTACAACTCAAGCATTCCCAGAGCTACTCCCCCTGGTGGTCAGGTAGTGCAACTGCACTTACAATATAGACAGACGTATATACAAATTATAATCACATTCACCACAACCCCCCCCCCCCCCCCCCCCCCCAACCCCCACACACACATTTCTAATCTCAGGAAAGTAAAATGGAGGAAAATCCAGTCGCAAGTCTCTGATTTTCGATTGGGTGGTTTTGTCAAAAATGAGACAAGGTCCGTGGTTTTTTTTGCCATAATATTGTTCCCTCACCTATGGCTGTAAAGGGCTAACATTTTCAATCAGACTGGCAGAACAAAAAGCAGAAAATTGAGTTCCTGTCCTTGTTAGAACCGAACAGTCGAGATTTTTTTAGAAAAGAAGTGATTGCTCAATTTTTCTTATGTCTGCTGCATGTTGACATTTTGCTTTTGTGCACCAAACAAATAAATACTAAAGATCCTCAAACACTCCTCTTTCATTTTAATATGATTTAAATATTGCCTCCGTGCAGTGCTGCAAAGGCCATGAAAATTGCTTTTTTGAGAACTGATTTATGTCAGGCACACCAGTTGCCAGCATGCTGCTATTGAGCATTCGCAGCAGTGGAATCTCTGTATTTATAATTGCTGCAGTGTCTTTTTCCCCTTGCTCACCGCCCCCCCCGCCCCCCGACCCCCTCCCAGTCCATTTGCTGAAACAGAGTCAGCAGGAATTAACAAAATAGTCCCCAGATCAGTATTAGGAAACCTTGCCAAAAGTCATGGCAGTCACCCAGCAGAGAGATCCCCGTATAGATACTGAGGAAACACGGAAACATGAATGACCTAGAGCAGGATATTAAGGAAAAGATGATAGGTCGCACCATATGTAAACAGGAAAATAAATGGCTCTGCCGGGTTAGGTAAAACAATACTGACTGCGATCATGCCCACGCGATCCACTTAGAGGTGAAGACATAGATGTATTGATTATTAAACTTTCCAGGACAACTAATCCGCAGCCTAGAAATGGTTCCTGTGCAAATGTGTAAAAGTCACATTTTTGAGAAGAATTTTTAAAAATGCAAGAGTCGACTTATGCTTGGGTAATATTTTGAGGGTTTGACATGCCTGCTTGATTTGGGCCCACACAGCATGAAACAAAGACGTAAACAAAATCTTAAGCGGAACCCAAAAAAGACCATTCTTCCTTCATCTAGAAGTACCCAGTTGTAGTCTTATTGCTCTCTGTTGGAACTCTTTGCCCAGGCTGCCGAATGGGTGGCATGTGGGCAGTAAGAAAACAGGAGTCCGAAAAGAAATGTAATTGTTTGTAATGCACTTTTGTGTGTTTACTTATTGTGGGTCATGGGCAGGAACCTGAAATCATTGTGATTAGACTCCCTTTGAGATATTTACAGATCAGTTTGAATGGTCTCAATTTGAATGGTTACAAGTTACCTCATTATTTTCATGTCTGTCTCCTCATTATTAAATCTTTTTCAGAGAGCAGACATAAGACCCAAGATTCACCCAGGACGCTGCAGAAGCCCTGACACTCTGACCTCTGTGGAATTACCTGGGAAGGTTCAACTTCCAACGGGCAATTCTCCTGCTCCCAGGAAAACCCTCCCCGCCCCGCACAGAACAAACATCTTGCTCATCCAACTACCCTTGACCCCTAGACTCTTCCAACTAACCCCCAACCACGGACACTCCAACAACCCATGTCCTGACCCAACCTGACACCGTTTGGCAACGCTTGCCCCATCCCGACCATGCATCTTCCCCCCCACCCCCCCACCCCCACCCCCAGACCCCCGACTACCATCCCAAACAATTTGCGACCACTCCCTGACCCTCCGACCGTCCTATCATAGAATTATCATGGAATTTACACTGCAGAAGGAGGCCATTTGGCCCATCGAGTCTGCACCAGCTCTTGGAAAGAGCACCCTACCCAAGGTCAACACCTCCACCCTATCCCCATAACCCACTCACTCGGCTAAATCGCTGGCTTTTAAAGCAGACCAAGCAGGCCAGCAGCACGGTTCGATTCCCATATCAGCCTCCCCGGACAGGCGCCAGAATGTGGCGACTAGGGGCTTGTCACAGTAACTTCATTGAAGCCTACTCGTGACAATAAGCGATTTTCATTTCATTCAGGAACCCCACCCAACACTAAGGTCAATTTTGGACACTAAGGGCCTTGGCAAGATTTTCATCTTCATTGATGATGTGTTGAAGGCTGCGAAGAAGATTTCGTAGTTTCTCCGTCCCAGGAAAGTACTGGACGATGAAGGGTACTGTGTCAGTTGTGTCCCGTGTTTGTCTTCTGAGGAGGAATAAAACTACAACATCTTCTTCGCAACCTACAACACATCATCAATGAAGATGAACATCTTGCCAAGGTCATCCCCACACCCCCACTAGTTGCCTTCAAATAACTGCGCAACTTCAAACAAACCATTGTTTGCAGCAAATTACCCAGCCTTCAGAACAGCGACCACGACACCACACAACCCTGCCAGGGCAATCTCTGCAAGACATGCCAGATCATCGACATGGATACCACCATTACACGTGGAAACACCACCCACCAGATAAGCGGCACATACTCGTGCGACTCGACCAATGTAGTCTACCTCATACGCTGCAGGAAAGGATGTCCCGAAGCGTGGTAAATTGGCGAGACCATGCAGATACTGCGACAACGAATGAACGTGCATCGTGTGACAATCACCAGGCAGGAATGTTCCCTTCCAGTTGGGGAACACTTCAGCAGTCAAGGGCATTCAGCCTCTGATCTCCGGGTAAGCGTTCTCCAAGGCGATCTTCAGGACACGCAACAACGCAGAATTGCCGAGCAAAACTTATAGCTAAGTTCCGCACGCATTAGTGCGGCCTCAACCAGGATCTTGGATTCATGTCACATTACATTCACCCCCCACCATCTGGCCTGGACTTGCAAAATCCTACCACTGTCCTGGCTTGAGACAATTCACACCTCTTTAACCTAGGATCACCCCCTATCTCTGGATCTGTAATGATTTGATTACCCGCAAATGCTCGCATTCCAAGCATTGTCTGGCATCTCTGACTTTGTCTATATAAATGTTTCTGGAACATACCTCTCCATTCACCTGAGGAAGGAGCAGTGCTCCGAAAGCTTGTATTTGAAACAAACCTGTTGGTCTTTGACCTGGTGTTGTAAGACTTCTTACTGTGCTCACCCCAGTCCAACGCCGGCGTCTCCACATCATGGCATTGTGAACAGAGTCCATTACATTTGGGTCCTATTGTTCAGTAGCCACCAGGACTAAAGTTTAGGATTAGAAAGGATCGTCCTTCAGATCCTTCACTGAAATCTAAATCATAATTTATCAAATTTTGAGACAATACCCTTGATTTTTTCAGCCATCTCCCCATCTTTTCCTTGAACTAGCGCTAAACCTGACAGGAGACCAAGGACTCCTGTCCTGGTTTAGTACTGCAGCGTTCCCCCTCCAATTTGCAACTAATAGCACTGACGGTGTTTTTCAGCAACTAATGAGATGCATGTGCAAGTCTTCAAAAATATAAATAATTGAATAAGATAGAAATTACGCAAATCTATATAAATACCCCAAGCTCCCTCATGGTCGAAAAACAAAACACGTGCTTCGAAATTCTCTGGTGATTTTGCTCTTTGAGAAATTCCCTTTGAACTGGAGACAGTTTTGTGGCATTGGTTACCTGGCAATGTGGCCTGTATTAAAACATTGTCGCTGCGACCAATTCAGTCTTGCGAGTTATTGAGCAAACATGTTTATTCCCAAAGAGAAGAAAACATCATCGCAGGCCACTTGCTTTGTTTTTTTAGTCAGTCATAGGGCATTGGGAATAAGTCACCTTTTGTGGCCAATTGCTTGATGGTGGGAGGGAGTGCTGATATTCCAATGCTCAATACCTGTAATTCTAAATTCTGAGTGTAGATGAATGAGGAGAGGGTGAACAATGAACAAAACATGGTTCTCGCCCTAAGCTTGATGGAGGTCTCCAGCCTGATCCTTCCCTGCTCCCTGAATTATTTCCAGAACCTGAATGGCTTTCTCCCTATAAAGGGGCAATTGTCTTATGTTTGCTATATCCCATCCAGCTTGAAATTATAAGCATCTGTTATGTATAGCCTTCCCTTACAAGTAAATAGGAAAGGGCCATATGTTGGAGTGGGGAGAGTCAAAGAAGCCTGCAGCACTCTTCCTACCCTATGTGATTTTCGGAATATATTACATGGAGGTCCCTCATATTGGCAAGCAGCTTTTTGTTTGCACTTTGCCACATTTCATGAGCTCTGAGCAAATGCATTGACATGGCAGCCAAACCACAGGTATGCATGTGCATTTTGGGAGTGCACAGTTGGCAGAATGCCAGTTATTCTCGCTTAACAAGGCTATCTCTTTTTAACAGCAACTATCTTCAGATATTACAGTCCCAATGCTGGTATGTATGTGTGATATGATCCTGTTCACTTTTCTGTAAAGCTAATGCCTAACAATAAATGAGGAACCCACTCAGATCCTGCATGGAATACCTCATTTTATGCTGAGTTGAGTGCTCCCGTGTCACATGGTACTTACCCAGCTGCCCTGTGGAAGTTGCTGCCTGAAGCATGGTTTTAAGCAGTTGCCCTACTCATGGTTGCTACTTTGCCCCGCTTGGTCAGAAATCAGACTGATGTTTGGAGAAGTACAGTCATTTTGGTCTATGTGAGGTGCAAGGAAGTTTACCTCCAGAAGCCATGCTGAAATTAATTCAAAGTGATCCTTCTGATATATTCTTGAAGTTAATGAGCGGTGATATCGCTTCTGTTCTGCAATTGTTTCTTTAATCCATAATATGTTGATAAAGCATTCCACACCTGTAATGCAGCAAGTGTGGGATGGGGATTGGCATGTTGAGGGTTTGCCATGGCAGCATACAACCGTGAAGCAGCGATCGCTAGAGGACGATTGGATTGGAAAGTGTTGTATACTGTTACTTGTGCAGTTTAAGACAAAGGAGAAAAGCATGTGGAACTGTACAATGCCTTGTAACTTCCTTTGTAGCATGAATGTGTAATCTGTGTGGATTACTAATATTTAAAGGGTTTCAGAAGAAATTTTTTATACAGTAGCAATTGTAGTCGTTTTTTAACAAATGAAAACAAAACGTGATTAATCCTGCGATGAAAAATCCAGGCATCACACTGGATTTTCAGTGTGCAAGACCACCTTACAGTGCAGACTACAATGTTTTAACCTCAAAGTCTAGAGAGCTTGCCCTGTACAAAGTTTTTTAAAAATTGATTTATGGGATGTGGGGAATGCTGTTTCTGCCACCATTTATTGCCCATCCCTAGTTGCCCTTCAGAAGGTGGTGGTGAGTTTCCTTCTTGAATCATTGTAGTCCCTTGGTGTAGGTACAACCACAGTGCTGTTGCAGAGGCATTTTGACCCAGCGACAGTGAAGGAACGGCAATATGGGCTGGATTTACTGGCTGTTCACACCAGTGGGAAATTCCGGTCCCACGCCATAAGTCCAGAAGACATAGGAGCAGAATTAGGCCACTTGGCCCATCGAGTCTGCTCCGTTATTCAATCATGGCTGATATTTTTCCCATCCCCATTCTCCTGCCTTCTCCCCATAACCCTTGATCCCATTATTAATCAAGAACCTATCTATCGCTGTCTTGAAGATACTCAGTGATTTGGCCTCCATAGCCTTCTGCGGCAAAGAGTTCCACAGATTCACCTGGCTGAAGAAATTCCTCCTCATCTCTGTTTTAAAGGTTCGTCCCTTTAGTCTGAGATTGTGACCTCTGCTTCTAGATTTTCCAGAAAGTGGACACATCCTCTCCATGTCCACTCTATCCAGGCCATGCAGTATCCTGTGAGTTTCAATAAGATCACCCCTCATTCTTCGAAACTCCAACCAGTACAGACCCAGAACCTCTAACCCTTCCTCATATGACAATCTCTTTATTCCAGGGATCATTCTTGTGAACGTCCTCTGGACCCTTTCCAAGGCCAACACATTCCTTAGATATGAGCCCAAAACTGCTCACAATATTCCAAATGGGGTCTGACCAGAGCCTTGTACAGCCTCAGAAGTACATTCCTGGTCTTGTATTCTAGACCTCTCGATATGAATGCGAACATTGCACTTGCCTTCCGAACTGCTGACTGAAAATGCACATTGACCTGAGGAGAATTGTGAACAAGGACTCCCAAGTCCCTTTGTGCTTCTGATTTCCTAAGCATTTCCCCATTTAGAAAATAGTTTATGCCTCCATTCCTCCTTTCAAAGTGCACAACTTCACACTTTTCCACATTGTATTCCATCTGCCACTTCTTTGCCCACTCTCCTAGCCTGTCTACTTCCTTCTGCAGCCCCCCTGCTTCCTCAATACTACCTGCCCTTCTACAGATCTTTATATCATCTGCAAACTTAGCAACAGTGCCTTCAGTTCAATCTTCCAAATCATTAATGTGTATTGTGAAAAGCTGTGGCCCCAGCACAGATTCCTGATGCACATCACTAGTCACCGGCTGCCATCCTGAAAAAGACCCCTTTATCCCCACTCTCTGCCTTCTGCCAGTCAGCCAATCCTCTATCCATGCCAGGATCTTACCCTCAACACCATGGGCTCTTAACTTATTCAATAGTCTCCTGTGTGGCACCTTGTCAAAGGTGCACAGATCCTGCTGGTGGACCACCTCCATCGCGAAAAAACACGCGGTGGTTGGTAAATCCCACCCTATATTTCCAAGTCGGGATGGTGAGTGGCTTAGAGGGGAACCTCCAGGTGGTGGTGTTTCCAGCTTTCTGCTGCTCTTGCCCTTCTAGATGGTAGTGGTTGTGGGTTTGTAACATGCTGCCTTATGAACCTTGGCGAGTTCCTGCACTGCATAGATGTTACACACGGCTGCCGCTGTTCATCGGTGGTAGAGGGATTTAATGTTTGTTGAAGGGGTAGCAATCAAGCAGGTTGCTTTGTCCTGGATGGTGTTTAGCTGCTTGAGTGTTGTTGGAGCTGCACTCATCTAGGAAGTGGAGAGTATTCCATTACCGTCCTGACTTGAATTCAAGGGGCTGTTTAGCACAGGGCTAAATCACTGGCTTTGAAAGCAGACCAAGCAGGCCAGCAGCACAGTTCAATTCCCATAATAGCCTCCCCGAACAGGCGCCGGAATGTGGCGGCTAGGGGCTTTTCACAGTAACTTCATTTGAAGCCTACTCGTGACAATAAGCGATTTTCATTTTCACTTGTGCCTTGTAGATGGTGGAGTGGCTTTGGGGGGTCAGCACGTGACTTACTCACTGTAGGATTCTTAGCCTATGACCTGCTCTGGTAGCCACAGTATTAATATGGCTAGTACAGTTCAATTTCTGATCAAGGGTAACCCCGAGGAGGTACTTATTTTGACATTAATTTTAGCAATATATTATACAGTCCAAAAAATTCTCGATTCGAGGGGTACAGGAAAAAGAATGTCCTATGTGATAACATAAATCACTGGGTTATTTGTGCATGACATTATGACAAACTCACCTGTGATTTGCTAAACAGTTTCTCATAAGATGGAATCTTTTCAAAAAAACTATTATGAACTATTGTTGTCTCAACCATGTCTCTCCATTTGCCAGCACCCTCACATCCGAGCCAGAAGGCTGTGGATTCAAGACCCATTCTATGAACTTGAGCCCAAAGTCTAGTGCAACGCTATTGGAATTGCCGTCTCATGGATGCCATTTTAAACCAAGGCCCCATCTGCCCTCAGATAAACCAGTTTGTAATGGAGCAAAGTTCCCAGTGTTCTGGGCAATATTTAGCCCTTAAGCAACATCAATTTGCCTTTGATCCGGACTGAGGAAAAGAGGATACTGAGCCTTTAACATAGTAAAACATCACAAGTCGCATCGCAGGAGTTTTATCAAGCCACTAAATATAGAAAATCTAGTCATTATCTCATTGCTGTGTTTGACACTGCTCTATCCAAAATGGCTGCTACGTTACCGACATGACATTCTGAAGTGCTTTAGGATGTCTTGTGGTTATGAAAGAAGCAGTCTGAATATGAATTTTCTTTTTTCTTCATCCACCTATCAAGAACTTTGGGATGTGTCAATCGTGTTCTTGACTGGGCAGATTTCTGTGTCACATTGTGTAAGAAAACCAGTCAATTTCCTGTTGCCCTGTCCTCCTCATAATTAACTTCATGATTGGCCTCAATGAGTTCCTTTGACCTTAGAGACAACAACAGCTAAACACTAGCAGCAAAATAATGGGTGGGATTCTCCGACACCCTGCTGGGTCAAAGAATCCCTGGGGGGGGGGGGGGGGGGGCAGCGCGAATCCCGCCCTGTCGCCGGTTGCCATATTCTCCGGCGCCTGTTTTTGGGTGGGGGCGGGGTTCACGCCATGCCTGTTGGGGGCCATTGGCAGCGGCCCCCCCGGCAATTCTCCGGGACCCGATGGGCCGAGTGGCCATCGGTTTTTGGCTAGTCCCGCAGGCATGGATTTGACATGGTCCCACACTGCGGGACCTGGCAGGTATGTCAGCGTGGGTGGTCCTCGGGAGAGCGCTGGGGGATCCGACCCCGGGGGGGAGGGGGGGGGCACGGTGGCCTGGCCCACGATCAGGGCCCACCAATCTGTGGGCGGGCCTGTGCCGTGCGGGCACTTCTTCCTTCCGCGCCTGCCACTGTAGGGCTCCGCCATGGCCAGCGCGGAGAAGACATCCCTCTGCGCATGCGGCAGAATACGCCGGCGGTTCCGCGCATGCGCAGGATCATGCCATCTCTTCGGTGCTGGCTGGCGCGACGCCATCCCCTCCGAGGATTCCGCTACTTCCGGTCAGCCCGACGCCAGAGTGGTTTGCGCCATTTTTGATGCCGGCGTCGGGCCATCGTGCCGATTCTGGAAAATCCCGCTTAATATCTTTTGTGTAGTATTATGGGGCGGGATTTTCCAGGAATTGGCGGGGCGGGCAGAAACAGCGCAGTGGAGTGGCGGGAACCACTCCGGCATCGGGCCGCCCCAAAGGTGCGGAATCCTCCTCACCTTCAGTGACTAGGATGGTGCTGGAGTGGTTTGCGCCCCACCGGCCGGCCTGGAAGGCCTTTGGTGCCGTGCCAGCCGGGGCCCAAGGGACTCCGCCGGCAGGTGCGGGTCTGCGCATGCGCGGGAACGTCACCAGACCTGCGCATGCAAAGGGGTCTTCACCTTCGCTCCAGCCATTGCGGAGACATACATAGCCGGCGCGTAGGAATAGATTGCCCCCATGGCAGAGGCCCGCCCGCGGATCGGTGAGCCCCGACCGTGGGCCAGGCCACCGTGGGGGCATCTCCCGGGGTCAGATCGCCCCCCCCCCCCCCGAGGACCCCGGAAGCCGCCCAAGGAGCTGGGTCCCACCTGTAGGGACCTACCTTGATTTAAGCCGGTGGGACCCGACAAAAACAGGCGGGAACTCGGCCTATCGCGGGCCGGAGAATTCGGGCGGCCCCGGTACCCATTCAGTCGCTCTGGTCCCCGCCATTCTCCGAGGCGGGTGGCGAGATTCACCCCGCGGCGACTTTTGGGGGGTGGGAGAATTTGGAGGCCGGCGGGGGCGGGATTCACGCCGACCCCCGGCGATTCTGCGACCCAACGGGGGGGTCGGAGAATCCCGCCCTTGATCTTTTCTTGAGACTGTTGCATGTTCTCCAAATTGAGGTGAGAAATTTCATGGAAGATCTGCCAATTAGTTAGCCGTCACGGTGGGAACAGAGAATCCTGCCGCCAACGAATGGCGTGCTGTCCAGAAACACGTACGTGGGAGGTCAGGAAATCCCACCTATGATACGGTTGGCAGATGATTAGAGATGCTGACCCGAGCCAATTTCTGCCATTGGAGTTATTTGGGGTAAATTATTGGAGACTCCACTCATGGAATGAAGCCTTGTTGGCTTGGTTTAAATGTTTCTATATTTATGAAGGAAATAGATAGATTTCTCAACTCGAACTGTGTCAAGGGATATAGGGAGAGTGCAGGAGTATAGTGTTGAGATGGTGTATCGGCCAAGATTATATTGAATGGTGGAGCAGGCACAAAGGGCTGAATAGACTACTCCTGCTCCTATTTTCTGTGTTTTTATGTTACTATAATGTATGGATTAGAAAATGGATCACAGAGCCACTGATTAATGGGCCTGAATCTTACCGTGGACTATGCGGCCCAATATAAGTTGGTGGGCAGGCAGACGGACTTCTGATCTTGCTGAATAAACAGAAGAGCGGCAGCTGGAAAGCCCCTGCAGCAGTAACGGGAGAGGTGGTCACTGCTGGGACAGGAAGGCCACCTTGGGAACTCAGAAATATAAATTTTATTAAATAAAATGAAAAATCTACGCCGACCTACTGAAATAGCACTCCACCCAGGCCCACTCTCCCACCTTATCCCCGTAACCTGATCTGCACATCCCTGGACACTAAGGAGCAATTTAGCAATCGGGGAAATCCAACTAACCTGCACATCTTTTGGACTGTGGGAGGAAACTGGGGGAAGCCCACGCAGACCACAGGAAAAACGTGCAAACTCCACACAGTCACTGGAATTGAACCCGGGTCGCTGGCGCTGTGAGGCAGCAGTGCTAACCACCGTGCCATCGTGACGCTCTTTAACAAACTGCGATGTGGTTGATTCTTTTAAAAAATAAATACCTCTAAGATGGCAGAGTAAGCCACTCAGTTCGAGGGCAATTAGAGTTGGACAATAAATGCTGGCCCAGTCAGCAACGCCCATATTCCATGACTGAATAAAAACCAACCACCTCCCAGCCCTCCAGCCGGGGGGAGCGATAAAATTCTGCCCATGGTGTTCCTGATTTTCCGACCATTGCAAGTAAATGAATGTGTTCATGTACTAATATCCAACTGTGTAATTGCCAGCCCATTCAGATTTATAATTTATTCCTTTCTGAATAAACAGTATGCAAATTCTAGATGTAAAATTGTATCGTGCATGTGATGGCCCTTTTGTAGATTCCATTTAAGTTTTCTTCTCATAATTCTACAATGACAAAATCAAATGTTAATTGTATTTTTTATAAAAATAAAATGCTTACCTGCTGGTTACCAGTTCTGTAAGTACAAAGTTAGCTATTTGTCGCCTGGCAATACTAGTAGAGTGCCCGATTACATAAAAACATTTATAAATTCAACTTTCAAACAAATAGCGCTGTTAATCCAGTAGGGGGTGAGCTAAAGAGCTGTAATGAGCACGATCTTCCCAAAGAAGATCGCACTATGGACGGAAGATCGCGCCCATTGTCTTTTCTGGGCTCTGGAATTCTCTGGGGAGTCTCAGTGTGGTGATGCACATATCCGGCTCTACGTGGGTTGTCTCCGGGTGCTCCAGTTTCCTCCTATGAGTTCCGAAAGACGTGCTTGTTTGGTGAATTGTACATTCTGAATTCTCGTTCTGTGTATCTGAACAGGCGCCAGAGTGTGACGGCTAGGGGCTTTTCACAGTAACTTCATTGCAGTGTTAATATAAGCCTCATTGTGACAATAATAAAGATTAATAATAAAGATTAAAGATCTAGGTGGAATTCTCCGGTTGTTGGGATTCACTTTATCGTCGCAGCGCACCCACGCCCATGCGTTTCCTGGCAAAGTGGGGTGGCTTTAATGCAAAATCCCATTGACAAGCGGGGGGAAATATACAACTGGGTGCCCGGAGAAGCCAGCCCCTAATCTCTGCTTGTTTGTAGGCAGCACGATAGCACAAGTGGTTAATAATAATAATAATAATAATCACTTATTGTCACAAGTAGGCTTCAATGAAGTTACTGTGAAAAGCCCCTAGTTGCCACATTCCGGTGCCTGTTCGGGGAGGCCGGTATGGGAATTGAACCGGCGCTGCTGGCCTTGTTCTGCATTACAAGCCAGCTGTTTAGCCCACTGTGCTAAACCAGCATATAAGTGGTGAGCACTGTGGCTTCACAGCGCCAGGGTTCCAGGTTCAATTCCCCGCTGGGTCACTGTCTGTGAGGAGTCTGCACGTTCTCCCCGTGTCTGCGCGGGTTTCCTCAGGGTGCTCCAGTTTCCTCCCACCGTCCAAAGACGTGCAGGTTAGGTGCATTGACCGTGGTAAATTGCCCTTAGTGTCCAAAAAGGTTAGGATGGGTTATTGGGTTCCGGGGATAGGGTGGAAGTGAGGGCTTAAGTGGGTCGGTGCAGACTGGATGGGCCGAATGGCCTCCTACTGCACTGTATGTTCTATGTTCCATGTTTAATACCTAGTGCAGTGCTTCTCAAAGTGTTTCTCAGACAGCTGATGGTCTGCAGGGGCCCTCCAGGTACTCTGGGACACTGGTCCGAAATTTAAATCACTGATGCGCAACCCTGTGGCCGAGACCATATGAGAAAACAGACCAGAACCCTCATGCTTGCCAAGCAATCTCATCCCCATCACACATTAGACTGGCGTATACATGGGCAGAACGTGTTGTTGTAATCATCAGCAACAATAGATCAAAATGTTGCTGTTACAAATTCCTGGTGCACTAAGTGGGGTTGAAAACGAAGAAATGAAATTAGCTGAACGTAGAATCTGACAAGAGATTGGAGACCCTTGAGGTTGGAATGAGATATCACCTCATTGGTGCGTCACCAAAAGCAGCATCATTCTTCTCATTTATCCTGACGAGGTTTTATTTGGCAAACAAAAGCGGATGGTACAGGACCGATGGGTCATCTTCTGTCCCTGTCAGAAGGTCCATGGATGAAAAAGTTTGAGAACCAGTGATCTTATGAAGAAACTGTGAATATGTGGAATATGGCAATACTTTTAACTCATGCTTCTTTGTGAAGTGAAATTGATGTTCTGCAGTTGCTTTATGTAACCTAAGGAGCTCAGAGAAGAGGTGTCGCCAGATTTTAAATTATTGCTAAATTGAGGAGGGAGGTTAAGAGAAAGGGTTGTTTAGCCATAGAATTCATACAGCGCAGAAAGGGACCATTCGGCCCTTCGAGTCTGCACCAACACTCTGAAAGAGCATTCTATCAAGCCACCCACTATCCTCGAGACGAGTGAGTGGGTGGCTAGGCCATTCCAGAAGACAGTCAAAAGTCACTCACGTCATTGTGGTCAGAAGTCACCTACAGATCGTATCGGCCGCCAGTGAAGCAGATGGGTGTCGACCACAATCCAGTCATTCCATGGTCACCATTCCTGGTGCTAGCCTTTTATTCCATTCACAAAATTTAAATTCCCCAACTCCTGCGGTGGGATTTGAACTCACATTGCCAGAGCGTTAGTGCAGCCACAGGACCACTACGCTATCATACATGAGCTGTGAAAGAGATACACATCTGTAACTAACAGTTGATTGTGTTATTCAACATTTGGTAAGGCGTGATGCCATTTTCTGGTTTCTGCAGATGAAAGATAGTTGAAGGTGAGAAGAACATTCAGGTAGGAAGCAATCAGTGATAAAGAACAATAGGGAGTGATACAATGTAAAAGAACAATAGATATCTAATACTGAGTGTGCAAAAATGACAGAATATAGTAATTGCGCATTTTGGCAAGTCTTCTACCCGATAAGAATAAAATTCTGCAACATAACATTATGCTGATATGGTAAAATCTCTTGTCATGCTTTCAGTCTGAATTTAAAGCAAATTAAATTCATAATAAATATTTCTCAGCAAATAGGGAAAAGGGAGGAGGTGTATACCAGCAGTGAGACCATAATATAAGTTGGATGGAAGCAGAGACAATGGGGAAAATGAATTGGGTGTATTTCACAAGCAGAAGCAGATGTGAAAAAGTAGGCCTTGGAAAATTGATCCACTTCAAACTGGGTAAAGAGAAAGGGACAGCCCAGGCAATGCCTCTCATCCTCATTTCAAATACATAATTAATGCTTTCAAGAATGTAATCACATCTTCCACAGCATGGAAATTCAGGCTTGTCTATTTTTGGGTTTCTTATCCATACAGTGTTAGTATCCCACATCCAAGTGATGAGGTCCAAGGAGTCCCAGTTTTGGGCCTCATCCCTCATCGCGAATTAGATGGTGCTGTGGCAGGATCTCACACACGGTTCAATCTCCAATTTCCAGGTAGATAATTTGGTTGGACTGCAGGATCAGGAGGAGGAAAGGGTCTCGGAATCTGACCTCAAGAATGGTTGGGGGTTTGAGTCGGAAGCTTGCAGGGCTGGAAGTGCATTGGATAAAAATCTTGGGAGAAGTGTTATCATAATCTTATAATAATCTTTATTGTCACAAGTGAAAAGCTCCTAGTTGCCACATTCCGGCACCTGTTTGAGTACACAGAGGGAGAATTCAGCATGTCCAAATGACCTAAAGCACGTCTTTCGGGACTTGTGGGAGGAAACTGGAGAACCCAGAGCAAACCCATGCAGACGCGGGGAGAACTTGCAAACTTCGCTCAGACAGTGACCCAAGCCGAGAATCGAATCTGGGATCTTGGCGCTGTGAAGCAACAGTGCTAACCATGTTGTTACTGTGCCATTTTAGAAGGGCGGACTAGTGTCTAGGGATGGGTCAGCAGATTGCAAACCTCAGGAGTACTGGTGCGGAACCAAACAAGAAAATCGCTTCCCTGGGAATTATATTGGAGATAAAGGAGTTCTGTCAGGGGGTTGTAGGGGGGTCAGGGCTGGTGCCCTTGGGAGATTGGAGCTGGGGAGGGCCATGAAGGTTGGTGCCAGGAGTCTTAGGATTGTGAGCAGCAGTAATTAGAGTCTGTGCTTAACTTCTCTTGCTTACGTTGTATGTAGTGTTGTGTTTCCCCAAGACAGTCAACATTGAAGCTTGCGGCTACAGGAAAAAAACAAAGTTTCAGCAGGGACCAGAGGCAGACATTAGGCCCCTTATTTTCCTATGCAAAATGGATGACATCTGCTTCAGATAGAGGTAGAAGACATCTCTTGTTTGTCCAACAGAAGCTGCTGTCCAGCTTGATTCACAGCAGGAACGTGCAAGCACACATTGGCTACTATTTATTTCCCCAAATGGTACCTGTAGTACACAAACAACAGGTACTATTGATCCCAATATTGCACCTCTAATCTCTCGGTGTTGGCCATACAGTTTTTAAAAAATTGTTACACCTTATCTTGATTTCCTTGTGATAATGAATGAGTGGAGGTTGTGAAAATAACATTCTGAATTTTATGATCCGGTTAAATTCCCAGCAGTCATACTTTCATTGTCTTACTTTCAATAAGAGCCATTGAGTCAAAACAGAAACATTTTCCCCCAGTACTTAGTATGGAATTGACTTATTTCATTCTGTCACAGAAGGGGTTAAAATTGATTTTATGCCTAGAAATCCCAACTTAAATTGATATAATTATTACAGATTTGAATTGATTTACCTGAAGCATACCGAAGGTGGGTAAACACATTTAATTCAAATGCAAACACTTTGTGAGATTTGTTCAAATATGTGTTTGATTGACAATTTTTTTTTTAAATAACCGTTAAGTTATTGAGATCTGTTTGATCCCTCTCACTTTTTGAATGAATTTATCAATCAGCTGTCCAAATCAGAAAGTCAATTTATAGCTGCCGAACAGATATAGACTGACCAACTAGATTTTGAGGAAAGTTAAGGAAGAATATTATTTACATGGTCATTTAACAAGACAATGATGAACCAATTATTATTCTCTATTAAACAGCAGCGAGCTAACTTCGGCAACCATTAGGAATAAATAGTGGGCTGAACTTTCTCAAAATGAGGGCTGGTTTAGCTCAGTGGGCTGGACAGCTGGTTTGTGATGCAGAACAAGGCCAGCAGCGCAGGTTCAATTCCAGTACCAGCTGAGAATTCTGAATTCTCGCTGGAATGTGGCGACTTGGGGCTTTTCACAGTAACTTCATTGCAGTGCAATGTAAGCCCACTTGCGACAATAAAAATTATAGATTTTGTTCATTTACTAAGTGTCATTTTTGGTGGGAAAACCAGTACGATACCCGCTGGCACCTATGGGCTGCAATGTTTTGGCACTTCGAAAGCAAATATCCCCACATGAAAGCATGGCATTTGACTGGGGGTCATTGGAGCAGTTTCATCCAGGGGGTGCTGCATTTAAACAGCTCCACAGCACTTTCTCTCAGTAAAGCCAGGAGGAGGACAGCGAAGATGTCTTCATCCTGCTTCATGGAGGGGGCCCTGACCCATATGCCTGATGCCGAGGGAGGGAGAAGGTCAACCATCTAGTACCCACAGGCTGGGCAGGACAACCTCCAGCAAGGTCACAACCACCACACCACCCCCCCCCCCCCTCCCCGACAAGTGATGCTGGCCGCGCTGCTGAGTGGCAGCACCCACTATAAGAGGATGGGGGGTGCAATGCCGCACAAAAATGAATGACCACCTCCGTTCTGCCAGGGTAAGTGCTTCCTGCCTTCTCTCACCACTCCCCCTTTCAGCCATCCCCCTCCTTGTACCATATGGACCACAAATGCTGCCAACTAGCTGGGCCGCACCACCTGACCTCCCAGAAACTTCCTCATCTGCCCTAATGCTCCCTTCCTCACAAGTCACCCTTGCTCACACATAGTGCCCACACATTCCAGGTAAATTCGTCATCTCACCCAGCAGGCCGACCTGCCCACGTCATCCGGTAGCACAGTGGCTCACGTCATCTGGCAGCACGGTAGCACAGTGGCTAGCACTGTCACTACACAGTGCCAGGGCCCACTGCAAATATGAGTTGACAGAATCATTCGTTCTTCCAGATTGAGTAGCTGGTCTCTTGCTATCTGCAATGAAAACATTCTACACTTATGGTCAACATAACATTGGCTTTATTCAACATCCCCCAAAGCCCACCCCAATTTACTCAGGTGTTATGTCACTGAGTGCACTTCACAGATGACAGTTTTGTAGGTTCCGTGCAGGCAAAGTATATTTCCATCTGAAAGAGCACGGCGGTTAGCACTGTTGCTTCACAGCACCAGGGTCCCAGGTTCGATTCCCAGCTTGGGTCACTGTGTGCGCGGAGTCTGCTCGTTCTCCCCATGTCTGCGTTGGTTTACTCTGGGTGCTCCAGTTTCCTCCCGCACGTTCCGAAAGACGTGCTGATAGGTCATTTGGACATTCTAAATTCTCCCTCTGTGTACCCGAATAGGCGCTGGGATGTGGCAACTAGGGGCTTTTCACAGCAACTTCATTGCAGTGTTAATGTAAGCCTACTTGTGACAATGAAGATTGTTATTATCCCCATTTGTTTCCCTGCAGGATAAGCTTGCTCATAACTGCTGCAAGGAGAAACCACTGGCGCTCGCTCGGGAGGAGCAGGAGCGGGCCTGTGCTGTGAGCGAGGTGGGCATGCGAGGGAAAAGTGAGGAGCCTCTGCCTTTTCATCCAGCTGCCGAAACTAGATGAGTTTATACCTTTGCCCTTCCAATGTTCGATTACCATGTCACTTGCCTTGCAGGAAGATCACCTGGCCTGTCCGCCAGCAGGGATCCTTTGCCAACTCTCCACACCAGTTCAGAGGAGGTGGCGGAGGATGACACAGAAGATGCTTTACTGCTATCACACACACACTCCATCAGTACAGAGACATACATCTCGGTGGGTGAACCTAGCAAGCAGGCTTCTTGGTTACTATCAGTTGGAGGCGAGGCAAGAATTCTCCATCTGGGAGATGAATCGCAATTGATTTGCACTCATGCAGGGAGTGCAAATCCGAAAGCGGTTCCCAATCACTCACCATGCAAATTTATGCATGATGGGTATTGCGAGGCATTCCATCATGAATCCCGCTTCCGGACCGTCATTTTGAGCGGGTGGCCCGATAACGAGATCAGATTGCTGGGCTACCCTCTCCCCTGCTGTAAACCCCCATAAGAGAGACCCTTGCATAGAAACCCCCATTCGAGAGTAGCTACCGTGCTGCCAGATGATGTGAACTACAGTGCTACTGGAAGCCCCCATAAGAGAGACCCTTGCCTGGAAGCCTGCCATGAGCGGCATAGTAACACCATGGTTAGCACAGTTGCTTCACAGCTCCAGGGTCCCGGCCTGGGTCACTGTCTGTGCGGAGTCTGCAGGTTCTATCAGTGTCTGCATGCGTTTCCTCCGGGTATTCCAGTTTCCTCCCACAGTCCAAATATGTGCAGGTTAGGTGGATTGGCCATGATGAATTGCCCTTAGGTTCGGTGGGGTTACTGGTTTACAGGAATAGGGTGGAGGTGTGGGCTTAAGTGGGATGCTCTTTCCAGCAGCTGGTGCAGACTCGATGGGCCGAATGGCCGTCTTCTGCATTGTAAATTCTATGATTCTATTAGAAAAATCCCCGCCTGGAAGCTGGAGAGCATGCCAGACAGAAGCAGTGAAAAAAAATCTCTGCTTTAAAACCCATCTGTGCAATACACCTGCTGGCTCAGCCAGAGGAAGAAGCACCTGTAGATTCCTGGAAAGAGAAAACCAATCAGCTGGGTTTAAACCCCATCAGATCTTTGATCTGCGATGCTTTCATTCTTATTTGTGTGAAATTGCTTTAACTAGGCTGTGATTGACAGCTTCCACACACATAGTTGTCCGCATTGTTTAATTTATCTCCGTTTATGCTTGAGTGGCTTTAAAGTAGACAGCTGTGAACTAACCTCAATGTTTATAAATATTTAGCTGGGATTGACAACTCCTCGACCACATCAAAGACAGGCAAGTGCTTTCTGCAAATAAAAGAGGAAGTGAGAGCACATAATGCATTTAACTGGCTTTGATATAGTACAAGGACAGGATTTTCATTCTGGGGGGAGGGTGACCCTCTGACAGGCTTTGAGGCAATTCCCTTAAAGAGTTATCCCCCTTGGCCCACCGCGAGGTCCACTGCATCAAGGCCACATTTTTAAATACCTGCTCCAATTCTCGCTCATGTTTACCCGGCCCAGAGGACTGGAGTATCACATGGGCTTGGAGAATGTGGTGCCCGGCCCATTAATAGGATGAAAAAAGGCCAAGAACCTCGATGCTGCCATCAGCGGGGTACCAGGGCATTGGAACGGGATCGGCGCTCGGCCCACGTTTTTTGCCCAACGCTGAATTGTCCACCTGATCGTGGACGTGATTCTGGTGTCACAGAAGAGAGAATCCAGCACTGTATAAAAGTAAGTTTAATTTTTGCTTTTTAGTGCTGCTCTTTCTTTTCTCTCTTACTGCTTACTACATTGGTTTAACAACCAAAGACTATTGTAAAACTATGTCTTGCTACTCGGGCATCTTCCAAAGACAGGAATCGTATAGACCAGCAACACCGATAAACTGAATAGGGTTCCCCGATCATTCACTGGACACTTCACAACTTTACCTCGATCCCTGAGTAAATGCAGGCACTCTCTGGGACATATCAAGCTCGGACTCACCTCCAAGCGCAGCTTGAACCACAAAAGCCAAAAGTAACTCAAGTAACGCAAGTCCCAAAATGCAATAGCTTTATTAAATGTTATAAACAGAAAAATGGATTTGGTTTCGATTTCAAAACAAATGAAGGAGATCTGTATATATCTTTTTGACACATGCTTGCTTAATCTCTGCTGGGTAATTTTCCAGAATATCGGTTGGAAGAATGTTGTCTTTAATGGACGGTTAGTCCATTGCACCTTGTCTTTCGCTGCAGCCCATGTTGAAATTCCAGCCTATAATGCTCAGGAAATTATGTTTAAAGGGATGATCACCCATGAAATTGCATGTACTGTCATTAATAATGTGAGACTGCAGAAACTGGTCTATTTTCACTGTTACGTTACGTGTCCATTCACAACGTAATTTATTTTAAGTTCCCTGCTTGTTTTACCTGATGCAACTTGCCTATGTAACAATAAAACTCCTGTATCCTTACCTAATTCTGAATTGATTTTAAGAAGCTTTGTCGGAATAAACAGACCATTACAGCCAAAAGAAGAAACATTTCTTTTCAATATATAAGGGAATGAAGTGGTTAAATGTTGCCGTTCAGCTAGGTTGTGAATGCTTTAATGCTGAAGACAGGATGTGTGTGAGAAGCTGGCGTAAAACTACTTGGGCCTTCCCAGATACGACAAGGCTCCCAAGGTCCCAACAAAGCTGCTTTCTTCTCGAGTTTATATCGGTTCAGATTCACGACGGTGTCCTTTCAGCCCCTGAGCTGTGTAATACAACCTTGATACATTTTGGCCAGTGCTTGCAAACATCTATGGTAAGCAAACTCCTTCAGCCCTAGGAGACCACTTGGTAAAATACCTCCCACATTGTGACCTTAGCAAAAATGGATAGAGCACAGTGTAATTTTATATTAATAGCCAGAATGTAGTGACATTCAGTGGCTAGATTGCAGTCCATTGAAGCACACTGGAAAACACATTATGTGAGCACTGGTTCTGTGGATTGGATTGCTTTCTCCCCAGAAGAGCCTCTGTGAGTTCAGTAACCAAACACTTCTGTCAAAGCAAAGAGGAAACAGGAAATTAGATATCTGTGGAGTGTAGTTGAGGACTTAACCTACATAAATAAACTGTTCACAACAAAGCTTACAATTCAGAGGGTATAACAATTACATATGTTTGAAACTAGATGATCCTGCAAATAATCAATTATAGATCAAATAATTGATATTCTCATAAACACAGTCTACCTGTCCCCAGCCTCTTCAAAGTGACATTGCAAGAGCTTGCTCAGGGGACTTCACCAGACATTCTCAGTAAAGTCCAGAAGAAACGTGAAGGGACACCAATTAATCATATCCCAAATAAGCCTGAGAGTAACCTTCTTGTCTACACACACTTATAAACATCCACGAGGTGTAGGTGCATAATTATTCTTCAATTTCCATGCAAGCTTTCTGCCCGGTTTTAACAATGTTCTTTAGTTCTTAGTTCAACGGAAATTATTCCATTTTTTTGTGTGCAACATGGACCAATCCTTAAGAATATTGTTTTATCTGAGATTTGAAAATATTCTACAACCATATCATATGCTATACAGTAATTTAGAATGTAATTACATTACAAAAGCTATGCTTCAAAACATACTTATTTGGCTGTGAAGTGCTTTGATGCGAAAGGCACGATATGAATTAAATTTGATTCTTTCTTTATTAAGCATGCTTTCTCAAGTGCTCACTGGTAGGGGAAGAACCTGAAGCTTTAAGAGAAATGTATTGGTAAATCACATACTGTACAATCACTATGTGTTGGTGGCTGCTCAGATTCCCCACCACCACAGCATACGTGAACCATTTTGCCGATACAGATATTAAGTACATAGCATTGGTAAGTCAACTTTTTTAAAATATGTATCCATGATGTCGTGAGACAGTGGCACCAGTTCAGTACTGTGGTTGCCATGAAGTATCTTTTCTTGAAATCACACTATTATAGTGAGGAAAGTGTTAATTTAAGTCTTACTAGCAGAGTCTCCCATGATTGCTCTCTCTGTCCAAATCCCTTCCCCTCCACATAACTTAAACATGCCGTGCATGAAAAAGGCAAGATGCCGCCAGAAAGACATTTGGAAATAAAAGGAATAAGTAATATTTTGGAGGTAGGGGAAGAAATTTAACTGAATTTCTATTTTTATCTGCTCCGATTTTTCAAAAAATTATTTCATGGGATGTGAGTGCCTCTGGCAAATCCAGAATCTGTTGCCCATCCTTAATTGGCCTTGGAGATGGGCAACAATAAATGCATGTATACGTGAAAAAAATATCCTTGCATTAGGAAAACATTTAAAAAATCAAACTCCAAAGGACGCTCTGCTATAATATATTGAAGAACATTTAAACACAGGCTTAACCATCTATTGTGATCTCATGCATTTTTCAGATAACAGCAGGGATTAAACTTGCCTGCAGAGAATCCTAGCAGTTTAGTTATGTTACTTAAAAAGGGATTGGATAAATTATATTGTCTGGGCCAAATGCCACCAACACAGATTCCTAGATGGAGCTCTCAATTATGTTAACAATTTGTGTTGAAAGGAACAACAAGCCCCAAACAGTGCTGTAGCCTTGCATTTTGATTCTGAAACTTCAAGTTCCTCCACTCCATTGCAAATATGAGTTGACAGAAACATCCATTCTTCCAAATTAAATAGCTGGTCTCTTGCTATCAGCAATGAAAACATTCTACACTTATGGTCAACATAACATTGGCTTTATTCAACATCCTCCAATGCCCACCCCAATTTAATCAGGTCTTTTCTCACTCAGTGCACTTCACATATGACAGTTTTGTAGGTTCTGTGCAGGCAAAGTATATTTCCATCTGAAAGAGGACGGCGGTTAGCACTATTGCTTCACAACACCAGGGTCCCAGGTTCGATTCCCGGCTCGGATCATTGTGTGTGCGGAGTCTGCTCGTTCTCCCTGTGTCTGCGTGGGTTTCATCCGTGTGCTCCGGTTTCCGCCCACAAGTCCCAAAAGACGTGCATGTTAGGTGAATTGTTCATTTTGAATTCTCTCTGTGTGTACCCGAACAGGTACCGGAGTGTGTGACTAGGCGATTTTCACAATAACTTCATTGCAGTGTTAATGTAAGTCTACTTGTGACACTAATAAAAATTATTATTTTATGCAAATATAACTTTTTTTGTAGATCTCCATTTCTGCAGGTAAACCGGAATGGTTTATCACAAAGCTACCATGTTTTGTTTGTTGCTTTGCTGTATTTGTACAGTGGTTGGGGTTAGCTGGGGTACTGCATCGAATGAAATGAAATGCAAACTTAACAGTTATAATAAAGAAGAGAATGATTTTAGTGGTCAAAAGGATGATAACATTAGCTTGATAAGCTTGGTGCTCAGCACAGTTACATGGCAGTGCGAACAACAGGTTACACAGCACACTGTAGACAACAGTATAATGTTTGAGAGAGTATCTGAAAATTGTTTGGCTATTTGACACAAAATGGACAGTGATCAAAATTGTTGGGGAGATGCAGAGCAAATGGAAAACATTTTGGTAAATGTAATGTATCTGTTAATTAATGTTTGAATCATGTTGGCTTTATTTTGTTTGTTACAGTAAAGTTTTTAAGAAGTGAAATGTTGTCCAGTGGGTTTTCTTTCCATTGCCTTTATGGGGATTGCTTTCTTTTTAAAAGTTATCAGTGTCCACAGAAATCATGGGTGCGATTTTCTGGCCGTCCCCTGGCGGCAGGATTCTCTGGCCCCGCTGGCAAAACACCCCCGTCCGTGGCGTGGGGTAGTTTCAAAGGGAAATCCCGTTGACAAGCAGCGGGAGTAGTGAATCCCTCCACCAGCGAACAGCCGAGAAACACACGGCTAGGGGACCAGAGAATCCAGCCCTATATGTAAAGCTGTTAGGCCATCTCTATAATAATTTAACTTGTCCAGGTCCTGAAAGCAAAGTCCACAGTTTAATTATTTTTATATATTGAGTGGAGAATCCCGCTCCTCATCTCTCTTTTTCCAATGTTTTCTTTTGTCTCTGTGTTCTATCATGAGCTTGCCAAAGTGAACTAAATAATGCATGTGATATGTTCAATGCGACAAAAAAAGCCAGATATTATGAGCTATACATGATTTTTACAGATTGAGCTGAGCAAGTGTTTAGAATAGTTCCATTTCCTGCACAGTAGCAAGTGCCAGAGCTAATTTACTTGCATGCCATCATTTTGGAAACGACTGTTCAATATACCTTTTGTTGTCCTTGCAGTAGGAATTTAACAGTTACAGATTGCTGGCGTTGTCTGTGATCCATTATCACAGACTGAGAATATCTTCATATGATGCTGAATAGATGTTTAATTTATTAACTACAGAATTATCATGTACATATTTTCTTGTAAGAAAGATGTATTCAAATGGAGACAGGTAACTTCCATTGACAAAGCTCTCAGGAATCAGCTGTTGCTCCGAGCCATAAAAGACATAAAAAAAGCAGAGATGTTTGGATGAACCAGAAAGTCAGTCAGTCACAAAGAAATACCATTGTTGCCATTTAAGTTTTCAGCCAATCGTACCATTTTGATGCCAAGAAGCAGCTTTCTGTTCCGTCTAAAAGAGAAACAAACGGGAAACATTGATTTCACATCCTAACTAACCCTGTGATGAAATAGTTTTAACTTGCAGTTTTGAACTCCACACTTTCTTCTGGGTCTGACTGGTTAGTGATGACAAAACAAAAAAAGCAACCAATCACGAGAGACCCATAATAATGATGCTACCGCACATTCTGCACAGTTGGCAAGTAACTTAACAGGTCTTAATGTCCGAATATTCACTAATCCAGTTGTGGAGCACCAAATCTTTGTGGGAAACTGTTTTAAGACAATTGAGAATAATCACAATTTACAGAGGCCCTACAAAGTGCTAATTTTATTAAGGGATGGGGGCAATGGGTCGTTAGCTATGAGGAGAGATTGAATAAACTGGGATTGTTCTCCCTCGAGAGATGAAGGCTGAGGGGCGACCTGATGGAAGTTTATAAAATTATTAGGGGTATAGATAGGGTGAATAGTTGGAGGCTTTTTCCCAGGGTGGAAATTACAAGGGGGCACAAGTTCAAGGTGACGGGTAAAGGTTCAGTGGAGATGTGTGGGGGACGTTTTTTAAACAGAGGGCCAAATGGCCTCTTTTTGCACTGTAGGGATTCTCAAAAAGAACCTGCTGGCAGGAAGGACTGGGAAATCACATCCTGTATCTTCCATGCTTCCATTCCCAAAGTACTTTACTAAAAGGTACTGGGACTTCATACTTATACTTATTTATACTTAAAAAGCGAGTCCCTTGGGTCTATTCAAAATGTTTCCAGCCAATTGCTGTAGTGAACTATAGATTTCCAGACTGGCGAGGCTACAGTGTATATATTTACCTAAGCGTAAGGTGGGAGGAATCTCCTGTTTGCAATTATGGCCTAATTGAATACTTACTTTGGTACTGAAACTTTTTTTAATGCTAGTATGTAACTTTGCAATTAGTCAATCACTAGGACGAATGTGTTACTCCTCCCAGGGACTAAAATAATTACTACAGGGGAAGTCTGACGAAAATGAGGAAATTTCATTAATTTTTTTCCAAGCTAGACATGTGCTGCATTTGAATGCATTCAATATCTTCCCTTGGTTGGAGAAATGCTGAGTCACAGACTTGCCACATGCATTCTAATATATATAAAGCTGTTCAAACAACTTATTATTCAGCATCATTAACTGTAATGCAAGGTAAAGCTGCATGGCGGTTGTAAGTCATATCTGGGTTTTTTTGCCAACTAAGTTTAATGATAAGATTTAAAACATAATTCATTTAAAGAGACAATTCTATATAAATGGGAATTTCACCTGTGCAAGTATTTGATTAACTGACCAAGTATTGGGAAAGTCTGTTTCAACAGGGGATGAACAATGAAATGAGGATCTGGAGAATACTCAACAGCAAATTTGTCAGCACATTTGAGAGACTGGAAGTGCAGCAAGACCACCTCACATTCTTTTTCTTTTAATTAGTTTTGACATGTTAACCTGATCTCCAGCAAGGAGGTAGAGTTTGGAAACAGGAAGGATGTAAATCAGTGGGCGACTATAAAGAGAGAGAGAAATTTACCTTGAAACAAAAAGAGAAAATGCTGGACAATCTCAGCAGCTCTGACAGCATCTGTGGAGAGAGAAGGGAGCTAAGGGCTGCACCCAAAAGGCAGTTTGCCATGGCTCAGCATGGCCGACAGATGCCGGGAGACCCCGTTCGGGGATCCGCCCGGCTCGCAACGCCTCGCAAGATCTAACGTGATCTCGTGAGATGTTGCGATGTAAATCTCTCCCATTGTAGGTGGGATCACTTTTTAGCAAATCTGCACATTAAAGAAAGACAGCTAATCTCACTTTAATGTGCATGCACTTTAGGCAGGGTGGTATCCTGGCAGTGCTAATGCCATCCAGGCACCCTGGCATTGCCAGACTGGCACCCTGGCAATGCCAACTGTGTGCCAGACAGCACTGTCCAGGTGGCACTGCCAGTTGATGTGGGGGTCGCTTGGGGGCTCCCAATCTCTTGCTACGCTGAGGATTTCTGGTGAGCGGAGCTCCTCAGTGCCCAGAACGGGGCTATGTGTGTCCTCGGCCGTGAGTTCCCCACTGAGGCCCCTTATCAAATGTAAGTGTCGTTTTATAACATTGTATTTCTCGGTGCTGTGAGCACTGGGTAACACGCGGCTAAACCTGCCCACTACAGGACTTTGTTCCCATTTAGTTAAATCGCACCCAACGTTTCGAGTCTGAATGTCTCTTTGTCAAAGCCATCTGTCAGCTTCATTCAGACTCAAAATGTTAGCTCCCTTCTCTCTCTACATAGGCTGTCAGACCTGCTGAGATTGTCCAGTATTTTCTATTTTTGGTTCAGGTTCCGGCATCCACAGTAATTTACTTTTATCTTTGAAATCTAGCTTGTGTTGTTTAGGCACCATGATGATAGCATGCATCAATGTACCTTGGCCTGTTACTGTTTAGATTGGCCATCAGGCCTCATCTGCATGAGCCTACAGTTTCATCTTTCGACATATTAAGTTCTTCCTGTGTAATGTGGAAGTCTTTCTCTCCGAATTGTGATCCGTTTTTGCGTTGATAACTGCCAAAGTATGACTCTGCATCACTGTTGGATGAGTGGCTCCATCCTTAGCATTAGGTTGCTTTGTTTGCATTCTTTCCATTTTGTTGAGTAACCACTTGTTCTCTTGCTCTTTTGTTGAAGTTTTTTGTTTTGCACTCATCAGGACATTCATAAGAATAAAATGTAAGGGAAATCTATACTGTAAGAGAAAAGAGTGCTAATTAGTTGGCAAGTGGACTCTGATTGGTAGAAACATTGCCATGGAGAATGCACTAGTTGATGGTGACTGAAAGTCACTACAATATCACACAAATGAGTAATATGGTATATGAATTGCAGTGCCAATTTGATGCCAGGTATTTAGGCCATATGTCCCAAAGACTGGCACATCATATCCACTGTTTACAATGGGCTCGCACAGATCATACTCAACTAGCTCATACATGAAAACCGCAAAACATAAAATCCAGCATTAGATGTGTTTCTGTGATTGAGCAACATTTGCTAAATTACCCTCATTCAATTTAAGCTCATCAGTCGGGCTCACAATGTGGCACTTTTTCATGCACTGAAAGCCACATATATTAACACACAGGACCCTGTTCTTTGCAGACAGAATGAACATGTACACACATTGCACCTGTTTCAGCTAAACAAAATAAGTGATAGCCATTCTCTGGCTCATTCCTCAGGGCAATACGTTTATCAATCAGAGTCACGCTGCCTAGTTTAACTGTCAGTCACCATCAACTGGTGCATTTTCCATGGCAACGCCTCTATCAATCAGCGTCCACTTGCCAACCTGTCAACACTCTCTTCTCATGGCAAATGTGTAGAAATTGGTTGACCTCCCTAACATTGTATTCTTGAGAATGTCATGATGAGTGCAAGACCAAAAGATTTGACAAAGAAATGTTTCATTTTCAGCAATATTTTATCTACATTATCCCCCCCCCTTGGGAGATATGGGAATGGGATCTTTTTAGCCAGTCGAAAATTTATCACAAGAAAAAATTTGTCCATGGTTTGTGGAACAAATGTGGCCTGTAAATTGCCTTGCAGAATCACAAATCTCTTTCAACCGCAAGTTCACATGAAGTGAATCATTTGAGGGGAAGTTCAAACTGACAAGAAAGCGGAGTTTAAAAAAAGGTCATGTTTTTTTAAATTTAATTAGGAGCCAATTCAGTTTTCTCTCGCATAAAACATAGGAATCAGAAAATGTATATTTAACTTTGGTGCCATGTTGACTTTAGGCCTTTTGGAACCATTTTTAGAGCAGTGATAGAGGGTATAATCTGTTGTACATTTATTCACTATACTGTTGTGGTTCCTTGAGGCAAGGGTCCACTCGTAAATTATCTGCTTTATTTTTTCTAGCATCAAGTGAAATGTTATTATGCTTTCAGTGGGATTTTTCCTCCTCTGAATTATTATAGTAATGCAACTCCGGAGGTCGAAATATTAAAGGCAGGGAGGCCTTCTTTCTTATGAGCACGCACGTATTTTCATGTCAACTTATTTTAGAGCTCTGGGGCAGGCTTGCCCTGGAGGGCATAGGCGCTGCTCACAGGTATGACCGGATTTCAGACAACACCTCGGTAGAAAAACAAGGGCGAGGCCGAAAGAGTCAGGACATGTAACCTTCCTTCACACAGTCAGGTGTACTGGAGTACATTCTAAGAGCTATTCCTCAGCTACATTAAAAGAGTACAGAATGTTCCATTGTGACTGAGTTATTAACTTCCCATTCAACCTGATCTATGCAGTATTACTCACTTCCCTTCAAATCTAGCAATGAAACTTAGTGTTCCAAAATGATGCAGTGCAAAAAGGTAATGAACAGATTGCTCTGAGTCACACGAATACAGCCGCATTGAAGGCAGAGTTTTGGGTGAGCGATTCAGCAGTCTCTGCACTCGGAAAAAAAATAATTCGCCATTCGAGGGCTGGGGGCTGGGTTTACCTAGAAATGGAAGGTGTTTATCGACTTCTTTAAGGGACTATTGAGTTGTCAGCTGGAGGTGGGGGGGGGGGGGTGGAAGGAGTTGATTATTTTTTGTTGGGGGTCAGGGTGATAAGTTGGAAAAGGGTGCTGGGTACCAGGGTGGCAGCGAGATGAGGGGAGGGGGGGGGCTGCTGTTGGAGGGGGGGTGGGGGTGCGCTGGGAAGGGGGAGTTTTGTTACCTGTTGCCGCGGTTGGCTTTTGTATTTTTGTGATTATGTGATATTTAACAGGATAGGTTTTCGCATGTGGATCCTGAATACCAATCTACCAGTACCCAGTGAAATCAGAAATGAAAGCAGTTTCAAAGCGTTTGTGTCCAAGTGCAGTGCAACCCACTTACATCAATATTTCAGGGAGCATTCCATCATTGGTAGTGTTAACGATTTGATGGTGGAAATGGTTCTCTTTCAACTGACCAGAAGCTGAGGGGGCAGCTTAATTGTTACTGTTCAACTTACCTTCAGCAGGAAGGATGCAGTCAAAGGAAACTTACATTAAGGAGAGAGCAGCTAACTGACAGGAACCTGTAAATAATCCTCCTGATCAGGCACCGTGTTCCATGGAGGAGACTCCCAGTGGCAGTGTTCACCCACATAACAAAACACCCTTTGCCCTCACTAACATCCTCCCCACTTCACCCTGAGTGTCCCTGCTGACCCTTGACCCCACTTCCCTTGTTCTGAGGGCGGCATCTTTCACAGCCTCTTCTCAGTTGGATGCAGTGGTCACCATTCCCAAAGGCTCTGCTGAGACCTCTCTGATTGGTTTGCAGCATTTGGAGGTGTTGTCCTGTCTGTTAAAGGGATGGGAGCCCTGACAGCATCTAATTGGCTGCTGGAAGGTTCCTAAAGTGCAGATGAGACTTCCTAAATTAGGTGAAGCAGGGTTCCACCTGATTTTCGTGCCCATTGTCTGTGCCCCAGACTTCCTGGCAAAACCCAGCTCTAGTATTTCTGCTTTTGTGGGCATAAGGAACTCTGGGTATGGACAATTTAGGCGAGCCCATCCCTATTTACCTGGGACAGGGGTTGTGGTATTCCACTTGAAACTCTGTGGACCTAGTAACGATGGTTCCCACAATGGTGTAAGGTGGGATATTTCAGGACTTTTCCCCAAATGACACTGCAAGAACGACAATATATGTCCAAGTTAAGATGTGATAACCTGCCGATGATGGTGCCTTGATGAAGTTGTTGCTCTTTTGTCCTTATCTACAATAGAGAACAGAGGGTTAGGAAATGCTTGCAAGGTAAGCTTGGTGAGTTTCTGCCCATCCAATTATGCCCATCCAGTTGTGTGGTGAGTATTTCATAATATTCCTGACTTGAAGCCTTCACAATGAGTCGAGAGAGGAGCCATCCATTGCAGAGTTCCCAACCTTTGACTTGCTTGTTTTATTCACTTATACTATCACTACATACGCAATGATTAATCGAGCAGAATATTAAAAACTCTGTATCCTTTCAGTATTATGATCTGGACACAAATGGATATAACTCGTGTAGCTGACACCTACTCAGCAACGCCTGTCTTATCTAAAACCTGAACTCTAGCCTTGAAATTTTGGAAATTGCATTCAAATTCAGGGTTATTCATATTTCACACCGGAGTGCAATGTCTTTAATATTTATTAAATCATGAATAATGTTATTGTCAAATTCTCTGATTAAAGAAAATTGCATCTGTGTATGTTGTGATTTAATCTGCAACATTTTGTAATTCAATCAATCTGACATTTTAACGGAGAATTGTATTCATTAAAACCTTCTCATGCTCCTGAATATAGAGGGAGCTCTCTGTACGCTTACTGGTATCTTTCAGCCATCTCCCTGTTCATGGTTTCATTTCTGCTTTGTAACTCCTGGGGTCACGGTGTTGCCCACTCCCCCCCCCCCCCCCCCCCCCCCCCCACCTCCCCCACCCCCCCAAAACCTCCTGCTGGTGATGTCACTGCAGGAGAGGAGCCATAAAATGTCTGTTACCAACTAGGTTATTGGCAAAAAGTTTTGAAGTCTATTAAACTAAAATGGAAGCAACCACAGGCTGTTAGAAATCATGTACTTGTATGACTCTAACGCTTCTGTAAAATGACATTCCCTTATAATTATCACAAGTAAGCCCAGTGTTCTTTGCCTGCTATCAGCAGCCATTTAGAGATAGTTCTATAGGTTAGAAAAGTTAATCTTGCCTGATGCAAAACAAGCCTGTGAAAGATCATCCTTTTCTACTCATGCTTAATCACCAGTGCTCTCTTACAACTAATTCTGAGAACATTTTTCGGACAAATTTTCCCCGCCAATATGCAAGTCATACATCATGTAATGTCACGAGATAATCAAATGTAGATTATTACTGTGTGGCAAATGAAACGGTGCTTTACATGCAGCCTCATTTCCTCCCCCAATGAATTGATACATTGAAGTAAAACAAAAAGGCACTTGTGTGTGGTTCAGTCAAAATAGCAAACACCTATCAAAACAAAGAATGCGAACGTTGAACAGCTAATGGGATCTGGGTGGTTAGGGAGAGTGGGTTAGTGCTAGCTTCCCAGCCCAAAGCCCTTTGGGCATACACCTGGTGTCAGGTCATGTTACACTGGCACTCCCAGACCTGCAGGTCAGGACCTAGCTGCTGACAGGCCCGAAACCCTCATCGTGTCTCTGAACCATCTTTGAGAGACAGGGCTGTCAAACACCAGTCAGCTTTATTTCATGGACATGGAGGCATCTTTTATAATTGTCAAAGTGCTCACAGTTTTACACATTGTCAGAAAAACAGAACCTTGGTCGAAATGGTTAGAATTACTTGGCAAATGCTTAAACTAACAAAACAATTCAGTGCGAATTGTAATCAGTCACTGTCTCTTCTTTCAGTGACATTTATGGGAAATGTGTCCAGTAAAGTTTAAGAAGGGTTCAGCATTCTGAACTGATTGAAGTCATTAACCATTTCACTGCCAAATCTCCTCTGTACAATGTAAGTATTTATTATTTCCTAACAACACACACAAAACATTTTTCAGTATGAACTGATGTTCAGAGAGCTCAGATCGTCTTGTGGTAAACAAAAGCTGAACCAAGGAATGAGAGATGAGGAGGAGGAGGCCAAATATTTTATCAAGGAGATAGATTTTGGCAAGGTGATTAAATAAAGCGTGCGATGGAAAGGCAGAGTCGTCTAGAGATATCAGAGAGCAGGAGCCAGATTTCTGAAGCATTGCTCACTGGCCATCACATTTATTTTATAAATGGCAGTTTTGGATAAAGTAAAATTGTCACAAAATGCTTGCAAACTGTGTGGCATTTATTTTGTTTCCAATGGATTAGAAATTGGGGCAGGTGACTCTCATCAGACCATAAGGCCATAAGACAGAGGAGCAGAATTAGACCACTCGGCCCATCGTGTCTGCTCTGCCATTCAATCATGGCTGATATTTTTCTCATCCCCAAACTCCTGCCTTCTCCCCATAACCCCTGATCCCCTTATTAATCAAGAACCTATCTATCTCTGTCTTAAAGACATTCAGTGATTTGGCCTCCACAATCTTCTGCGTCAGAGTTCCACAGATTCACCACCGTCTGGCTGAAGAAATTCCTCCTCATTTCTGTTTTAAAGGATCGTCCCTTTAGTCTGAGATTGCGCCCTCTGCTTCTAGTTTTTCCTACTAGTGGAAACATCCTCTCCAGGCCCACTCTATCCAGGCCTCGCAATATCCTGTAAATTTCAATAAGATCCCCGCTCATCCTTCTAAACTCCAACGAGTACAGACTCAGAGTCCTCAACCGTTCCTCATACGACAACCTCTTCATTCCAGGGATCATTCTTGTGAACCTCCTCTTGACCCTTTCCTAGGCCAGCAAATTATTCCTTAGATATGGGGCCCAAAACTGCTCACAATACTCCAAATGGGGTCTGACCAGAGCCTTATATAGCCTCAGAGGTACATCCCTGGTCTTGTATTCTAGCCCTCTAGACATGAATTCTAACATTGCATTTGCCTTCCTAACTGCTGACTGAACCTACATGTTAACCTTAAGAGAATCGTGAACAAGGACTCCTAATTCCCACTGTACTTCTGATTTTCTAAGCATCTCCCCATTTAGGAAATAGTCTCGGTCTCACACTTTTCCACATTGTATTCCATCTGCCACTTCTTTGCCCACTCTCCTAGCCTGTCCAAGTCCTTCTGCAGCCTGCCTACTTCCTCAATACTACCTCTACAGATCTTGGTATCATCTGCAAACTTAGCAACAGTGCCTTAAGTTCCTTCTTCCAGATCATTAATGTATATTGTGAAAAGTTGTGGTCCCAGCACGGACCCCTGAGGCACACCACTAGTCACCAGCTGCCATCCTGAAAAAGACCCCTTTATCCCCACTCTCTGCCATCTGCCAGTCAGCCAATCCTTTCTCCATGCCAGGATCTTACCCTTAACACCATGGGCTCTTAGCTTATTTAACAGTCTCTTTTGCTGTCAAAGGCCTTCTGGAATCTAAATAAATCATGTCCACTGGTTCTCCTTTGTCTAATTTCCTTGTTACTTCTACAAAGGACTCTAACAGATTTGTCAGACATGACCTCCCCTTGACGAAACCGTGCTGACTCAGTCCTATTTTATCATGCACTTCCAAGTACTCCACAAACTCATCTTTAACAATGGACTCTAAAATCTTACTAATGACCAAAGTCAGGCTAACTGACCTATAATTTCCTGTCTTCTGCCTTCCTCCCTTCTTAAAATCTTGAAGTACTGAGGAGGATGCCGGTGCGGAGGCATGGATGGGTGGAAGGCCTACTATGAGTCCCCAGCACTATGTTCAAAATTTAATTTAAAAAATATAAAGCTATCCCTCCAGCTCTCATTCATCACTCCCACATCCTCTGTACACTCCCCATGCTCCATCAATGCTGACCCATGTCACCTCATGGCCTGATCCCACCTCCATGGCCCTTTATGCCCTGAATTCCAAGCTATGCCCCAGTACCCACTCCTATGCCCCTTTATAGCCCCTATGGCAACTTAGTGTGGACACAAGGCAATCCATCCCTCTACCCACCACCCTTATACCTACCATGCCAACTCACTCAGTACCCACCATGGGCAGACCACAGAGCCCATTCAGAAATGGGGTAAAATAAAGTTACATAAAGTAAGTGTTTATTGCAGACTTTACTATCTTGAAAAAACACTCTCATTCATAAAAAAAGTTACTACATTTACATTCCTTCATCTACATTACGTTTGCTGCCACAAACATTTCATTTAAATGCACAATCCTTTATAACAACAAGCACTGGAATTTATAGTCCCACGTCAAAGAGTCTATAACTACTTGTAGCTGTCAATTAAACTGTGAAATGGAAGGCACCCTATTCTAACGATGTATGGTTGTGAAATCAACAGTCATGCAGCACTAATCCAGCAATGGAAGCCCTCAGGCTTAGAGTAACAATTTAGGGATGGAGCATAAATAATGTCCCAGCCATCAATGAGCACATCCCATGAATGAAAAAAAAAGCAGACGGTGTGAAATAAAGTGAAATTACTTTTCCTTTTAACACTGCAAACACTTATTTTCAAAGATTTAAAGGGTAGGACTTTTAAAAGTCTTGACAGCATGACAGCTGCATTAGACAGCTGCTTTTGGCAGGTCTACTGACAGTTCCAAAGAGCTTGACGATTTATGCACATTTTATGCACATTCAGGCCTAATTTTAAACATTTCAAAGGGAACCTTACCTCCCCAATAGTGTCCCAGGACCAGTTCGAAATGCATACTTTACCTTTCCAAAGGCGTTCCTTGGCCTTCCAAATTAATCCACAAAGTTTAGACTAGTTCTTACCTGGTCTACTCTGCATACTGAGGATTTCATACTCCTGGTCTACCAAAATCTGACTTCAGCGGAGGCACATAATGATTTAAGTAGTCAGCTGCCTCCGTAAACTGTGCCTGTCCAAAATGCGTACCACCCACAATTCTGCCCCCGCTGAAATGGGAAGTGTGCTTTTGAATGGTTTAAGATGAACTTTTGGTCATTGATTCCCAGCTGGTGAGCCCCTGACCTCAGCTGACTATTAAACCAGTTATCAATTGGAGATACGGGCAGGATTTTCCCACCTGAAGGCAGAGTGTTGACGCCGTCGTATAACTGGAGAGTATAACGACGGCGTCATCGGACTGCTATGTGTAGCGCCCTACAGGAGGCCAGCACGGCATTGGATCGACCCACGCCACTCCAGTTGCCGATACCGGCGTCAAATGGGTGCTGCGCGTCTGCGCATGCGCACTGCGACCAGTGCGAATACCCGCATGCGCACTGCAACCGCCGTGAATGCGCACATGCGCAGTAGCCTCCTTCTCTGCGCCGGCCCCGACGCAACATGCGTAGGGCTACTGGGGCCGGCGCGAAGCAAAAAAGGCCCCACCACGAGAGGCCGGCCCACCAATTGGTAGGCCCCGATCACGGGCCACGCCACGGTGGAGGACCCCCCCCCCCCCCGGCCCGGTCCGACCCCACCCTCCCCCCACACCAGGCCGTCCTAGACAGGATGGATGCCGAGGTCCCGCCGGGTAAGGCCAGATGTGAACAGCGCCAGCGGGACTCGGGCTTTTTTGGGCGGCCTCTCGGCCCATCCTGCGCGGAGAATTGCCAGGGGGGCCGAGTAGAGCGGCCCCCGACTGGCGCCGCGCAGACCATGCTGGCGCCAATGGCGGTGATTCTCCGCACACCGGAGAATCGGCGGACCAGCGTCGGGGCGGCGTTGCACAATTCGCTCCCGGCCCGGCGATTCTCTGGCCCGGCGTGGGCTGAGAGAATCCCACCCGTGATGCTTTGCAGGAATCTTTGCATCACTGAATTCAGTTTTGAACTGCAGGATGGTGTACAGGGTGCAGATTCACCAGGGCAGACGGAGTTAAATAAGAAAGGAAAGTTCTGGAAATACTCAGCAGGTCTGGCAGCATCTGAGCAGAGAGACATTGGAAAATTAATATTCAAAAAAACTTTAACTGTTTCTCTCTCCACAGATGCTGGCAGACCTGCTGATCTTTTCCCAACACTTTCTGTTTTGATTTCAGATTTCCAGCATCCACAATATTTTTGATTTACACGAAATTATGACGACAGGTTGCATAAATGTGACTTGTATTCCCGTGAATCAGAGAATCCCTACAGTGCAGAAGGAGACCATTCGACCCATCAAGTCTGCATCGACCCTTCGAAAGACCAATAACCCCATCCAACCTATGGACACTTAGGAGCAATTTAACATGGCCAATCCACCTAACCTGCACATCTTTGAACTGTGGGAGGAAATCGGAGCACCGGAGGAAACCCATGCAGACACGAGCCAATGTGCAAACTCAACACAGACAGTCACCCAAGGTCAGAATCGAACCTGGGTCACTGGAGCTGTGATGCAGCAGTGCCAACCACTGTGCCACCATGCCACCCCTTGATCTGATCGAGGTGTTTAAAATGTGTGAAGGGCTTGCTAGGGTAGAAATTGTTTATTTGGTCGGGGAATCAAGAACACGTGAATATAATCTTGAAATTAGAGCTAGCTCAGTCAAGAACGAAAGCAGGAATGACTCACCATACAACGTTTAGTAGAACAATGGAAATTTCACCCTCAAAGGCTGTAGATACTGGGATGATTGGAGCCTTCGAGACAGGGGTCAGTAGAATTTTGGAAAGTGATAGAGTATCTAGGGAAGTGAAGAAAGTGGCTAAAATGGAGTTGAAGTGAAAATCAACCATAATCTAATCGAATAGTGGAGCAGGCTGAAGGAGCTCAATATCCTACGCCTCTCCATGTATTAATAATGGAATGGGATGTAGTATGGAGGAATCTAACTCTAGTTTACAAAACTGGCTTCTGTTTACAGTTTCATCCCATAATATTTCAGCTTGACAACAATTTAAAGGAAACTATCCACAATTCAAATTTAAGCCATGGTGTAAGGGAATGTAAAGTTGCCATAGTCCCAGATGACCTTTGAGGGGGAAAGCTGACTGGTGGTGATCACCACACCTCAGGCGAGGGGCAAAGTTGAGAAGGTTCATGAATAACCTCAGCTGGTATGGGAATTGAACCTTGGTGCTTGCCTTGCTCTGCATCGTGAACTAGCTGTCCAGCCAATTGTCTAGCCAACTGCGGGCGGCACTGTAGCACAGTGGTTAGCACAATTGCTTCTCAGCTCCAGGGTCCCAGGATCGACTCCCGGCTTTGCGGAGTTTACACGTTCTCCCCGTGTTTGCGTGGGTTTCCTCCGGATGCTCCAGTTTCCTCCCACAGTCCAAAGATGTGCAGGTTAGGTGAATTGGTCATGCTAAATTGGCCCTTCGTGCCCAAACAGGTTACATGGGGTTACTGGGTTACGGGGATAGGTTGGAGGTGTGAGCTTAAGTAGGGTGCTCTTTCCAAGGGCCGGTACAGATGTTTTTTTTAGAACATACAGTGCAGAAGGAGGCCATTCAGCCCATTGAGTCTGCACCAACCCAATTATGCCCTCACTTCCACCCTATGCCCGTAACCCAATAACCCCTCCTAACCTTTTTGGTCACCAAGGGCAATTTATCATGGTCAATCCACCTAACCTGCATGTCTTTGGACTGTGGGAGGAAACCGGAGCACCCGGACGAAACCCAAGCAGATACGGGGAGAGCGTGCAGATTCCGCACAGACAGTGACCCAGCAGGAAATTGAACTTGGGACCCTGGCACTGTGAAGCCACAGTGCTACCGTGCTGCCCGAAATGGGCAGATGGGCCGAATGGCCTTCTGCACTGTAAATTTTATGATCTATGATCTGTGATCTATGAACTGACCTAAACTGGCCCCCCTTGATGTATTATAGAAATGGCAACTTTCTGTGTGTGTTTTAAACTTTTAACACATAGGTGAGTTTGTGTGCAAGGCGCAGGTGGACACATCTTTTATACATCTTAAAGCACTGCAATAATGAGCTTAAATCTATTGCTAATTGAAGATCATTTGTGGCTGTGTCATGGCGAACCTGGCTGAAGAAACATTTGTCCTGATAGCAATAAAAATATATTAATAAGAAGCCGGCCCCTTTGATTACATTTTTTTACATTTTTAGCTGAGATATTTTTTGCAATAAAACAATGTTATCATTAACACGATTTTTTAATATAGTTTTCTGTTAAATAACAACAGTATTATGAAGTTCTGCTCAAAGAAATCAGTGGCAAATCTTCTATCATCAACCACCAGCAGGACAGGGTTGTTTTAACTAAGAAAAATGAGGCATGGGAGGCATAACAATGAACATTAAACTTTAATTCTGTCCTGTTTAAAGGCTGATAGCATCATCCTTTCAATGTTGAATACTCTCTCAGGGTGAAAACTGCCACACACCTTTTATGGTGCATGCTTTATATTGGTGACAACTCTTGTCGCTTAGATTGTCATATGCGAAAGCAACGTAAAGAGTTGTAGGAAAAATGGACAACAAAAATACTGAGGAAAAATTTCAATTATTTCTCGCTGTGAATTCTTGGCTGTACCCTAGAACTAAACTAAAAGTAACAGTACACATCTGTTTACTATAATTATGCAGCGTGAGACTGGTGTGTTGAAATGCGGTATTCCAAAAAACCATTAAATTCCTCAAAGTGCCACTAGATTAACTTCTATCCACTAGGGGGAGCAGGCCACAAGCACACAACCTCTGTGCCTTGACTTGATCTTCAAGATTAGCCATTTGTTTATTTCCATTATGATGCGCAAATATAATACTGGCAGCAGTTAATTTGAAGTGGAGGGTCTTGTTTTGCAATAGACGTATCCTGTTTCCTGCTGCTCCTCACGCCCGATCCCTGGATGGAGGCCTTCACCTGATGGATTTATGCATTTCCACAACACAGCATAATTAACCCCTTGAGAAATATGGCTGCATCATGAACTGTAAATATACAAGGTCACGCTTTTTGTTGCTTACTCAATGGGCAATATAAGCAAAGACTTGGATTCTGATTCCCTCGTATTTCTCTCATTCAGAAGTATTTGTATTCACAGTTGATAGTAAAGTAGTTGTGTATATGAAGGGAAAACACTTGTGTCGTTTGGGAGCAGCAAAAGGAAATGCAATTCTCAGAGGAAAAAGGTGAATATCTACATACAAACCAACGGGCCAAAAACCTAGCTACAAGCTTTTGTTGTTTATGGTTCATATACACTGGGCCCTGTCCCAATTTTAAATTTACTGTGTGAATGGCGGGGAATTATTTGGCTGACTTCATCACAGAGGCAAATTCACAATAACCACAGTGTGATGAGGGCCGATTCGGCCTTGTCTCTTGTTTAATTTGTTTGCTGTATGGTAAACTTTTCTAAAGATTTTCCAGTAGGCCTTGTCCGAGGTGAAGTGTGGGAGCTTTTGCCTCAGTCAAAGCCCCACTTACTTGGGAGTGTCCTATGGATAAGTTGCTGTTTGACCCCATAATGTCGGTCAAATAGATATAATGTGAATGAGGGCTTTAGATCATCAGCAGAGTCGGGTTCAAGTCCTGTACAGCAACATTGCCATTTGAAGCTGTGTTTACATTAGAAATGACTTTCCCCCAGGATGTGGAAAGCATTTCAAAGTAGCTTTTTTATTTCTTGCTTTCGGGGAAAGTGACCCTTTGCGTCCCAGTGGGATTGGTGAGCAATCACGGGGAGCATAAGTGGCTGTGACTCTCACCATTTGTCTAGTTGAAATATTCCTTCAAGGTAAATTGAGGGGAGATAGATATAGGACAGATGTCAGAGGTAGGTTCTTTAGTCAGAGAGTAGTAAGGGCGTGGAATAACCTGCCTGCAACAGTAGTGGACTCGCCAACATTAAGGGCATTTAAAAGGTCATTGGATAAACATATGGATGATAAGGGAATAGTGTAGATGGGCTTTAGAGTGGTTTCACAGGTCGGCGCAACATCGAGGACCGAAGGGCCTGTACTGCGCTGTAATATTCTATATTCTATGTAATGTCCCCTTTCCCCGATCCCTGCTTACCTCTATTTCATTGTCCCTTCATGTGTTCACCCTGGAACATTTCACTCCCCTCCTTCCTTCCCGCTAGATTATGGAGGAAATCTTCGCCAGAACTCATTGATGCCTATAAGGACTACTGCCATGTTCACCAGCCCAGACCAAAAATAGTTAACTCTCCCATTCACTTAAAATCAACATTATCATGAAAAGCTGCTAAAATGAAACTTGTCACATGAAAATGTCATGACCCTTTTAAACAAATCTATGTACTGGATATACGAGAAACCAAATGTTGAACTACAACACTGGGGAAAGCATTGTTGCTTGCAAGTTGTGTCTTTGTAGGTTCAGGCTCGATACTGTCGGCTATTAATTAAATATATGCCAGTTCAACTGTTTTTTTTGGCTGGACTGTTACATTTTTTGCAACATGTCTTCCCTTGCATCTCCCTTCCCTGTTCTGGCGCATTTCCTTCCAACAGCACTCCCCTTCCCCACCCCCAACCCCCTCCGCATGGTTGTGGAGGTCATGCCAGAACCCGCCTGGATTTAAAGCATATGGTGCTAACCCCTCAGATCTGCTGACCTCATCGTTTTTCAATGGGCGCACTTGACAACCAGTTACTCACAGAGGTTCTGGTTGTGGGGCCCCCCTGCTCTGTTCTTCTGTACTACCCCCCAAAAAAAAAGAATGTCTTCTATATTCTTGCCCGCCTCACACAGGCAGCTTGAGGAGCTATTTAACAGAATGATTGCATGTTAGCAGGCTGGTTCCTTCATTAATCTTAGTTACTCCTTACAAACCTCTCTTTCACTGTCCCCCTCTCTCTTTAAAACCAGAACTGCGGACAAGCTGATAGAGGAATCTGGATTTTTCGACCAGAGTGGTCTCCCTTTATGAATCATTCTTGAGTGATTTCACAGTCGACCCTATCAGTGGAAATTATGCTCTCTTTCAGTGCCTCCATCTAAAGCCAAACAGTGACTCATTGTTTCAAGCAGGCCGATGGATTAAGTATGCTGACTGTCAGATTGACAGATGCTTTATATTTTTAAAATGAGATAAAACATTTCAAGTCAGGCAAACTTAAGCCAAGAGATGTCATTGTCCCAATTTCATCAATAGAGGTATTTTTAAGTGATGGTGTTCTGATGGTTGCTATTTCCCTTCTTACATTTAATTTTCTCTAATTGTTATGACTCTGCTTTTCCTGAAAGCTGCAGTATCTCCCTTTTCAATATTCTTTATCATAGGATGGCAGAACAATCCAACATCTAATCCACACTACATCCCCTTTAACACATCACAGGCCTCTCACATTCCCACGTATGGGAGCCCTCTCACCAACCTCTACTTGCGGATTCACAAACCCCTCGGATTTTGCTGCGCCATTTTCTAATCTCTGTGACAAATCGCAGGTGTGTTTTGTACTATTTGCTTTTACACTATTACAATTAAAAACATGTACAATTTTGTCAGCACTTAAAATGGGGGTGATGGAACTTTAATAACATAAGTCACAATAACCAATGTGAAACATGTTATGGATCCACTGTAAGGTCACTTACGTAATATTCAGGTCAAGCAGTTTGTACAAACAGGTTAACTTAACTTTTTAGAATGGGGTTAAGAAGATATGGATTGGTTAGAGCTCCCCTTGAAGCCTTCTTCATGAAATAAGATGTAATGTTTGAAGGCATATTTTTTGGGGAAACGAGATGTAGGTTGATAGGAATCAGTTACTTCAGAAAATAGTTTTAAAAATTGGTAATGTAAGTAAGATGCAGCATGACAGCACGATTAGATGACTGGGCTATGGGCATGAAATTAAAATGAAATGATAATCGCTTATTGTCACGAGTAGGCTTCAATGAAGTTACTGTGAAAAGCCCCTAGTCGCCACATTCCGGCGCCTGTCCGGGGAGGCTGGTACGGGCATTCTGTGGCCATTTAACGTTCTCTGAGTTTTCTATTGAATGAGATGCTGAGCGCGATCTATTCACGGTGGTGGGATAACCAGGTCCCACGCCAGCGCACAGGATTCCTGGCGAAAAGGAAAATACCGTCGGCAAATGTGGGGTCAGTAAATCCCGCTGAAGAGCCGCCTCCAGCGCCACAAAACATGGCGCGGGTTGGTCGGTAAATCCTGCTCGCTGCTTTTTGTAACCAAGCCTTAGGTTGTCTGTTTTCATCGATATGTTAAAGGAATAAAATTCATCACTGAATCAAAATTTGAAAGTGTATGTTACTGAATGATTGTTTCAGTACAGTTAGCACACGGATTTCTCATCTGTTGACAGATGAATAGTCATCTTATTAGAGTTTATTTTGCATTATGACTTTAGACTACCTATGTAGATTTGCATTTTAATCAAAAGAGGGAATGTCACTTTTAACAGTGCTAAGCATCAGACACATAATTCAGTGTTTCTACTGAATGAAGCTCAGACTGGCAAGACACAGAATCTTACCCCCCCCCACCACCCGCTCTCCCCCAAACCCCCCCCCCCCCCCCCCCCCCCCCCGCCACCGAGTTCTGCCAATCTTGCAAGAAGTTCCTTACTGATGAGGAGAATGCTGACTTGTAAATCATGACCAAATGTTCTGCATCTTCAACATTCAAACCAAAATTGAGTCACTGAAGATAACCAGCAACTCGTTAATATTCTCTTCATCACTGAGACACTTTCTCTAGTCCATCAGGAAGGCTAAGGTTGCCTGTTTCAGCATTCCTCCTTTGTATCCACTGCTACTCAACCATTATTGTCTTTCTTGAAATGTACGGCCGTCACTGGAACTTCGTAAACAAAAGTTCTGGCAAGAAAGTTTAAAGATTGCTTTAAGTTTTTGCTCACCAAGTTTGCCAATGACACATCATTACAGATTTTTTTTTCTTTGTTACGAAATGAAGTAAAATCTGTGCCTAATTCCCTGTCTGTTTCTTTGCTACTTTAAATATGTAAAACTATCCAAGCAACCCGACCCTCAGGGCATGAAGCCTTTTTCAATCTCGTTATTTTTAAAAGCAGAAATAGGTTTAAACGTTCGGTTTAAACGTTTTTAGTTGAAGCACTTTAAACAATTTTAACAAATTTTTCAACATTGTCATCACAAATTAAGCATGATTTAAATCTTTAAGAATGCATAATATAATCCGATTTTAAAATCTGCTTCATTTCAATCTTCAAAAATACAAATTTGCACCTTATTTTTTAGAAACTAGGCTTTGTGTTATTTTGAAGAAAAGTGTTTCAACAGATAGCATTTCCATGTTTCTTTCTGCTTGTTTTAAAGTATAAAAGCTTTACCCAGACCTTGATGTAACCCAGATGCCTGTATCATCTACCTTTTTTTCTTTAAAATTGATCCTCTAAAGGTTTCCTTTTATAAGTCTCTAAGCATATTTTTAGCTTCACAAACCAGCCCTTGATGAAAAGTAGATGCTAAATTCAGCAGCCAAGCCTCACCTAATTAGCAAAATGGGCTTTTTCTTTCTTTCTCTCGTTCTTTTTTAAGCATTTAGTCTCAGGAGAGGCATCCAAGCTCTCAGCTGGGCTGTTTTGAAAACATTTCTTTGAATGCTTCTCCCTAATTCACAGCTTTGTTTTTAAGCTTTTGTGTTTGACTGTTTGACCATATAACATTATACATCTGGTCTAAAGCATGTTTGTAGTTTCTTCTCCCAGGGAACCTATGCATTCCTTCAACTCCTCCTGTGCAAATTCCAACTGACCGTGTAACATAAAGAGGCTAAAGTGGTGCCAAGGCGAAATGAGTGAGACATGAAAAGAGTTGAAAAGAATTCTTTCGCTCAGTTTTTTTTCTCCACATTCTGTGCAACTCAGTGTCAACAGCAACAAGTCCAAATCATATAACTGTGGGAAAATGACATGTAGTAGAATGGAAAACTCATTTAAATTCTCGCTAGTAAACATTTCTTGGCCACTTTGCGAGGCAGCCGACGAGAAATGTCCCAAGATTTTCGACCATTGCCCGAGCAGCATTATGCTATAAGTGTCAGAGATCTGTAATGGAAATGACCTGCTCCGTTGTCTCGAGATCTTTTTGATTGTTTAGATGACTGCTGCACAGCTTAGAAATTAAAACCTCCTAAATAGCCCCTTGTCACAGACTGAAGTCTGCTGAAGAGGAGTCTGCATATACCTGGGACTAGGAGTGAAAGAGATAGTAATAGTCAATATTCAGATAATCCTGTTTGGGTATAGCTTGTGGTAATGTAGATGTGTACTTCATGAAATGTCACAACAGAGGTGCTTACAAAATCTTATAAGTGTCCATTATTAGCCGATAATGAAGAATGAATAATTATACCACATGCATTTTTTCTGTGATGTGATATATCTGGAACGGGTGTGTGGCTGTCTGATTTTTACAGTGAAATGGATATCAATTACAATAAATTAGGATTTACAAAATTTCAAATGGAGGGATTAATTTTCACGTTCCTTGTTTTTGCAGGCAAAACCCTTGGAAGCGAGCACTTCTGACTTTTCTAAAGGCGGCCACTAACTAAGACAGCAACTGAAACTGAAGGATTAGGTTGTCAAGCTCGGCTTGTCATCTTCAAAAAGGGCTGCTGCTTGTTACATCTTCACAGGCCCTGGCTATTGCACCCGACTTTAAAAGGAGACAGCCACGGCCCTCATTGATCATGGATGTCCTGCTTTTATACATTGGAGGCAGTCGGGCTGTAAAGCTAATCACATTTGTTGAGTATGAATTTATCTAAAGGGGGATTTCATGTGGAACCTCGAGGGTTAATGGAATGGTTGGCTGCACATTCTAAGAGAGTAAGGAGCCTTCTCCCAATCAGCTGTCAGCAGGCATAATAGCACAGGATGGGCTGTGTTAAGAAACAATATTCAGCAGTTTGAAGGCTCCCTCCAGCCTTCACAGGGAGCTGAGATACACATCACTTACTCTGATATTGAAAAAAAAAACCATTGTATTTTTCTTTCCTCACTCCTTGCTCCTGGTTTGAATTGGAAGGGAAATTTAAACAATTAAAATTGAGGAAATTGTAAAGGATATGCGGTAGTGTAATTAAGGTAGGGAAGAATTATGATGCTAGTTGCATCGGTTCCGTCTTTTTAAAAAATAAGCCTTTACTTCTCATTCTTCCCTCTTTCAGTTTGTTGACACACTTCATCCTGCAGCTGGGTGGGCGGAACAATCCGCCTGAAAACTTCTTCATCAGTGCTGTCCCGCAATCACCCAGCCAGTGGGGGAGGGCGCAGATTCAGTGGGGTGAGCCGAGTCAAGGTGCCGAACATCTCACCTCCCTGACCCAGTGGACTGGTGAGGGCCTTCCCCCATCCGCGGCCAGTATTTGAAGCACTTATTGCAGCCGGCCTTTGTAACTGCGCTGCAAGGCGTGTGAAGTTATCTTTGATAATCCACCGGGTGCAACTCATAGATTATCATAGAATTTACAGTGCAGAAGGAGGCCATTCGGCCCATCGAGTCTGCACCGGCTCTTAGAAAGAGCACCCTTCCCAAGGTCAACACCTCCACCCTATCCCCATAACCCAGTAACCACACCCAACACTAAGGGCAATGTTGGGCACTGAGGGCAATTTATCATGGCCAATCCACCTAACCTGCACATCTTTGGACTGTGGGAGGAAACCGGAGCACCCGGAGGAAACCCACGCACACACTGGGGAGATATGCAGACTACGCACAGACATAGAACATAGAACATAGAACGATACAGCGCAGTACAGGCCCTTCGGCCCTCGATGATGCACCGACATGGAAAAAAACTAAAGGCCATCTAACCTACACTATGCCCTTATCATCCATATGCTTATCCAATAAACTTTTAAATGCCCTCAATGTTGGCGAGTTCACTACTGCTGCAGGTAGGGCATTCCAGGGCCTCACCACTCTTTGCGTAAAAAACCCACCTCTGACCTCTGTCCTATATCTATTACCCCTCAATTTAAGGCTATGTCCCCTCGTGCTAGCCACCTCCATCCGCGGGAGAAGGCTCTCACTGTCCACCCTATCTAACCCTCTGATCATTTTGTATGCCTCTATTAAGTCACCTCTTAACCTTCTTCTCTCTAACGAAAACAACCTCAAGTCCATCAGCCTTTCCTCATAAGATTTTCCCGCCATACCAGGCAACATCCTGGTAAATCTCCTCTGCACCCGTTCCAAAGCTTCCACGTCCTTCCTATAATGAGGCGACCAGAACTGTACGCAATACTCCAAATGTGGCCGTACTAGAGTTTTGTACAACTGCAACATGACCTCATGGCTCCGGAACTCAATCCCTCTACCAATAAAGGCCAACACACCATAGGCCTTCTTCACAACCCTATCAACCTGGGTGGCAACTTTCAGGGATCTATGTACATGGACACCGAGATCCCTCTGCTCATCCACACTACCAAGAATTTTACCATTAGCCAAATATTCCGCATTCCTGTTATTCTTTCCAAAGTGAATCACCTCACACTTCTCCACATTAAACTCCATTTGCCACCTCTCAGCCCAGCTCTGCAGCTTATCTATGTCCCTCTGTAACCTGCAACATCCTTCCGCACTGTCTACAACTCCACCGACTTTAGTGTCGTCTGCAAATTTACTCACCCATCCTTCTGCGCCCTCCTCTAGGTCATTTATAAAAATGACAAACAGCAACGGCCCCAGAACAGATCCTTGTGGTACGCCACTCGTAACTGAACTCCATTCTGAACATTTCCCATCAACTACCACTCTCTGTCTTCTTTCAACTAGCCAATTTCTGATCCACATCTCTAAATCACCCTCAATCCCCAGCCTCCGTATTTTCTGCAATAGCCGACCGTGGGGAACCTTATCAAACGCTTTACTGAAATCCATATACACCACATCAACTGCTCTACCCTCGTCTACCTGTTCAGTCACCTTCTCAAAGAACTCGATAAGGTTTGTGAGGCATGACCTACCCTTCACAAAACCATGCTGACTATCCCTAATCATATTATTCCTATCTAGATGATTATAAATTGTATCTTTTATAATCCTCTCCAAGACTTTACCCACCACAGACGTTAGGCTCACCGGCCTATAGTTACCGGGGTTATCTCTAATTCCCTTCTTGAACAAAGGGACCACATTTGCTATCCTCCAGTCCTCTGGCACTATTCCTGTAGCCAATGATGACCTAAAAATCAAAGCCAAAGGCTCAGCAATCTCTTCCCTGGCTTCCCAGAGAATCCTAGGATAAATCCCATCAGGCCCCGGGGACTTATCTATTTTCACCTTGTCCAGAATTGCCAACACTTCTTCCCTACGCACCTCAATGCCATTTATTCTAATATCCTGGGTCTCAGCATTCTCCTCCACAATATTATCTTTTTCTTGAGTGAATACTGACGAAAAGTATTCATTTAGTATCTCGCTTATCTCCTCAGCCTCCACACACAACTTCCCACCACTGTCCTTGACTGGCCCTACTCTTACCCTAGTCATTCTTTTATTTCTGACATACCTATAGAAAGCTTTTGGGTTTTCCTTGATCCTACCTGCCAAAGACTTCTCATGTCCCCTCCTTGCTCGTCTCAGCTCTCTCTTTAGATCCTTCCTCGCTTCCTTGTAACTATCAAGCGCCCCAACTGAAACTTCACGCCTCATCTTCACATAGGCCTCCTTCTTCCTCTTAACAAGAGATTCCACTTCTTTGGTAAACCACGGTTCCCTCGCTCGATCCTTTCCTCCCTGCCTGACTGGTACGTACTTATCAAGAACATGCAATAGCTGTTCCTTGAACAAGCTCCACATATCCAGTGTGCCCAACCCTTGCAGCCTACTTCTCCAACCTACACATCCTAAGTCATGTCTAATGGCATCATAATTGCCCTTCCCCCAGCTATAACTCTTGCCCTGCGGGGTATACTTCTCCCTTTCCATCACTAACGTAAAGGTCACTGAATTGTGGTCACTGTTTCCAAAGTGCTCACCTACCTCCAGATCTAACACCTGGCCTGGTTCATTACCCAAAACCAAATCCAATGTGGCCTCGCCTCTTGTTGGCCTGTCAACATATTGTGTCAGGAAACCCTCCTGCACACATTGTACAAAGAACGACCCATCTAATGTACTCGAACTATATCTTTTCCAGTCAATATTTGGAAAGTTAAAGTCTCCCATCACAACTACCCTGTTACTTTCGCTCTTTTCCAGAATCATCTTCGCCATCCTTTCCTCTACATCCCTAGAACTGTTAGGTGGCCTATAGAAAACTCCCAACAGGGTGACCTCTCCTTTTCTGTTTCTAACCTCAGCCCATACTATCTCGGAAGAAGAGTCCCCATCTAGCATCCTTTCCGCCACCGTAATACTGTCCTTGACTAGCAGCGCCACACCTCCCCCTCTTTTGCCCCCTTCTCTGACCTTACTAAAACACCTAAACCCCGGAACCTGCAACAACCATTCCTGTCCCTGCTCTATCCATGTCTCTGAAATGGCCACAACATCGAAGTCCCAGGTACCAACCCATGCTGCCAGTTCCCCTACCTTATTTCGTATACTCCTGGCATTGAAGTAGACACACTTCAAACCACCTACCTGAACACTGGCACCCTCCTGCGAAGTCAAATTTGTGCTCCTGACCTCTATACTCTCAATCTCCCGTACCCCAAAATTACAATCCAGGTTCCCATGCCCCTGCTGAATTAGTTTAAACCCCCCCAAAGAGCACTAACAAATCTCCCCCCCAGGATATTGGTGCCCCTCAGGTTCAGATGTAGACCATCCTGTCTATAGAGGTCCCACCTTCCCCAGAAGGAGCCCCAGTTATCCAGAAATCTGAATCCCTCCCGCCTGCACCATCCCTGTAGCCACGTGTTTAATTGCTCTCTCTCCCTATTCCTCATCTCACTATCACGTGGCACGGGCAACAACCCAGAGATAACAACTCTGTTTGTTCTCGCTCTGAGCTTCCATCCTAGCTCCCTAAAGGCCTGCCTGACATCCTTGTCCCCTTTCCTACCTATGTCGTTAGTGCCAATGTGGACTACGACTTGGGGCTGCTCCCCCTCCCCCTTAAGGACCCGGAAAACACGATCCGAGACAGTGACCAAAGTCGGAATCGAACCTGGGACCCTGGAGCTGTGAAGCAATTGTGCTATCCACAATGCTACCATGCTGCCCCAACTGTGGCTAACTGAGGCCAACAAGTGTCTAACTGTTATTTCCAGCAAGGGGTCGTGCAGTGCATGGTCAATCACAAAACCGGGGCCAGCCTACCCTTTAGTACAGAATTTAAATTTGCAATATGTGAGCGCACAAGGTGTTTCTACAAAGCGTCTTCCCAGACTTTATTTGAGGTGAGGCTTTGGAACATTTCAAATACTCAGGAAAGAAGAGACTAGTGGAAAGAGACTGCCTCAGACACAAGTCTTTAATGCAGCAGCTCTTACAAGTGTCAGAAGCTTCCTTGAAAGCCAAGTACACGTGAAAAGGCTTCAAGTGTGGGTGGCACGGTAGCACAGTGGTTAGCACCGTTGCTTCACAGCTCCACGGTCCCAGATTCGTTTCCCGTCTTGGGTCACTGTCTGTGGGGAATCTGCATGTTCTCCCTGTATCTGTGTGGGTTTCCTCCGGGTGCTCCGATTTCTTCCCACCATCCAAAGATGTGCAGGTTAGATAGATTGGCCATGTTAAATTTCCCTTAGTGCCCACAAAAAGGTTAGGTGGGGTTACTGAATTGAGGTGGAGGTGTGGGTTTGAGGAGGGTGCTCTTTCTAAGTGCCGGTGCAAATTTGATGGACCGAATGGCCTCCTTATGCTTAATTCTATGATAAATCACCTGTCAGCCTTTGAAATGCAAACCTTTCATTCAATTTGGCACAACAGTACACACTAGCCAGTGATTGATAGTTTTATTGGTCCAGACACAGGTGTTTTGGTGGATTGTTTATTTATTGCTCTCATTACTCTTGAATGCTTCTCCATTATCCTGCTGTGATACTAAGCATGATGTTTCTAAGCACTCCTGCTATGATTGACAGATCCTCACCACACCAAAAGGAGCTAAGTGGTTTCTGATGTGATAAACAGCAAGAGTGTTTATAACCATTGTGTTTACCTTTTGGCTGAGGCAGCAGATGTTAGGAAAGGGAAAGTGTTTCTGTTTTGATTCTTTACTGTACTACCTGAACTGCTATTGAGTTTTCAGGCAGGGTGACTAATGGGGGTTTCTGATGGGTGGCCTCTGAAGAGGATTTCTGATATTTGGTGGGGAACGCTGATGGAGGTCTCTGATGGTGTGACTGATGGGTAGGTTGAAGGGGGTTCTGAAGGGGAGGGGATGGGGGGACACAAACCCCATGTCTCTTGCCACCCCGGAAGCCTGGCAGTGGCAGAGGGGCGCTTCATCATTGCCCTAACCCCTTTGACCCCACCTTGGGCTACATTGGGCCAGGACTCCGCTTGGCCAACCTCGCACTAAAGCCCTGCTGGTGGAGTTCTCATTGAAGGGGATTGGTGCATCATGGTGAGGGTTGATGGGGGGAGGGGGGGAGGCAGGGAAGGTGGGGTGGGTGGAAATTAGGGCTTCATACCTGTTAATTGCATGCATTTGCATACTTTGCTTTAATTTACACGTTCCCACTGGTGCGGGGCGGGTAGTAGGCTGCCATTGCTGTTGGAGGATCGGAGCATGGCAACGCTTTTGGTGCCCGATGTTGATTCCGTTTTTCCGGTGACCCGGCATTCTCCACCCGATCGTAAAGCCCAATACTGGCATTGGGCCACAGAAATTCCACCCCCCATGTCTCTATAGCGTTCAGCCAGACTTTTGAATTACTCATCTCATACCATAACCACTATACTAATCTGAAAGACTACGAGGAATAGACTCAGCTCAGGAAGCCATATTAAATGTTCATACATTCATACACTATCATGGTACAAAGTAATTTACATTGATATTAATATCATGTTACAGTATGACTCGGGCAGCACAGTGGTGTAGTGGTTAGCACTGGGACTACAGCACTGAGGACACGGGTTTGAATACTGGCCCTGGGTCACTGTCCGTGTGGAGTTTGCACATTTTCCCCGTGTTGCGTCAGTTTCACCCACACAACACAAAGATGTGCTGGTTAGGTGGATTGGCCATGCTAAATTGCCCCTTAATTGGAAAAAAACAATAATTGGGTACTCTAAAAAATTTTTTAAAAGAAAAAAAAATGTGACAATGTGACCCTGTTTACGAATTAACCTTATTCTACACATATTATTAAATGAGCATCAAAGTTTGGCAAAGAGTCAGTAGGAGCATGTGAGATTTTCATTGGCCCACCCTCTTGAAGTGTTCAGCAAAACAAAAAAAAGACAATTTTTCCATAAATATGATGGTTCTCATAAAGAAAATGAAAATTAATTTTTATGTTGTACAGTTTGGCCACGCATTTGATTCTGGTAGTAACAATAAGTGTTGTGCTTGCTTCAAGATGTTTAAGAGTAGAGATAATCCAGTGGCTGTGGTTGGAGGTGGAGAAATGAACCTTTTTATATACAAAGGTATGCAACGAAAACACAAAATGAACACAATCTTGAGCTGGGTTTGGAAAATAAGGCCTTATGTTTGCCAAAATGGTTCCAGGGGTGAGGGAATTTAGCTGCAAGATTAGGTTGAAGAAGTTGGCTTTCTGATGCCCTTTGCCCTTCTAGATGGTAGTGGCCGTGGGTTTGGAAAGTGTTGTCTGGAAAAGGTACAGTCGTACAGTGGTTAGCACCGTAGCTTCACAGTGCCAGGGACCCGGGTTCAATTCCCGGCTTGGGTCACGGTCTGTGCGGATTCTGTATGTTCTCCCTGTGTCTGCATGGGTTTTCTCCGGGTGCTCCGGTTCCCTCCCACAAGTCCCGAAAGACGTGCTTGTTTGGTGAATTGGACATTCCGAATTTTCCCTTAGTGTACCCGATCAGGCGTCAGAGTTTGGCGATTCGAGATTTTTCACAGTAACTTCTTTGCAGTGTTAATGTAAGCCTACTTGTAGCACTAATAAAAATTAATTAATTACTACAGCACCATGCCTGAGCCTAAGTCCCGGAACCATACTTCGGGTAAGTACCAGGGGTCCTGGGGGCAGGAGGGTAAGTGATGCCCTGAATGGCCCTTCCATCTCCGTGATAAGGGATAGGCCCGGAGGGTGGAGGGGGGGTGTGCCAAATCTGAAGGGACTTTTGGAATGAGCCCCCGCCCCCCGCTCCAACTCCATCCCCCTTTCTAACCCAGGAGACTTTTCTGTTTTGGCACTCTGATCCAACCAGCTTCCACCAGCCTAAAAATTAACTTCCCCTACGAGGTCCCCTCGGCCCCACCGTAAAATTGATACAGGTTTGGGGCAGGCGGGATCCCAGAGGGAATCCCATCCATGTAATTTCATGCTTGTGGAGAGTGTAAAACTATGGCCTTTGACATTTATTAGGATTAACAATGGAGATAGAAGAGAAATGGAGAAGTATAAGCATTGGATAGACAATCACTACATGACAATGAGAATTATGTAACCCATGGACACAAAGGCCATAGAGCTGAACAGTTCTCAAACTCTGATTGACCACAATTGTCTTGCACTCTACCCATCACAAGAGACATTTGCCATAGTTTTGTCTATTTTCAGCTGTGCTTTTGATCCAAAAAGATAATTATGATGATCTCTGGGCAGAAGGTGCCCCCTGTGTAAATGTGCCAAATTGATTTTGTTTCAAAATATATTCGCAATTCTGCTGTACAGTCCCTTGCAAAAGTGTCTTTCCTTGTAGGTTCCAAAAAGGAAGATTACATTCAATAATCGGATTTATGCCACTTTACTTTGTTTTCCAGGTCAGTGAATGATCACCTCTGCTACTCACTGACCAGCAGGTTTATGTACTTCCTGCTGACATGCAGTGATTGTCTATCCACTGTTTATCCATTTCCCTCTATTTCCAAGCATTTCCTGTTGTTTTCAGTTATGTTTACCAATGGGGAGAGTGCCATGTTCAAGGTCCTATCACTGATGTGGTACTATTAACCCTAAGTCATCAAAGCCTAGAAAAAGTCCATTTGGTCCATCAAGTTCATGTGACTGTCTGTGGAGCAATCCATTCAGCCCCATCGCCTCAACTCTATCCCTGTAACTCTGCAAGCTGATTTCCTCAAGTACCCGTCAAATGTCCTTTTGAAATAATTGATTGTCTCCATTTGCATCACTCTTATGGCACCAGGTTTCAGGTCACTGCCATTATCTGCATAGAAAGATGCTTCCTCACATCCCAGGGTATCTGTTGCCACAAACCGTAAGTCTGTGGCCCATCATGTTGATAATGGGCTACTAAAAGCTATTACTCTTTGGAAAAGCTTTGCAGATCAAAGGATCTGAGGGGGTTTAAATCCTTATGATGTGTTTAGGTTTTCTATGAAATAAAAGTGGCTGCCTTCTACATATCTGTCTGAGGCAGCAGTATAAGGGACAAGTAAGTGAAAAAGCAGTGATTTTTCCCTGTTTCTGCCTGGAATTGTTTTTATTCATTTACGGGATATGGGCATCACTGGTTAGACCAGCATTTTTTGCCCCATCTTAATTGCCCTTCAGGTGGTGGTGGTGAGTTGCCTTCTTCAACCGCTACAGTCCTTGAGGTGTAGGTACACCCACTGTGCTGTTAGGGAGGAAGCTCCAGGATGTTGCCCCAGCAACAGTGAAGGAATGGTGATATATTTCCAAGTCAGGGTGGTGAGTGACTTGAAGGGGAACCTGCAGGTGGTGGGGTTCCCAGGTATCTGCTGCTCTTGTCCTTCTAGATGGTAGTGGTCGTGGGTTTGGAAAGTGCTGTCTAAGGAACCTTGGTGAGTTACTGCAGTGCATCTTGTAGGTGGTACACATGGCTGCCACTGTTGGTCGGTGGTGTAGGGTTTGTATGTTTGTGGAATGGGAGCTATCAAGCAGAAACGAGGTCAGGAGCTGAGTGACCCTGACGGAACTGCTCTTTAGCTTCCAGGCAAGGGGTGACTGATGGGGGATCTCTGATATGGTGAGTCTCTCATGGAGGTGTCTGATATGAGGGTCTCTGCTATGAGGGGTCTCTGATATGGGGAGATCCTGATATCGGGGGTCACTGATATGGGGGTCTCTGATACGGAAGGTCTCTGACATGGGGGATCTGTTTTTGAGGGCTGCTGGGGAGGTATGAAGGGAATCTCTGAAGAGGGTCTGATGGAGGTTTCGGATGGAGGTTTCTGATTGGGGGCTTGATGGGGAGGGGTCTGACGGGAGTTCTGATGGTTAAGGCTGGGCGCTGCACTGGGCAGGATTTGCATGGTGAGGGAGTTGTGGGCCCCCCAATGAGCTTTGGGTCACCCACATTATATACTTACCCCCTTGACCCATCGCGAGGTCCACCATGTCAGGCCCACGGTTAAATATACTTGCACCAATCCACAGCCATGTGTATCCCAGCTGAGAGAGTCAGAACATCATGGAGGCATGGAGAATTGGGCGTCCAGCCCATTAATTGGATGCAAATAGGTTTAAATGACTCAACTGCATCTGTCTCCTGGTGCGGGGCACTGGAGCATATTTGGCTGACACGTGATTCTCTGCAGCATCGGGAACTCTACTCCGCTCCTAAGTGTGCATGGATTGTGATGGAAATTGCACCAAGACAGTTGGCGGGATTTTCACCAGTTTTCCTGCCAGCAATGACCCTTTAGGGAAATCCCCCCCCCCCCCCACCCCCACCCACTCCCCCACCATTGTTTTTTTTTGTCAAAACAATGATATCGGTGCACAAACAACAATGGTTGGCTTACACTCAAAATATGCAGCAAGTCACAATAATGTCAGCTACTATCTGAAGCTTGTACTGTTCTTTGGCCGGGATTCTCCGACCTCACCCGCGGCTGGGATTTCCCGGTCCAGCTGAAAGTGAATGGACTTTTGGCTGGGATGCCAAATTCTCCATTCTCTCTTGCAGTGGGGCGGCCACAGTCGAAACCGAAGAATCCTGGCCTCAGTGTCATCTGCTGGAGTGTTTTTGCATGAATCGGTGGTGGATAACTCAACTTAGATCACTTTGGTATGGATTGGAGATGGACTGCGTGAAATGGCATTGTACACATGACCTTGAGTGAACCATAGCAGGAGAGCGAATAGTTAAAAATACCGAAAACTTTACAAAACACAAAGATACATTTTTGCACTACTACAAAGAACAATATACGTTATGTGTAAACATGGTAATATCTAAATATAAGCAAACATGAATCAGACTTGTAATCATGGTAATTAATCAGAGCAAGAAGATAGGGGGAGTAATATTCCATGTGTTCCTTATGGGTTCAAATCCTGCAAAGGGCTGTCATTTTGATCATCATGTTGGTTAATTCTTAACTGTTTCCAGGGAGAAAATGGAAATGTAATTTCCTCCGATAAGCAAAGTATTGACATTTTCATCTGACCCTTAGACAATGGTAGATTGAAGAAGCATAATGCTTACACAGAACTTACGTGGCATAGAATGCTAAAAGGTCAATTGGTCCAACTGGTTGGTGCTGAACTTTATGCCCCACTATTCCTCTCCCAACCCAACTTCATCTATTTCAACAGAACATGCTTCTGCTCCTTCCTTATGCTCTACTCTCACTTCCTCTTAAGCATCAAGTTTGCCGCAACTACTCCATGTTCTACATTCTAACCACTCTTCTGGCTAAAGAGGGTTCTCCTGAATGCTGTATTAGAGTTATTAGCAGTCATCTTGCATTCATGAGCCCCAGTTTTGCAGATTTTCACAAGCGGCTGGGGTGAAAGTGACATCTGGGTGAATAGCTATGAGAGAAAGTATCATCAAGAGTGGAGTGATTTTTGCTGCAGCTAATTAATCATGAATATCTACAATTCTTGCGGTCTTTAAAAAGAGAGACAGCTTCTACTGAATTGCCACATTATTGTCAAAGTTAAGGAGATCAACACACTTCGAAAACTCTCTCAATCACCCTTTCTTGTCATGTTTCATGGTTACAATTGGTAGCAGTGGCCTGAAAGTAGATACTTAATGCATTGGCACTAAAATAGCACCTGGGCAATATGTTCAATAGCCATTTTTCCTGTTCGGTATTCATTTATTAAAAGCAGAAATTAATTTTTTGCATGTCTTTAGTTAAGGAAGTTAAAAGAAACACAAACATATTAACTGTCAACAATTACATTATCTAATTAAGCTGAAAAATAGAAAACTTGTTCTCATATAGTAATGTAACTGTAAATCATGTAACTACTATTGTTTCAATAATTAGCCTGAGCACTTCACTGCAATCTTTGTATAGGAAACATGACTTCTGAAGCAAGTTCTCCAAATCCCCATCAGTTTTTTAAGTGTAAAGTGTAATTAAGTTCAAGTAACATCAAACTTGCAGCTTCCTTGATTAGAAAAGAAACGAGTTTTTTAAAAGTGAATCCGCTTTCTTCGTTGCAAGATTTAATTCGAAAGATAAAACAGGTTTCAGTTTTTGCAGAAAGGATTTTTGTATGTGATTTGGAGGGCATGAGAGGTGGGGCTAGAAGCATGGCAGAACGCGTTGATCTTCACATTGGAAGCATTTTATTCAACATTCTGCCTGTTCTGCTACACGGTTAATAATTTCTGGATGTTATGTCAACAGTTCAGCAGTTTGCAAATGATCTGGCTGATGTCCTGCATAAAACTCTGTCTTCATGTCACAACATGAAATTCCCACTTCAGGTCAGCTTGTTTAGAAACGCGTGAGTCTTTGTGAATAAAAAAAGGCTTTGGCCATGGAATCCCATCACCGTGGAGTGAAAATATTTTTTTAAAGAATGAAAAATAGGATTATCTGTAATTAACCGCCCACTAACAAAAGAATGCGGCATTGAAATATGCATTTTTTGAGACAGAAATTTCATTAGCAGCTCATTAATTATGGGGAAGAAAAATAGGTATTCTACACTTCCTTTAAAGTCAGAGTTGCTCTTTAAATATAGGAGTGCTGGAGAATATTCATTAAGCTTAGCTTCTTAACCAAATTAAATGCTGTTATGAAACAAGCCATTCAATTCCTCACCATTTATTTTTCCAAGGCAGTTTCTTGTTCACCCCACTGCAGGTTACATTCTACAGAAAATATGCATAATTGATTGATGTTTTCATTAGATTCACTCTGTTGGTTAAGACACCTATAACGTATAGCCTCTTCCACACAGTTGCTTGGAGAGTCTCACGGTTCAACTGTAAGACAACAGTCTTAAAGGATGACCAGGGAACTAGGTGACGTGTTGGTACAAACATGAAGATGATGAACTTACCCGTAGCAGGACAACTGTTAAAGCTCAAGGCCCGCCCGGCTGCTTGATAAGTGCAGGTGTGTGCAGCCTCAAAAGATCCCCAGGGCCTGGCACGGTTCGCAAAGCCTCATTAAGTCCTCGCTGCCTCCTAAAGGCCTGGCTTTGTTTCTCCTCATACATTTTTTTAAACTCAAATTTGTGGTGTAAAAGAGAAAGGTTAAAATGTGCCGGTGTCACACGATACTGGAATTTTGGAGCAAGTTATTTCCATTTTACAAAGTCTCTGCCTCTAATTACATAAGCGTGATAAAGAGATTTTGTAAAGTGTCTTCTAATAAACTTCCTAAACTTTATGGTGGCACTTAATGTTTCAGGTGGAAGACTACTATGTCATTGAGGTATGTGCGGCGAAAGGGGAGGGCGGGGGAGGGGTTGCATGCTGGGCATGGTTGATTTCAGCATTACGTTATCTGTAAAGCATTGATAAATGCATTATGTATAAAAACGATTGTTATTTTGCTGTTAACTGTAAATGGTGCACAATGGGTGGCACAGTAGCACAGTGGTTAGCACTTTTGCTTCACAGTGCCAGGGACCTGGGTTCGATTCCCAGCTGAGTCACTGTCTGTTCGGAGACTGCATGTTCTATCCATGTCTGCATGGGTTTCCTCTGGTTGATCCGGCTTCCGCCCACACATCCCAAAGACGTGCTTGTGAGGTGAATTGACATTCTGAATTCTCCCTCAGTGTACCCGAACAGGTGCCAGAGTGACTAGCGGATTTTCACAGTAGCTTCATTTCAGTGTTAATGTAAGCCTATTTGTGACACTAATAAAGATTATTAAATATGCTCTCTACAGTAGAAAATAATGTTAAGAATGGGATAGCATTATCTAGTTCTAAAGTATTTTTCTGATCTATGCATTAATTTTTGCTGGTTTGGTAAAGTTAATGATGAATTAAATGTACAAGTCTAAGTGATTGCAAAATTAGTAAATTGGACAAGGTAGTGACTTCCGGTAATTCACTAAAAATATCTATGGTAACACATTAGGGCTGCACGGTGGTACAGTGGTTAGCACTGCTGCCTCACAGCACCAGAGACCCGGTTCAATTCCAGACTTGGGGCCACTGTCTGTGTGGATTTTGTATGTTCTCCACATGTCTGTGTTGGTTTCCTCCCACAGTCCAAAGATGTGCGGGTTAGATGGTTTGGCCATGATAAACTGTCCCTCAGTGTTCAGGGATGTGCTGGTTAGGTTATGGAGTTTACAGGGATAGGATGGGGAGTGGACATGGGTAGAGGGCTCATTTGAAGGTTCAGGGCAGACCCGATAGGCCAAGTGGCCTCCTTCTGCACTGTCTCGATTCTATGAAGGTGCCTCCTGCGTTACAAATTCAGTAGACTTTCACTTCCTACATTGCCGTTCCTCAGTTGTGACTGTGATTGTGCTTCAGATTCTGTGCCATAGAAGCAATATGGCACTGCAGCAGTGAAAGCAATAAAAACTTGTTACTTTATGTTATACTCATTGCCCAGCACTTATTTAAGAAAGTGCACCAGCTTTGGGGTCAAATTATTAATGTATCTTTCCCAGCCTTTGTTCCCTACTAGATGATATAGTTTAAACCACTTAGTTGGATTCCTGCCCAGTAATTAAGGGCATGTTATCCATTATCATCGTATGTATTTTAATTTTCTCTTGCTTTAATTATTTCTGTTTTCTTCAGACCAAGACTATTTTGGATGCTTTGCCAAATGAGAATTGCATGTGAGTGAAGCCAGTGTAGATTTAGAACTGGTTTATTGCTGTTTTATCCTGTTCCTGTGAAGTAATTTTCGATTGTGATGAGGATTCTTTGACGTGTTTTTTAATTTTGTTCCCTTCACCAGCATTATATTCTTGGGGCAGAGCAGTCTGTTTGCAGATTGTCCAATCTATGGTTGGTGGGCATGGGGTGCAACACATGGAACCCAAACTTGGCCACTCCCAATCTGAATCATTTTACACCATCAAAGTTTGTTGGTTGACTCCAACATTTATTTCAAAACAAGCAAATATCCCTTTAAAGCTCACTTTAGAGGGGCAGGTGTATTGAGGAAGCAAGGTGGCTGCAGAAGGATTTGGACAAGCTAGGAGAGTGGGTAATGAAGTGGCAAATTAAATACAATGTTGAAAAGTGTCAGGTTATGCACTTTGGAAGGAGGAATTTAGGCATAGACTATTTTCTAAATGGGGAAATACTTAGGAAATCAGAAGCACAAAGGGACTTGGGAGTCCTTGTTCACGATTCTCTTAATGTTAATGTGCAGGTTCAGTCGGCAGTCAAGAAGACAAATGCAATGTTAGCATTCATGTGAGAGGGCTAGAATATAAGACCAGGGATGTCCTTCTGAGGTTGTACAAGGCTCTGGTCAGACCCCATTTGGAGTATTGTGAGCAGTTTTGGACCCCGTATCTAAGGCAGGATGTGCTGGCCTTGGAAAGGGTCCAGAGGAGGTTCACAAGAATGATCCCTGGAATGAAGAACTTGTCATATGTGGAACAGTTGAGGACTCTGGGTCTGTACTCGTTGGTGTTTAGAAGGATGAGGGGGGATCTTATTGAAACTTACAGGATCCTGCAAGGCCTGGATAGAGTGGACGTCGAGAGGATGTTTCCACTTGTAGGAAAAACTAGAACCAGAGGACACCATCTCAGACTAAAGGGACAATCCTTTAAAACTGAGATGAGGATGAATTTCTTCAGCTAGCGGTTTGTGAGTCTGTGGAACTCTTTACCACAGAAGGCTGTGGAGGCCAAATCATTGAGTGTCATTAAGACAGAGTTAGATAGGTTCTTGATTAATAAGAGGATCAGGGGTTATGGGGAGAAGGCAGGAGAATGGGGATGAGAAAAATATCAGCCATGATTGAATGGCGGAGCAGACGCGATGGGCCAAGTGGCCTAATACTGCTCCTATGTCTTATGGTCTTTACCATTTCATCTTTAATGTGACCGCAGAGGAGTCCACACGAGAGACGTAAATTCTCTGATCATTTATTATAAAAGTTACTATTTACACGATGTACACAGGTCCCAGTTGGGACGTCTCTGCTTGACTCCCAATCGGGCCAAGCTTTTGTACATACTGTCCATGGCTCCATGGAGGCCCCACCCCTCAGCGGCAAAGCCCGTACTCAACAAGACCCACGGGGAGACTGATTGGTCCGATCCCGCAGCTCTCGTGCAGGTTATAAAAATCTTCTTTCCCTGTTCCTTGTCCTAATTCCTCTTCATCTCATTTAAGGAATGGATACGGTTAACGCTAAAACTATTCAGGAATCCTAAACATCTTTCAACCATAATGTTGAACAGCGAAAAAAAACAGTTAAACTTCTCCAGCTTGCTAAAATAAGTGTTTTAAACAGAAAAATAAAAAAAAAAGACAGAGAAAAGTTGAGAGTAATGAAATGGAAGGAGTCAGTTGTGTCACGAAAGGAGCAATTTTAACTGTAGGGATTTTTAAAAACCTGCTTTACCTATTTCATGATTCAGACTGGAATCCAGAAGGTCAATGGAAAGAAATGGATCATAATTATATCCATAATGTTTCAGCATGTTTTATGTTGAACCAGTGGGCAGAGAGACTACACCTCATGTTTTAATCAGATCTGGGTCCCCTATTATAACATTAAACATGATGGAACATTTATTATAGGCTTAAATAGATAGATGGGACTTAATTGATTTAAATTTCAAATTCATGCTCAAAGTGCAGCAGTACGTGGGGCTTTAAAACTTAGACAGTATATGGCTTCTGACCCAAGAATAGGAAACTTTAATGCATATTAATGTCCATTGTCTTGGACAATCAGATTCCTTCTTTTGGCTAATCTATCTGCTAATGGCCCATAATATACACAAGAACCACTATCACCAAGTAGTTCCATTTCAAGCCAAAATCATCAGAATGTTTCAATTGATACTGATCATTTGACAAATCACTGTGAGGAGCATCTTGGGTATCACAACACGTTAGTTTCCATTGCCTGGATAGTCCTGGAAAAATATAGGCCGCAAATATTTGCCTGTTGAGTGCACACTTGGTGGGACTGGGAGTGGGGGCGAAACATGTTCCCGGCTGTGGTCGGCGCTGCAGAGTGATTTCACTTTGGCTGGTCAATTGACGGCCAGTGAGCATGAAACACGCCCCGTGAAAGCCTGAGCGCTGCCAGGAGGGTGAGAAGAGGGCGGGCATTGAGAAAAGGGAGGGTGCGGGCTGGGCTCTTCCAAGGTTCTCCCTCAGGGGGACAACCGCTGCAGAGCTGTCTGAGTAACCTGTTAACTCGTGAAAAATAAATATCGACGGATAAACTATGCCATGAGTGTCTGTTCAGCACAGTTACACAGAGACCTCAGTCCCCAGACAAATTTGCTAATTTTATTTGAGCCCTGAACCTTCACCCCACCCTGGACTGGCGTTGCAGCTTAAATGTAAAGGCGTCCTGGCCAATCCACCCACCGGCCTGCCCGTCAACCCGAAAGGCAATGCAAGATTCAGTAAATTGCCATTTAATTAATTTAAATTTCTTTCTTGATTGCCAGAGGGGGCACTTCCGAATATCGCATTCACCGGCCGACTGAAATATCACATGGGTGCTCGCTGCCTCAGGACACGGCCCAACATCTTTTCATTTCATAGAATTTACAGTGCAGAAGGAGGCCATTCGGCCCATCGAGTCTGCACCGGCTCCTGGAAAGAGCACCCTACCCAAAGTTAACACATCCACCCTATCCCCATAACCCAGTGACCCCACCCAACACTAAGGGCAATTTTGGACACTAAGGGCAATTTATCATGTCCAATCCACCTAACTTGCACATCTTTTGGACTGTGGGAGGAAACCGGAGCACCCGGAGGAAACCCACGCACACACGGGGAGGATGTGCAGACTCCGCACAGACAGTGACCCAAGCCGGAATCGAACCTGGGACCCTGAAGCTGTGAAGCGATTGTGCTATCCACAATGCTACCGTCCTGCCCCTGGCGCAAATTCACATGCTTCCAGGACACGTCCAAACTTTGCATGTAAAATTCTGGCCGTAATGTAGGCCATTTCCCACAAATAACCCAAGAGAAATTTCTTGTGCATGCTACACAAAGGAAAAGAGATCTGGGGCTGGATTGTCCAGTCGCCCAGCCCTGTGTTTCTTGGCGATGCACCTTTGGCTGGCCGTTCACTACCCCCGCAGCTTGTCAATGCAGTTTCCCATTGAAGCCAACCCATGCTGCTGGGAAACCTACATGGTGTGGGTGTGCTGCTGGCAGGATCAGGGAATCCCAACGGCCGGAGAATTCTGGCCCTGATGTTCTTTTGGCTTGTGTGGCTCCTGGATTGGCCCTGAAGTAATCCAGGATCAACAGAGCACTTTGGTCATAAAGGCCTGAATTTATAAGATGGCAGGGTCTTGATTGCAGCCATCGGAAGAGTTGGCGGGGAACACAAACCCCGCCGACTTCAACTGCCCCACAGTCAACTTATGCTCCAATGAGCGTTGATTGGCTGCAGCCAGGATGTCCACCCCTCACCTGAGAGGGAGTCCAATCTGATTGGCCAGCAGCTCTCCTGTTCCTGCAGCGACGGAAGAGGATGCTGAAGAAGCCGCCAGGAACTAAGGGTGGAATTTCCTAATTTTGTGTCGACTTGGGCAGGGAAAGCAGAGTGTATCCCACCGACTGCACTGCTAGCTTTGCTACTGATTTTCTAAACACTCGGAAAAAGAAATCCTGGAGGCGGGTCCCACAACCTCATATGGCTCATGTCCAGACGTAAAAGGAATAAAAATTTAAATGAAACAGCCTGCCATCCCACAGGGACAAGAGATCCACCCCACCCCCGGGAGCCTCCATCATGATATGGAACAACCCCACCCCCCCTCACTGCACAGTGCTGTGGGCAGTGCCAAGGAGTACACCAGGACACTGCCCAGGTATGACCCTCTCCCCACCTGTGCGCCCCGGTTGATTGTGTTTGACAGTTTCATGTTTGTGAAAACATGCTCGCAATCCCAGAGACGTCGCGGTTGGGGAGGGGGGGTAGGGGAGGCTGCTAATTCTATTTAAATTATTTCATAGAATCATAGAATCCCTACAGTGCAGAGGACACATTCGGTCCATCAAGTCTGCACCGGCCCCCTGAAAGAAAGCCCCACCTTTGGAGCAATTTATCATGGCCAATCCAACTAACCTGCACATCTTTGGACTGTGGGAGGAAACTAGAGCACCCAGAGGAAACCCACGCAGACACGGGGAGAACCTGAAAACTCCACACAGGCAATGGCGAAGCAGCAGTGCTAACCACTTTGCCACCATGCCGCCCCAATTCAATTGGGGTTCCCATCATTGCATTGTGGGAACCCCATTACATCACTGGCCAGAGCATGGAGGGTACGGGGACCTCCCATTGACTTTAAAACTGCTTTGGGTCTCCCCCTTGATTCTTTGCCCCTTCGTGTCCGGTGAAAATGCGTGAGGAAATTCCCCTCTAAATCTGAAAACCAAAGGTGCAGGTAAGTTCAAGAAGTTCAATGGCAGAGAGGGTAGGGAAGACTGGGGTCATCCGCGGGGGGTATCAGGGCCTCAGGAAGAGGCCAGGAGTGGGGGGGGGGGGGGGGGGTCGGTAGGGGCTTGATGGGGTGGGGGAGGGGGCTGATGCCTGACTTCGGAAGGGAGCTTCTGATGGACGACGGCCTACCTCCCACCCCTTTCCTGCCGTAGATTTAACTTAGTCGTATTTTGCCCCCCCCCCCCCCCCCCCGGAGAGGTTCAGTCATCCTGCCAGCCGACAAAATAAGGCTGGGTGGAAACGGCACTTAAGTGGTCTTAATTGGCCACTTAAGGGCCTCAATTGGGGCAATGACAGACTTGCATCCAGAGACTTGCAAAAAATCGCTGTATATTGGGGGCAGGTGGGAACCTCAAGGGAATCCCATTCCTTCAGTTTAGTGTATCCAAAGGCCAGCATGGTAGCACAGTCGTTAGCACGGTTACTTCACAGTGCCAGGGTCCCAGGTTTGATTGCCCGCTGGGTCACTGTCTGTGCGGAGTCTGCACGTTCTCCCCGTGTCTGCGTGGGTTTCCTCCGGGTGCTCCAGTTTCCTCCCACAAAAGATGTGAAGGTTAGGTGGATTGGCCATGCTAAATTGCCCTTAGTGTCCACAAATGTTAGGTGGAGTTACGGGGATAGGGTGGAGGTGTGGGGCTTAAGTGGGGTGCTCTTTCCAGGGGCCGGTGCAAACTCGATGTGCCAAATTACCTCCTTCTGCACTGTAAATTCTATGTTCTATGTAATTCAGATTTTCCATTTAAGGGGCAATTTAGCATGGCCAATTCACCTAATCTGCACATCTTTGGGTTGTGGGGGCAAAACCCACACAAACACAGGGAGAATGTGCAAACTCCACACGGACAGTGACCCAGACCCAGGATCGAACCATGAACCCCAGTACCGTGAGCCAACAGTGCTAACCACTGCACCACCGTGGTGCCCTAGGACAGACTCTCTCATGTCAGAAAAGACCATCAGCATCAGGAAGTCAAATATCATGGTCCAGGATATTACCATTCTGCTATTCATCAGCATTGACAATGTGACGCTGGAAATCTTTGATGGCATCACCTATCTAGACCCCACATTCACAAGCAATCTGTCATTTGGGCAGCACGGTAGCATGGTGGTTAGCATAAATGCTTCACAGCTCCAGGGTCCCAGGTTCTATTCCCGGCTGGGTCACTGTCTGTGCGGAGTCTGCACGTCCTCCCCGTGTGTGCGTGGGTTTCCTCCGGGTGCTCCGGTTTCCTCCCACAGTCCAAAGATGTGCGGGTTAGGTGGATTGGCCATGCTAAATTGCCCGTAGTGTCCTAAAAAGTAAGGTTAGGGGGGGGGGGGGTTGTTGGGTTACTGGTATAGGGTGGATACGTGGGTTTGAGTAGGGTGATCATTGCTCGGCACAACATCGAGGGCCGAAGAGCCTGTTCTGTGCTGTACTATTCTATGTTCTATGTTCTATTTGATGCTGAAATCAATACACGCATCCCAAAAGCTGCAGCTGTCATGTTCATCCTGAGTAAGAGCGAGTGGAACAATCACAACCTGACTGAGAACACCAAACTATGAGTCCACCAAGCTGACATCCTCAGCGCACTCCTCCACAGTGGTGAGACCTGGACAATATATGCTAGGCAGGCAAAAAGACAAAACAGTTCACGTCTTTGTCTCTTCAGACATATCCTCGGCATTTTTATGCAGAACAAGGTCACCAACTCAGGAGCCTTGGAAAGTACTCCTTCTCCCAGCATACTTATTGCCAACGCAACGGTATCTGCTTTGGCTCAACCACGTTCTTTTGGATGAATGATGGCCATAACCCAAAGACCTTCTGGACAGCAAATTGGCCACTGAATCACAACCGCCTGGGCGTCCATAATTCCGCTGAACTAACACTTGCAATCAAGATATAAAAAATATAACCATTTGACACTGATAATTTTGAGATAGTTGCTGACAACCTCTGGAGGCTGACTGTTTGGAAACATACAGGAAGAAGCAAGCAGAAATGAAAAGCTGAGGTGACCAGGGAGAGCCAGGGCCCAGAACAAACATAGGCCAGAGAATCGCGCAACTTCCTAATCCATTGTCTTCCTCTGCAGCAACAGAGAGACTGTTCTGAGCTACACCAGGTGATGCTAAACGCAGAATTGACCAACACGGCACAACCCAGTGGCTTATGAGATGGAAGGCTGCCACTGTCGACAGGAATTATTATTCTTCATATAAGTGATATTCCTCAGAGTCCCTGACTAATGATCACCTGGATTAGAAGCACCATTTAGAAGCAATATTAGAAACAGAACCCAAAACATCTCCACGTCAAGAATCTACAGCAGACCACACTATTATAAATTAGTGTCTGTCAGTATTACAATGTATATTAATAGTCACACCTCTTTTAATGAGTTTGGCATTGACAGCTGAGAGGAAATACAAGCCATCATCGCTTTACTCATGCACACCCCTGATGAAAGAATCAGTAATAAATCTTCCCAACAGCACTCACCATAAATATGTATCACATACTGCATCTGTTTAAGATTCTGCATATAAATCAGCACCACTGAATGGCAATGAATCAGTCGGTCGATGGGTGATTTGATAACAAATCGACTTAGATCTCAGATGAGAATTTACAGCTCTTGTCCTAAAGATAGCCAATCAATACCAGAGATTAGTGCCAGCCTTTGAGCTCATTGGCATAGGGGATCGAGGTTGCAGGAGAGGGGGGGGGGGGGGGGCGGGGGGGAGATGTCAGGCTTGCATCTGAGGGAGGACGAGGTCCTCAGCACACAGGTGAGAATGCTAACATCTGGAATTAAACATCTGGATAGGATCACGTGATCACAGCAGATGGTTTCGGATTCCTGTCTGCTATTTTTAGCCAGTACAGTGCACAAAACTGCATTCTGCAAATTTCTTTTTTTGTGGCAGGACTATTGGGGTGTGGATGGAGGAGGTTAATGAAATCTCTGTATTGAGGGGGTCGGGTTAATCAAAGCTCTGTGTCAAGCGTGTCCGAATAAAATCGGTGCAGTGTCCTTGATGATCAACTGCACGCTTTGATCTAAATTCTGGAATAATTGGATCAAAGGGTTAGTCTGAAACAAAGAAGGTTCGAGTGCTTGTGTGCTATTTTTGGGTGTGGAATAAAAGTCATTTAAATGCTTCAGGAGGCATTTATGAACTCATGGTGTCCTATCAGTACAAGGAGCATATTACGTCATTTTTTAATTAATCAAAATAAGGTAAAATAGTAAACTGTGAGTTTTAATTTGTTCACATTGACAATCACCCTTCTCACATGTCTGAAAACCTTCTCAGACACTTTAAGCCTGGGGCATAACTCTCATCACATTTTATAACAGGAGCACAATGTACAGGAATTAACCATGACACAGATCATAAAGAGCAACAACATGGCCGATTAAGTAGAGTCCTCAGGCGGAATGTTCCGCACCGCCCCATCCCCCACCCCATCACACAGCGTGTTTGGCAGAGGTGCAATCGGCCCGCCATTGACCGTTGGCGGGATCTTCTGATCCCACATCAAAAAGTAATAGTTTCAAAAGTCATAGGGCTAAGGGAGAAGATGTGAGAAAAGGAAAAATGTTCCTGGCTTGATTCTCCACTCAACTGTCTGGTCTGCTCATCAGCTGTCTGCCAGAGCAGTTCAGAGTGAGAAGACCACTCAAGAGTTTGAACAGCTCAGACCAGGATGAAGGTGAAGAACAGAGGGCAGCCTTGGCACCATGCCAAGTGTGATCTTCAGGTTTACAAAGGGCAAATCCAGACACGGCAGCCTCATCCTGGGAGAGGGTCCTGGGATTAACCCCTTACTCACAACCCGAGTCTACCCAACTCCAGAACTCTAAGCGGGCCCTCTATCTGCAGCCCGACAGTGTCAGAGGGTCATATGAGCAATGGACCAACCCCTTTGACCCCACTCGGGGTTTTTCTTGCCAGGCTAGGGAGTCACTGCCAGATTGTCAGTGTATGAGTCAGGGGGCAGTGCACCATTGGCAATGCCAGGGGACAGGGACTGAAGGAGGGGACTGAAGTGAGGGATGGCAGGAGAAAAGCCTGGGGGGTGGCTAAAAGTGGGGTGTAGCTGAGGGGGAGGCTGGGGGGGGCTAAGCGAAGTCTGGGGGGCTGAGGGGATGCTGGCGGGCTCGGTGTGGGTTGGGTCCCTCTCATTCCTGTGTGTTGTATGGAGGGGGTGATCTTTTAATCTCATGGTGGGAGGGTGCCCCTCCTTGTCAGCAGGAGGCTAATATTTGCATTGCGGGTGGGAGAGGGCCCTGTCACTGGACGCTGGAATCGGGACGCCCGTTCAAAATGGCAGCCCAACCTCAGTAACTGCAGGGAACCCACTGCGTTCAGCGTTATGCATATTTTTGCACAGTTAATCCATGATAATCCTACCCTGGCGACACTCTTAGTGCCAGTGGGACAGTCCAGATTATCCTCTGGCGGGTGCACTTTGAATCTGGAGTGGAGAATCCCGGCCGAAGTACGGACGGACAGTGGTGGGAATCACACTGGAACAGCCGGCAGGATTCTCACTGGTTTTCCTGCCCAAAATGACATTTTTGGGAGAAATGCTGCCATTATTTCTTTAATCTTTTGTTTGGATAATCAAGAACTAGAGAACATTATGGCCGAGTTCAAGGTATATCTTGGGAGGTGTAGCAGAACCGGCGATGCCAAATCAGCAGGCTATCATACACAGCACCTGGTGTTTAATTCCATTGACAACAATGGAACTAAATATCATCTGTAGCATTTGACATGCGGTCATTCCAATAGCATCCTTTTGTGTCATTGCCTGAGGTGAATAGTTACCCACAGCATTTGCAATATCTCCTTTTACACAAGTGCGGTAAATTAAACAATGCCGGTGACAGAAATAAAGGAGGCTGTTTGAACTTTGGGTGATCATCTAAAGTGGACAATGATGAATTAGCTGCCCATTATACGCCAGGCCTCTCATTTCCTTTCCATTGAAGCCAATGGTAGAGAAAATCAGACGGATGGTGACATGAACGACTAGTTCGCTATTGCCCATTTATTGCTCTGAGTTAAAATTACCCCCAGAGTGCTTTATGCTTGCCAACATACCACCTCACAAAAATGAGGCTGGGATTTTCTGTTCCTGCACGTGCCGGGAATCAGTACAGTTGGGAGGGAATGTTTGACAATTCTGCAAAAGTTCCGTTGGCTTTGGAATATCTGGTCCTCTGAAGGGCAGGACTGGAAAATTCTAGCCATTGTTATTCATTGCAAAAAGCCGACTAGGTCAATGTTATTCTGTAAAAGACCGAGAACCAGCTCCTTTGCTGATTGAGCAACTTTAATCAGTGAGTTGCTGAACCAGACAGGAAATTCCAAGCTCTTGATTGTCATTTAGTGCTGAGTGAGCTGATTTGTCCCTTCCAGCAAATTGGGTTGGGGAGGAGAAAAAAACAGTAGAGTACGCTCTCACGGGGTGGGATTTTGCACAATTGGCCATTGGCCATCGGCAGCCTCTGCCGGTCCCACCGATGTCTATGACGGTTAACGTGGCTTGCCCGTCCTGCCGCCAAGGAGCCTACCGTGGGAGGGTCACCTCCGGCAGAACCAGAAGATCCTGCCAACGAGAAGGGTCAGATAATCTCGTCTTCAGTTTTACCCAGTGACGGCGTTGGAGTTGTGTTTGTGTTCGGCATTGGGAAAGATTGAATTTGCCTTTGATATTCTGGGAAGGGTGCAGATGAGATTTACCAGGATGTTGCATGGATTGGAGAGTTTTAGTTATGAAGAGAGATTGGACATACTGGGGTTGTTTCCCTTGGAGCAGAGGAGACTAAGTGGGGACATGATGGAGATAAATACAATTATGAGAGTGTGGTGAATGTGATTCACACCGGATTGTAACCTGTATATACATGTATCTATATTGTAAGTGCAGTTGCACTACCTGACCTCCAGGCGGAGTAGCTCTGGGAATGCTCGAGAGTTGTACGGGACTTCTCCCTTGGCTCCGCCCAGGACTCCTCCCCCGGGAGCTGCTGTATAAAGATCAGTGCCACAGGGTCAGCCGGCCAGTTCACCGAAAGTTCAACGGCTAACAGGCTGGCTCTGTTGTAAGTATATTAAAACCGCTATTCTAATCCTACAAGCACGTGTCCGTAGAATTGTTGGTTCCAACATGAGAGGTATAGATAGAGCAGACCAGAAGAAACCTTTTCCCCTTGGTGGAGGGATTAATGCCCAGGGAGCATAGATTTAAGGAAAGGGCCAGGAGATTTCGAGGGGATGTCAAGAAAAGCTTTTTACACCCAGAGGGGTTCTGGAACTCACTGCCTGAAAGGGTGGTGGAGACAGAGACCCTCGTAACATTTAAGAAACATTTAGATCTGCAATTACAATGCCAAGGCATGCATATGGGCCAAGTGCTGGAGAGTGGGACTCGGTGGTTGCTTTTGACCTGCGCTGACATGATGGGACAAAGGTTCCTTTCTGTGCTGTTGACCACTATGAATCATAGTTTAGCCAACTGACACTCACAAGCAGCACTGATGGATGAAAAATGCCACTTACAAACAGCCTCCATTAAATTATGCCTCAGCAAGAAACTTGTGACTTGAAGATATGAACATCATTGCCAGGACCAAAATTTACTGCCCATCCCTATTTTCCCTTGAGAAGGTGGTGGTGGTGAGCTGCCTTATTAAACAGCTTCAGTTCAAGTGATGTCGGTACACGCACAGTGCTGTTAGGAAGGTAGATATGGTTTTTTGACCCAGTGACAGTGAAGGAATGGAGATATACTTCCAGGTCAGGATGGTGTGAATTGGAGGGGAAGTTGCAGATGATGGTGCTCCCATGTATCTGCCACCCATTGTCTTTTTAGGTGTAGAGTTTGCAGGTTTGAAAGGTTTGAAAGGCGGAGGTTCGGTGAGTTGCTGCAATGCAACTGTTGCTATTGTGTGTGGTGATGAAGAGACTGAATGTTTAAATTAGTGGATCAGGTGCTGATCAAGCGGGCTGTTTTGTCACAGTTGGTGACAATTTTCTTGAATTGTTGCTGAAACTGTACATCAACAAGTAAATTCCTCCACACTCCTGACTTCTACATAGTAGATGGTGGGCAGGCTTTGGTGACTCAGCTTGCTTTTGTTATCATATATTTGGGGCAGCAGGGTAGCATGGTGGTTAGCATAAATGCTTCACAGCTCCAGGGTCCCAGGTTCGATTCCCGGCTGGGTCACTGTCTGTGTGGAGTCTGCACGTCCTCCCTCTGTGTGCGTGGGTTTCCTCCGGGTGCTCCAGTTTCCTCCCACAGTCCAAAGATGTGCGGGTTAGGTGGATTGGCCATGCTAAATTGCCCGTAGTGTCCTACAAAAAGTAAGGTTAAGGGGGGGTTGTTGGGTTACGGGTATAGGGTGGATACGTGGGTTTGAGTAGGGTGGTCATGGCTCGGCACAACATTGAGGACCGAAGGGCCTGTTCTGTGCTGTACTGTTCTATGTTCTATGTATATTCATAAATCAAAATAACCAAATTTATAGGATTTTATAGAAGTTTATGGAAGACCGATTCCGGCTTGGGTCACTATCTGTACGGAGTCTGCACATCCTCCCCGTGTGTGCGTGGGTTTCCTCTGGGTGCTCCGGTTTCCTCCCACAGTCCAAAGATGTGCAGGTTAGGTGGATTGGACATGATAAATTGCCTATAGTGTCCAAAATTGCCCTTAGTGTTGGGTGGGGTTACTGGGTTATGGGGATAGGGTGGAGGTGTTAACTTTGGGTAGGGTGCTCTTTCCAGGAGCCGGTGCAGACTCGATGGGCCGAATGGCCTCCTTCTGCACTGTAAATTCTATGAAAAATGAAACCTCCAAATGAAGAATGTACCAACAGGATTTCACTTTTTGTTCATTTACCCGAATCAGAACCAAACTAAATTAAAAGGCAAATCAACGTCAGTACTAATTATAAATTACACATGGAATTGAAGATACAAGCAAGACTATTCTGCAATTTTTTTTCCACCAAGCCCATTCCATGGGTCCAGCCCAGTTTCAGTCACACAGGTCTTTCCAAGCCAAATTCCAGTCCCTTTCTCTCAAGGACTTCACCAATTCTGTGCAGGCAGCAGTTCTAAACATGCTTCCACCCTAATTAATAATCTTTATTATTGTCACAAGATTTACAATTCCCCGTCGGAATTGGGACGCGGCCTGAAGATTCCGGGTGAGGCCTTTCCTGGGATTCCCGACAGTCAAATCACACAAGACTTTGCGGTTTGGATCCTGTCCGCAATGGGCGGGATCCAAACTTGCATAGTTAAGTGCGCTATTTGTCTGCGCCGGATCGATCGGCCACCCGGCATCTATCGTCCTTGCCGAGGAGACTCCAGCTAGGTGCTGTTCAATACTGGTCCTCACAAATGGGGACCAGACGGAACGGCACTTGAGGGGTTTCCCAGGCAATCGGAGGCCCCTAGGTGGTCACCTTGGCACTGCTGGTGTCACCTGGGCACATTGGCACTGCCAGTCTGGTACCCTGGCAGTGCCATCCTGGCACTGTCAAGATGCCCAGGTGGCACGGCTGGGCTGGCAGGGACACTGCCTGGGTGCCAGGTTGGCAGTGCCAAGGTGCCCAGGTGGCATTTTTCCCTGTCTGGAATCGGGCCCGGGGGTGCCCTGCCTGTGTGAGGTGGGTGCGCAGGGCCCAAGGACCCCTTATAGGTGAGCTGGGACATTGGAGGGGTCCGGGGGTTGCATTGGGGGGGTTGAGAGATCGGGATGTCATTTCTGATGTCCCGCACTGAGAAGCTCCAGAAATGACGCTAAAATGCAGCCTCGCTGTGGGGGCTGGGGGGAGTGGGGTTCGTCGCCGGGGGAGGGGGGAGTGCGGGGGGGGGGGGGGGGGGGGGGGGGGGGGGGGGGAGGGGGGGGGGGAATAGCAATAAAGTGCCTTTAGATAAGTGATTGTTCCCAGAACTTGGACTCTGATTTTCTTTTAAGTCATGCCCATTATATCTCTACCTAACTGTTCCAATGCTCTTCTGGCTGGCATTCCAATATCCACCCTCTCTATCCTTAAATTCACACAAAACCCTATGGTCTAAATCACACCAAGTTCCATTCGCCTGTCACCCCTGTGCTTGCTGGCCTACAAAGCTCCCAGTTTGGCAATGCCTTGATTTTCAAATTCTAATCTTTGTTTTCATAGCCATGCATGTCTTGCCACACCTCTTCCCATTTCTGTAACCTCCGGTGACACTCTGAGATTTCCGCACTCCTCCAGACCTAGCCACGCGTATATCTCCGATCTTAATCACTCCACTGTGGTGATATGTATCACTGTAAATACAGAAGGGGTTAATAGAAATACACTGAGACTAAATAAAGACTAGAGGGAGTACCAGAGACATTATGACACACAGACATTCAACCAATAGGTCAGTAAGATAGGACGCCACCAATGGGCAGTCAAGACACACCTAGAGGTGGCACTACCACAAGGGGGCTACCCATAAAAAAGGACAGGGCACACATGATCTTTCTCCTTCCATAGGCGACACTCGGAGAGACAGGGGCAGATCAGGGAAGCATCACACCCACCGCATGGATTAGAGCAGACTGGTTAGTTAGATCGAGTTACTATAGTAAGATTAGCAGGAGAGTCGAACCCAAGTAGGAGAATTGTTAACTGTTCAATAAATGTGTTAAATCTATCTCCAAGTCTGAACCTCCCTTTGTCAGAGTATACACCAAGGAAGCAGCTTATGCTACGTGAAGAAACATAACACAACATCCACCACTGCTAGCATTGGCTTCAGCTGTCTGCTGTACCTAGCTGTCGAGTTCACTTCTGGAAACTCTCCACCTGTCTGCTCCTCTCATCTCCTTCAAAATGTTCCTCATAAAAACCTATAATCTGGCTCAGCTTTTGGCCCCTCGCCCTATCATCTCCTTGTGTGGCTCAGTGTTTGACAAAATCTTCTGAAGTGACTTGTGACATTTCATTGCAATAAAGGCGCTGTACAAATCAACGTTATTGTTATTCATGTTCCATTCCATTGACACTTCAGCATCATTCTACAGTTCAGATGAAACAAACGATTAGAACGATTATAGAGATGCTCCCCTTTCTCCCAACTTCAGTGAAAAGAACTAACAGAAACAGTTTTCCAAGCTGCAGAACTATTTTGGAGGCGATGTAGCATGTGCAGTAGACAAAGCATCTTCCTTAGCCCTGACATCCCTACATTTAATTTGTGCTGATTTTAATTCCAGGCTTGCAGGAATTAAAACAAACATACTTCTTCACAGTGGAGTTGCGAGCTACATGGGTGTGCTGTACAGATGGTGTTTTATGCTTTTCTGACAAGGAGTTACGAGAGCACAACATTGATGGATATCATTCACAGCAAAGGAAAGCATCAATGGCGGGGTGGTGGGGGGAAGCTAAAAGGGAATAGCTGTGCTGGGATATTGAATTCACAGATTTACCCATTGTGACTAACACCTAAGATAAATCTCCACTGCCAGGTTGGGAACCTACCTTCACATACAGTATTCATATACTCCAACCTCAACTTTGTGTCTCACTTGTGCAGTTTGATTCTCATTTTGCCGATTATTCCAGCCAGCACTTTGAATGGTGTTTGTTATTGTCTCGCACATTGGGTGACAAAATTAGCAAGCATCCAGAATGGTAAAGGCTGGCAGGATGGCACAGTGGTTAGCACTGCTGCCTCACGGCGCCAGGGATCCGGGTTCATTTCCGACCTTGAGTGACAGCCTGTGTGGTGTTTGCACGCTCTCCCCGTGTCTGTGTGGCTTTCCTCTGGGTGCTCCGGTTTTCTCCCACAGTCCAAAGATGTGCAGGTTAGGTGGATTGGCCAGGCTAACTTGTCCCTTAGTGTCCAAAGATGTGGAGGTAAATTAAGGTTACGGGGATAGAGCGGGGAGTGGGACGAGGTAGGGTGCTCTTTTGGAGGGTCAGTGCAGACTCGATGGCCCAAATGGCCTCCTTCAACACTGTCAGGATCCTATGTATTCTAAATATTACAACAGATCACAACAATTCCTTTTAGTAAGCATATGGTTGATCAACTTTATTGACCTTATGTGGGTTAATAAGCTTTAAATACACTTAGGGCAAACTAAAGTGTGGCAGCGTGGTCCCTTTAAGGGGGTGGGCTTGATGGACCACGTAACCTGCTCAGGGCCAATCGCTCGGGAGCACGCGAACCCCGGTCAATTGGGAGTTTGCATGACGCCGTGGGAATAAGACCCTGGGTAGTGTGGACCCTGGAACCAAAGTGATCAAACCTGTTTTATTGAGTTCTGTGCCTGTTACTTACCTGCCTTTGCCTTTAATCAATAAACCCCTTCTTAACTGCTGGAAGCCTCCAGTGTCTGCTTCGAACCACATTGGTGACGAGGTAAAAGGTTTGATCGTAGCCTGCAGTACTTTGTGATTTGAGGGGGGAAGGAAGGAGCACTTAAAAAAGGAACGAGAGACCATAGATAGTGGGGAACCATTAAAATGCGAGTGTAAATGCCTATCCTCAGTAAACTAGGCCCGCTTGTTTAAGGGGATGACGATTGAAGTCAGTACGTCAAATGGTTCCGCTATTTTTTTACCACGAATGAGTTTGCAGAGGAGGATAAGCAGAAGGTGTTCATCCTGACAGTTTGTGGGCCCTAAAACGTATAATTTTATACGGAATCCCATGTCCCCAGAGGCACCTGACTCAAAGACCTTCAATCAGATAGTTAAGTTGATCAAAGAACACTTCAACCCAAGGCCCTTGAATATCCTCCAACTTTATAAATTTAACTCCGCAGTGAGAGACCATGAAGAATCCAGCTCAGCCTTCGTAGCCAGGCTTTGTCAGCTTGACAGACACTGCGAGTTTGGGACCGCTCTTAGTGACATGTTGTGTGACCGGCTGGTTTGTGGCATCCATAACCTCAATATGCAGATCCAATATCCTGGTTGAAACCATCATAATGTTGGAAAAAGAGATGGAAATAGATGAGGCGACGGAGTGCATCAAAAAAGGTGCCACTGACCTCCAAAACGTGTCTGAAAGGGATGCCAATCAATTATGGGGTGGTATGGCCATGAAGTGCGTGGCAGGATCGACAAGCAAGCAGAGAAGCAGACATGGTCCTCGAGACTCGATTGAAGTCAATGGACCGGGAAAAGGATGGGACAATCAACCCAAGTCAGAGGTGGACTGCTATCGTTGTGGGGGGGAATCATTCCCTAATGCAGAAAAAAACAACAGCAGCAATCCGGGTGCCACTGAACATCATGGAGAAGAGCTCTAAAGAAGGGTATGTAATGTATTGATTGAATGCAATTCAGGTGAATAAGATGGCCCCCATTGAAATTGTCCTGAGGGTAAAGGGCAAACCCCTCAAAATAAAAGGTGACACCAGGGCTTCAGTGACCATTGTGGAGGAACAGAGCTTCAAGCATATCTGTGCTGGAACCTAACCTTTACTTTTGCGCAGCACCAGAGCCAAGCTTCCCACTTAAACTGGGGAAACCCTAAAACCCCTTGGAACCCCAGCACACCCGTGGCATATACAGAGCAAGAGGCCAATCTGTCCGTGGTTGTCAGGGAATGGCAGAGACTCAACCTGACAGGAAGAAACTGGTTACAGAAGGTCACACTCAATTGGCTGGAAATTTTTTTAATTTCCAACAATGTCCTACCAGATGTCCTGAGGAGGTATGAGGACATTTTTCACAAAGAGCTGGACCAGATCAAAGGCATCAAAGTCAAATTCTATATCAAATCCAGATTCGACACCCAGGTTCTTTGGAGCCAGGCCAGTGCCCTATGCGCTGCATCAGAAGGTTGAAGTTGATTTTAAGATATTAGAAAAACTTAGCATAATCAGACCAGTTCACCTCTCCGAGTGGGCAGCCCCTATAGTGCCTGTTCTCAAACTGATTCTTCAATAAGTATTTGTGGGTATGACAAACTAACTATAAATCAGGCTGCCCAGGTGGATAGATATGCAATTCCCTGGATCAAGGACATCTACACAAAGTTTGGGGGGGGAGGGTCACCAACTCTAAATTAGATCTCAGCCATGCATACCTTCAATTAGAATTGGACAAAACGTTCCATAGGTTTGCCACAAATCACACCCACAAGGGCCTTTTTCAGCACTCAAGACTATCATTTAGCATTGCTTCAGCCTGCGCTATTTTCTGGCGTACGATGAAAATGAATTCCGACAATGAATTCTCAAGGTGATCATCTACCTTGACGGCACTCTAGCTACCACCACCACCCATGAAAAGCCTATGTCTAGCCTGGAGGAAGTGTTAAGAAGTTTTCGGGATGCAGGTGGCCATCTCAAATGTGAAAAATGTATTTTCCAGGCCTCAGACGTTTCGTATCTAGGATTTTGCGTTGATGCAGCAGGGTCACACCAGCGACTAAAGAACCATCTGTGGTGGGAATGAAGGGAGCCCCAAGAAGAAGCAAACCTTGTGGTCCTTGAACCTTTTGAATCACTTTGACCCGGGAAACCAATCGTGCTGACATGTGATGCATCCCTTTACGGTATATGGGCAGGTTTATCCCATTAGATGGGAGATGGTTCTGAACGCCCTATCACCTTTGCCTCAAGGACCCTTTCAGAAGCAGAATGGAACTATGCCCAAATCAAGTCACATATGTATGAAGAATTTCCACCAATATGTGTATGGACGGCAACCATAAACCACTACTGGGGCTTTTCAGGGAAGACAGGCCCATAGCATCAATAACCTTGGTGAGGGTGCAGCATTGAACTTTGTTGCTGGCGGCCTACAATTATGTTTTCCAGCACCAGCCCAGCACGCAGATTGTCAATGAAGGTGAATTGAGCTGAAGATGCATTGAGCCGACTCTCCCTGCCTAAGATTATCCCACCTCCACCAATACCCCATAGATCATATTGCCTTTGAACTTCCTGGACACCCTGCCAGTGTCAGCTGGCATTATTCGTTAATGGCCCCAGAGAGACCCCACACTACCATAAGTGAAGAGAATGATACAGGCTGGATGACACTAAGAAAAACCTAAGCAATTGAAGCCCTATTTTACCCATTGGGATTAGTTAACCTGTGATATGGTGTGATTTTATCGGCATCATGAGTAGTCATTCCGTCTCCAGCCAGGAGACCCTCTTACAGGAGCTGCATCGCGGCCACCCAAGGCAGACAAAGAGGAAGATACTGGAACACACCTACATCTGGTGGCCACGCATTGATAAACTCAATTGAAAAATTGGTGTAACAGTGCCACACCTGCAAACTCAGCAGTCCCTGCCTCCGTCAGCCACTCACCACCCTTGAGGAATGGCCAGACTGCCTATTGACCTGAGTCCACATTGACTACGCAGGCTCTTTCCAGGGCAGGGTGTTTTTAGTTTTGCTGGATGTCCACTTCAAGTGTTTGTCTATACAGTAGATGGGGACCACATCCTTGGCTGCCACAGTGATGCCTTGTGCCAAGTGTTCACTATCTGACAATGACACTCCTTTAACAGGCAATGACTTCCAGGTGTGGACCTTGGAACCAAAGCGATCAGAATTGTAATATTGAGTTCAGTGCCTGTTACTTACCCGCCTTTGCCTTTCATCAATAAACCCCTTCTTAACGACTGAAAGCCTGAAGTAAAGGTTTAGCTCAGTTGGCTGGACAGATGGTTTGTGATGCAGAGTGAGGCCAGCAGCACAGGTTCAATTCCCGTATCGGCTGAGGTTATTCATGAAGACCCCACCTTCTCACCCTTGCCTGAAGTGTGGTGACCCATGGGTTAAATCGGCAACATTCAGGGCAGCACGGTGGCGCAGTGGGCTAGCCCTGCTGCCTCACGGCGCCGAGGTCCCAGGTTCGATCCCGGCTCTGGATCACTGTCCGTGTGGAGTTTGCACATTCTCCCCGTGTTTGCGTGGGTTTCGCCCTCACAACCCAAAGATGTGCAGGGTAGGTGAATTGACCATGCTAAATTGCCCCTTAATTGTAAAAAATGAATTTGGTACTCTAAATTCTTTTTTTTAAATCACCAACATTCAGCTAAATAGCCTATGGTCATCTGGGACAATGGCTACTTTACTGGAAGCCTCCAGTGCACGTCTTGAGCCACCACATCAACAAAATCTCTAAACTTGGATGAAAGAGTGAGTAATAGGTATGCTGTTCATTTAACAGTATAACATAATGCACTACCCTCCCCAACCACTAGTCTTCCTCATTCCCAAGTATGGCAATAAAAATGATACGGCAGGAATATCCGGTCCTGCCCGCGCACATTCCTGTGGTGGGCGGGACTGGAAAATTTAGGCCATAATTTCTGGAAAGTCTCTCCTGATTCCTGAAAGCTATCAAGTAATTTCTGGAAGATCCTGTTCATTCATGATAGATCGCTAGCTCGTTAGCCATACTTGACTAATCTCCCCTCCTCCCCAACCAGGTCAAAGAGAGAACATTTCTGTTCAGCAGCTGTGGCTCGACAAAATTCTCCCGAACCCCCGATGGCCCAACACTGGCGTGAATAAATGGCGCGAACCACTCCGGCGTCGGGCCAACCGGAAGTTGCGGAATCCTCCGAAGGGCCAGCGCAGGTTAGCGCATGCGCAGAACCACCGGCGTGGCTCCGCGCATGTGCAGACTGGCCTGCGTATTCTTGCGCATGCGCAGGGGGGTGTCTTCTCCGCGCCGTCCATGGCGGAGCCCTACAGAGGCCGGCGCGGAAGGAAGGAGTGCCCCCACGGCACATGCCCGCCCGCAGATCGGTGGGCCCCAATCGTGGGCCAGGTCACCATGGGGGCCACCCTCAGGGCCGGATCCCCCGCCCTTCCCCCCCGAGGACCGCACCAGCCATCCTACCAGCCAAGTCCCGCCGTGTGGGACCATGTCCATTTCACGCCGGCGGGACTGGCCAGAAACCGACAGCCACTTGGCCCATCGAGGCCCGGAGAATTGCCTGGGGGGCCGCTGCCAACAGCCCCCGACCGGCGTGGCGTGATCCCCACCCCCGCCTGAAAACCGCGGGGCGGGATTCACGCCACCCCCCCGGGGATTCTCCGACCCGACGGGGGGTCGGAGCAACCCGCCAGCTCCCCTGAGTCAGAGGCCCCATTTCAGAGACTTGAGCTTAAAAACCAGGCTGCCACTTCACTGCAGCAGTCAGGGACTATTTCAAAATTGGACATATCAGGCGGGATTTAATGGCTGTTTCTGCCGGCGGGAAATTCTGGTCCTACGCTGGTGCGTGAGTTTCCCGGTGACGAGGAATGCTGTCACCTGGAAATCCCATTGACAACGGCAGGGTCAGTAAATCCCGCTCATTGTCTTTCAGATAAAATGTTAAACCCAGACACTGTCTGCCCCCTCGCAGGTGGACATATAAGATTCCATGACACAATTTGAAGAAGAGCAGGGGGATTCTCCCTCCAGTCCTGGCCAATGTTTAGCCACAAACCACATAAGAGCAAGTGATGTGGCCATTATCACAATGCTGTTTAAGGGACCTTGCTGTGCACAAGTCATCTGCTGTGTTTCCCATGTTGACAACCGATAATTACAAAGGATCGGTTGACTCTGAAGGAAATTGGAATTTCCGAAGATTGTGAAAGGTCCTCTATAGATGCAAAACTCCTTCTTAGGAGGCCAGACCCAAAAGGTCAGAGGCGACATACACTCTCCTTGCCAAAGTGAACAAGTTTACATTTTTCTGCATTATGCTCCAACTGCCAAATTTTTGCTCAATCGCTTAAATCATCACTGATCCCTGTGGCACTTTTACTCATTACATCTTGCCAACCCAAACAAGACCCCTTTATCTCTATTCTCTGCTCCAATAGCTTTCCATGCTAATATGTAGCTCCCTACACTATGAACACTTTTTCAAAATTTTAACCTGTGATGTGGCATCATATCTAATGCCTTCTGGAAATCTAAGTACAGTGCAACCACAGGTTCTCCTTTATCCATGTTGCTTGCTGCTTCTTCAAAGCAGCCAATAAATTAGTCAAACACGATTTCCCTTTCACAAACCCATGTTGACTCTGCTTGATTGTGTCGAGATTTTCTAACTGCCCTGCCATAACCTACTTAATAATTTATTCCAGCAATTCGCCGACCACAGATGCTAAGCTAACTGGTCTGTAGTTCCTGCTTCCTGTCCCCTTCCTATCTTGAATAGAATTTTCCAATCTAATGGGACCTTTCCGGAATTTTGGAAAATTAAAACCATGCACCTAGTATCTCAGCAGCCATTTCTTTTAAGACCCCAGGATCAGGAACATGGCCTAATGACCCTTTAATTATTCATTAAAATACAGTGGGTGGGCTGCCAATTTTGGAGCCCACCCATCTCGCTTGTTACGTGGACTGAATCGGGGTGGGTAGAAATGTGGTGGGCTGACCACCCAACCTATTTTGCATGCCCCTTCACTGAAAACATACTGGCAGAGGGTGGTAACATCCACTCCCATGTATTTGCTATAAAAATCCTCGCTTCAAGATTGTAGCTATTTGATGAATCTGCTTAAAATAGGGCACAGCAAAATTTAATTAAATCCATTTATTGCTTGCAATATAGAATTTCACCATGCGACTTCAGGACTCCAATGTTAGACAGGTCATGTTCCCCATGAAGGAAAAAAAATAATTCCAGTACAAAATCAAAATACTGCAAATAGCAGAAATCTGAAATAAAAACAGGAAATGCTGGAAATGCTCACCAGGTCTTGCAGCCTCTGTGGAGATAGGAACAAAGTTGTCAGTTCACATAGATGAACTTTTATCAGAACCAGAGTTAATGGTACCTCTGTTTCTCTCTCCGCAAATGTTGGTGGTCCTGCTGTGTATTTCTAACATTTTCTATTTTGATTTAAGTCATTACAGTGTTCTGTTTGTATTGCTAACGAACAGCTACAGAATTCAAATCCGAAACCCAGGCAGCCATTTTGACACTACCTTCCTGACCAGGTTGGCAGTCAAAATCGCTCAGATTACTTATTCACCTCACGCGGCCAAGATACCACCTTCCGCCGTTTTGGTAAGGACAGCCATGCAGTCCCCTCAAAATTGGTGTGGCCCTCAATTGCCATATCTAAATTGGCATTCACTGATGTCATTGGGGCCTGCCTGCCATTTTAATGCCCACCTGAGTGTTGTGAAATTGCGATAATGGTTGCGATTTTGCCACCAGGTAAAATAAAGCTGGAAGATGATTCAGGATTGGAAAAAGCCGCTCATGGTAATTTTGCTTTTATCCTTAGAAGATCAAGAGGAGTAGGAATGCTTTCCCTGCTTCACACTCCTCGTTGTCCACCTGGCAAGTGGCCATAAATTGCCTAATTTTCTGAATGATAGTGGCCTCTCTGCCACCTCTTCCCATGGTTCTACTGCCCATCAGCTTTAGATACAGAGTGGCCTGACAAAATATTAAAATAACCTGGATCTGATTCTCACCGTAGCAGGGGAATTTCCAAGCCACCCTCCACCCACTCAAAACCTGCTTGCAGGTAAAATCAGGGTCCTAATAACTAGGGCTTCATTAGTATAAAATCCTGAAATCTATTTGATGCTGATACCTACATTGTGATTCAGAAATCATTGTTTTGTATCATAATCCTCATCTGCCGGAGACAGTAAATTAATTTGTACCATATTGTTTGTTATTGCTTTGAGATAATCTATCCTCCCAGGACAGCATTTGAAATTATTGTTACACAGGTATTCTTCATAAAACAACACCTAAAAATGCATCGACAGGGCAAAGACATAGTGAAGCCATTATCTACTACTCTATAATTGGAATTATTTTTTCCTGTGCATTTCCCGAGTACTAGGTGAGCTGCCATGATTATTCCGGGTCCAACATTTTATAGTAATTCTTCTGTCAAGACTGACATAGTAATAACAGGCGTAGTTCAATAGATTTTTGGCACACTTAATGTTTCAACCTGTTTCAAGAGTAATTAAATAACTGCACTGGTACAAAAGTAACATACACTGACAGTCATTTTGGTAATAGTAAGATTATTGATTATGACTATATCATAGTAATTTATAACGATGAATAAGCTAGTATTTGCCATTTTGCTACCAGATAGAAGGAAAAGATGGTCTCTTGAGTTTGTCAGCTGCTGTTTGTTTCATGAAACACCAAAAGGCAGCAGATATTAGGGCACACATTCGAAGTCTAGACATTCCTGACCCCTTCACATTCTCTCAGGAGAGATTGTTCGGTAATCACAATCTCTGATTCTGCATTGCAAAATGCTTGCACGGAATCTTTCACAGATTTTCCCACATCGCTGTTGAATATTGGGGAAAACTGCAGACCCTTTATAGTTTTAACTACCATTCGAGTTAACTACCATAGCGAAAGCTACTTTTCTCTTGCCATGCAAGCTTCAGAATATTGTACAGAATTAATTAGGTTAACGCTTTCGTCCTTGTAAAAGTCTGTTGTGTAGTTAGAGAGGCATGTATCACAGGTTGATTTTTTATTTCTTTTTTAAGTGCTGCTATTTTCCCCCGCTGTAATCATTTGGTTACGAGCTGTGGACCTCTTCCCGTGTGCTCTAGTAAGGTGTAGCTCCAGAATGAGCCAGCTGCTTTCCATATACAAATCAATAGCTAATATCAGTGCATTCCAGTAATCCCCTGCGTCCGCCTCTTTTTTAATCCTAGTATCTACGATTATGGATGCAATTAGTGATTGATAGTCCAAGACATATGAGCTAAGCAAGTGGCAAACATCAAAATGTTCAAAATGAGCAATGGGGTTTCTGGCTGAAAGCACTAGTAGTTTGAATGTAGATCTATATCATGATGCCTACATTGTCAGTAAATGTTCATTAATAGCTCTATTCTAATATCTGTGCCCATACATGTCTGTCTTTCCATTTTACCTTCGATATTCAATGCGGAACAGATCACGGTTAACCCTTTGTTTTTATATTCATCCATAATTCTGTTAACGTTGCCGCATCTGTTGTATGCAGTTTGCTGCACACACCCAAAGTACCATAGCTTTCATAGAAACGAAGAGGGGCTGAGCTTGTCTCTAAACTGAACATGGGAAGTATTTTCTTCACATGTTCAAAAACATAATCCACTTTTGGCATTCCCAGAGTTAATATGGAATATGAGACTTTAATCAACCAATAAAATACCCTTCTCATCAACAGAAAAGAATCACTAGTGAGAAATGTAATTTACTTTATATGACCTGCTATTGATTATTCTATGTCTGTTACACAAATATCACAGGAATTATTGATCGTAAAACCTTGAAGATAATAGCTATACTGAGGAAAAATAATTATGCTTACTGTGTGGTCAAATACACACAATGTAAGCAATACAGGCACATTATCAAATATATTAATCACCCACCCATGTCATCCAGACGTAGAAACCACATAAAGATTATCTATTTATTCTTCTTAAACAAATTCCTTTCTGTTTCTTGTCTCATGATGCAAAGAATAATGATTTTGCAACAAATATGGAGAGAGAAGGAAATTTATTTTTTTGAGTAAAGTAGCTGACCGGAAAGAAAGATAGTTTAAAGTGAAGCATTTCGTGGTTAAATCCTTTATACTGTGTTGCTCCAGGAACAAACTCGAATTGAAGCACTGGATAATAGATTTTACTTTTACACAATTAAGCGACCACCATTAGCAACAAAAGTGCAAATTGTCTTTGAATATACAATTTTTAAACAATAACGCATTGCGTCATATTAACATGAAGTTTCAATTGACTGACCTCAATTTATCAAACAATTAGAAAGATTTAGTACATTGTGAATTAATATATACAGATATCATTTATATCCACAAGGCTAGAATCTGACTCCTGCCTTTTATCATTTGAATGTCATCATATTTGGCCTACACATGAATAAATATCTCATCGTGGAAGGGTGCAAGTGATAGAGACTGTACATTTTTACAAAATAGTTTTAACCTCTCACAAGCTGGTTGTAAGCATAATGTTGAATTTAATCAGATCTCTTACCGATTTGGAATTTGATAGGAATAAGCATTGAGAATTGTCAAAAATACCAGACTGTTTCTTTTTTTAAATAAATTTACAGTACCCAATTCATTTTTTTCAAATTAAGGGGCAATTTAGCATGGCCAATCCACTTACCCTGCACATCTTTGGGCTGTGGGGTAAAAACCCACGCATTACCGGGAGAATGTGCAAACTCCACATGGGCAGTGAGCCAGGGCCGGGATCGAACCTGGAACCTTGGCGCCGTGAGGCAGCAGTGCTAATCACTGCGCAATCGTGCTGCCCCTATATTAGACTGTTTCAAAAGGACCATGTAATTAATACACTGTTCTCGAACATTTGTATTTGAATACCATCTAAACAAAACAAAAATTTCTAAAGAATCTGCAGTTTGAACCTCTGACTTCAGTTAAACTTTTTGATTATTCTGATGATTTGAACTGAAGGTATTGCTGTAAACATTAGCTTTTAATAAACTTTGTTATCGAAAATAAACAAGGAGCTAGTTTAGAAAATGAAAAAGTTATTTTTGTTTCCGAAAAATGTTCATGCTATTTTGCATGGATTAATAAGGTCAATTATAATGCACCCGTTGCCCATTCAAACTATTGTAGACTTTAATTTTCCTCTGACAGATTTGCTGCATTGTGGTTTACACCTGCTTATTCATTGGCAGATAGAACAGTTAGAGTACTCGGGGACTCTGCAGGAGTATTTGGCTGTGATTAATTGCCTTGTCTTGTGAATGGAGAGTCCTGAACAGCAGGATTCTGTGCATATGTAAATACAAGGCACTTTAATATCTCACTGCAAAACTGAGATTAACAGAATGTCTTAACAAGGAGATTGAGTTTCCTTTCGTGTGCCGATTAGGTAAACTATTTAAAGTGTGTTTACAGCATTTCTTACATTCTAGATAGTTGCTGCTCTTTATGGAGTGAGGGTAAATGGTTGCAGAGTGGAACTGAAGAGAGACACGCTTGTAGAATCCAGTATCTAAATGCAGTTATTGTGTTTATGAATGCTGGATACACTCGAGACATTGGGGATGGCCAATAAAGGGCAGTTTTGGAAAATTAACATTTTACGGATTGCAAATTGAACACCCAGGAGCAGCAAAAAGAGAAATCTGCAGCTTTGAACTGAAAAGGACACAGAAGCTCTTTAGGCCAAAAAAGCATATTTGTCAAACATTTCAATGCAACTCTTTATTTTTGTGAGCATCAGTGACACCATGATGCAGGTGGGAAGGATCTGAACCTCATTTGGAAATCTAACACTTTGTACCAGTAGGTGGAAATAGAAAAGCAGATTTGATACACTGGAAAACATGAGAAAATCAGAGCTCTTTAAGCATGCTGGGGATTGTCACTTGTGCTTATGTAAAGACTGAACTGTTCTGCATCCAATGAAATCTTCAAGGTTCAGCCTATATTCCCCAGACGCTATGTGTTGACATTTAGGGATGTGATGATTAATGAATAGTGCAGTCAGTTAATCGTGACCTGTATCTGATTATTAATTGATCAGTCGGTCAACCATTATAACTGCTGGAGCAAATTAATTCAAAAGGTATAACCAATATACAAAGGTCATTTAGAAATAGTAAAACACAATTGAAAGTTTTTTTTTAAAGTTGCATTTACATAATAAATCTCTGCAAGGCTTAACAAATACCCTTCTTGATTAGTAAACGCTGGTAGCGTTCCTCATTACACCCAGCATCATGGAAAGGTCACAGCAAAACAAACGTTTAATATAAAAGAACAATTAAACATTCTTCTGAAAATCATCTAGGTTTATCATATTTGTTAGTTTGCAGCTTATGTCGTGAATGAGGGCATGTCATGGGTGTGGATATATCTTACTGCGATGTTGAGGACAGTTAGAAACTGTCTCATGCCTCATCATCTCATGGAACATTGTTGATTGTTCCTTTTCTCTGGCGATCAGAACTTTTAAATATAATTCTTTATGGAAATTATCCTCCTTTTGTTTACTCACAAAGGGAGGGCCTGTGAAAGGCAAGTACTGCAGTCCAGAGTACTATGTCTAGACCGCGTTTCGAAGTCCCAATGTACTACCCCCACAACTTGCCTTCTCGCCAAAACCCTCTTGCTTCACCACTGTGATATCATTGGTTTCCCTTACCAGGCATCTGTTTGTCTCTGTGAATTAGATGGCCAAATAGTGTTGAATTGTTCATACTTCTGAACACATGATAAACCCGGGCATACAAAAGATAGCTGTCGACATTGTACAAAATCATTTTCTGAAGATCCTTATGGCAACTTTAAGGACCAGACTTTCATTCTTTCATTTGAACTAGATTATGGGCGCGATTGAGCGGACTTAACTAAGGCCACTGTCGGTCGCATTTAGCAGGGTGTTTTTCAGCAGCTGCAGCGGCGCGGATCATCCGGCTAGTCACCAGCACTTTGGCATTTTTTTGGCCTCAGGAGTTTCTCTCCACCGAAGCCGCACTTAGAGTGATTTCCTGCTGGATCGGGGCGCCATTTTGATCGTCCTTCCCCTCTTCTTTAGGCCCCCCTCCTCGCTTTAATCCCCCCTGCCTCACCCCCCCCCCCCAACCTTGGAGTTGCCCCTGGGACCATCCCATCACTTCCCCTTGAATTGTAAGCCCCCCCCCCGGGCCTGACCCCTGACAGTGCCAATCCTGAACCCTGGCAGTGCCAGCCTGGCACCCTGGCAGTGCCTCTGGAACTCTGGCAGTGCCACATGGGAACACTGGAAGTACCATGGCATCTCTCAGTACTACCGACAATTCAACAGATATGTTTGGGCTGCTGATGTACTGGCCTGACTGTAATGATCCATTTATTTTCCACTTGCAAATTACTCATTACAAAGACGTAATGCACTGGTTTCTGATCTTACCCAACCTATCTACTTCCAGCTTTGCATCTAGTACTGATCCAGATTTTGCAGCCAACAGTGAAGCAGGGCCCCAAGAGAAAACAATGTCAAGACCAACATTCCAATTGCCAGTGGAGCTGGTTCCAGGAATCACTGTGGTGTGCATTTCCCCTTTCCTCGGGGCAGTTTAACACTGGTGCCAATTCCAGGGATGCCTTACCATGCAGCAGCTATAATGTGATCAGACAGGTAAGTAGCCAATCCAATTGACGTATTCACGCACAACAAACCAGGACGTTAAAGACAAAATAGCATACGAAATAAGAGCAGGTGAAGACCATATGGCCCATTGGGTCTTTTCCACCATTCAATACAATCAAGGTTGACCTTGGGATTCAACTCTACTTACCTGCCCGCTCCCCATAACACTTGATTACTTGATTTTCTGAGAGAACAAAGATTTGGCGATCCCAGCCTTAAATGTATTCAACGATGGAGCATCTCCAGCTCTCTGGAGCAGGTAATTCCAAAGATTGACAGCCATTTGAGTTAATTAATTTATCCTCACCTCAGTCCTAAATGAGCAGCCCTTTACCCTGAACTGGTGTCCCCCGTTCTAGATTTCCAAGCCAGGGAAAGCAGGCTGAGTCGAGGCAGTGGTGTAGTGGCAATGTCACTGGCCTAGTAATCCAGAGATGCCAATTAATGCCCTGGGGACACAGAGTTCAAATTCTACACGGCCACTGGTAGAATAATTAATAAATCTGGAATTAAAAGCGCTCTAATGCTGCCAATTGTCATTAAAAAAACATCTGGTTTGCGATTGCCCTTTGGGGAAGGAAATCTGCCACCATTACCTGGTCTGGTCTGCATGTGACACCCAGTGCACAATTGATTCTGAAATGGGCGAGCAAGCCACAAAGCTAGAAAACAGAATGAAACATCAACCTAGGCTCTGAAAACAACAATGGCAAATCTAGCCTTGCTGACCTTGCAAAATGGTACATATTAACATCTAAGAGCTTGTGCCAAAGTTTGCAGAGCTACCCCACAGACTAGTCAAGCAACAGACTCACACAGTGAAACTCATGGAATCAGGCACAACAGACAATGTCCCTGACACCACCATCATCATCCTTGGGTACGTCCATACCTGAACAGACCCACCGGATGTGGCAGCATGGTGGTATATGTTCGGGAGGGAGTTGGCCTGGGAGCCCTCAGCATCCATTCTGCACCCCATGATGTGTCATGGCGTCAAGTCAAACATAAGCAAGGTAATCTCCTACTGATTATCACCGTCTGCCCTTCCGCCTCAACGGATGAATTAATTCTCCTACAGTTGAACGCCAATTGAAAGAAGCACGAAGGGTAACAAGGGCATGGAAGTACTTAGGGTTTATGACCATGCTGGCCAAGTCCTAAAGGGCATAGCTGCTAGACTGGGTATGCAGCAGATGGTGATGGATCCAACAAGAGGGAAAATCCTACTTGACCTCATCCTCACAATTCTATCTGTCGCAGATGCATCATTCCATGACAGTATTGGTACAAGTGACCACTGCATGGTTCTGTGGAGACCACGTCCCATCTTCACATTGACAATACCCTCAATCACATTGTGTCGCACTATCACTGTGCCAAATAGGATAAAATCCAAACCGATCTAGCAATTCAAAACTAGGCATCCATGATGCACTGTAGGGCATAAGCAGAAGCAGAGCTGTATTCAATCACAATCTCTAACCATGTAGTGCAGCCTATCTCCCACTCTACCATTCACACCAAACCAAGGGTTCATTGAGGAGCACTGGAGGACATGCCAGGAGCAACACGAGGCATACCTAACAATGAGGTGTCGACTTGGTGAAGCTACAACACAGGAGTACTTACATGCCAAACATGAAAAGCTTGCGATAGACAGAGCTAAGAGATCTGCTTGCTGAGAAGGGGAGTAAATTTTTTAAAAACTTAGTGTTGGGAGTTTCCAGCTGAATCCGGTCGGAGTGAGGACAGAGTGACTGCTGGGTAAGTAGTAAAGATTTAAATTGTTTCCCAGGCCCACAACAGCTGATTGCTGTTCTCGTGTGGGGCGCAGTGCTTGCTGAGTGAGTGCTTGCTGAGAAGGGGAGTAAATTTTTTAAGTGTTTTATTTTTACCTGTATTTAAGTTGGGCAGTTCCTAAACCATAGACACTACACATGTAGTGTCCCCCACCCTTCCACCTCCTTTAACCTAAGGGGTAGAATGAATAACAGGTAAGCTCTTTCTTTCATTTTCTTTTTTTATCTAGAGGGGATGGCAGGAAAGGCAGTACAATGTTCCTCCTGCAAAATGTTTGAAGTGAGGGACGCCGTCAATGTCCCTGCTGATTTCACCTGTGGGAAGTTCACCCATCTCCAGCTCCTTAGATACCGCGGCCGGGATTCTCCGCTACCCGACGGGGTGGGGGATCCTAGCGCGATGGAGTGGCATGAACCACTCCGGCGTCGGGCAGCCCCAAAGGTGCGGAAGTCTCTGCACCTTTAGGGGCCAAGCCCTCACATTGAGGGGCTAGGCCTTTGGCGCCACGCCAGCCAGGGCCGAAGGGACTTCGTCGGTCGGCGGCAGTCCGCGCATGCTCCGGAGCGTCAGCGGCTGCTGCGTCATCCCCGCGCATGCACAGGGGCGGGGGTTACTTCCGCCTCCGCCATGGTTAAGACCATGGCAAACACGGAAGGAAAAGAGTGCCCCCACTGCACAGGCCCGCCCACCGATCAGTGGGCCCCGATCGCGGGTCAGGCCAAAGTGGGGGCACACCCCGGGGCCAGATTGCCCTGCGCCGCCTGCTCCCGCCGGCAAGGTAGGTAGTTTGATCCATGCCGGCGGGAGAAGCATGACAGAGGCGGGACTTCGGCCCATCGCGGGCCGGAGAATCGCTGGGGGGGGGGGGGGGGGGGGGGGGGCGGGGGGGGGGGGGGGGGGGCGCCGACCGGTGCGGCGCAATTCCCACCCCCGCTGAATCTCTGGTGGCGGAGAATTCGGGACACGGCAGGGGAGGGATTGATGCCAGCCTCCGGCGATTCTCCAACCCGGCGGGGGGTTGGAGAATCCCGCCCCGCGTTAGGTAACTGGAGCTGGATGAACTTCGGATCATTCGGGAGGCAGAGGTGGTCATTGATACTAGCTTCAGGGATGTAGTTACTTCCAAAGAGTTAAGATAGATGGGTGACGGTGAGAGGGACTGGGAGGAAGCAGTCAGTGCAGGGATCCTCTGTGGTCGTTCCCCTCAGTAACAAGTATACCGTTTTAGATACTGTTGAGGGGGACGACCTACCAGGGGTAAGCCATGGTGAACGGATCTCCAGCACTGAGTCCGTCACTGTGGCTCAGAAGGGAAGGAGAGAGAGCAGGAGAGCAATAGTTATTGGGGACTCGATAGTTAGAGGGACAGATAGACGGTTCTGTGGCAGCGAAAGAGACTCACGGATGGTATGTTGCCTCCCGGGTGCCAGGGTCTGTGACGTCTCAGACCTGTTTTCAGAATTCTTAAGGGGGAGGGGGAACAGTCACAAGTCGTGGTACACATTCGTACCAACGACATAGGTAAGAGAAGGGACGGGAATTTAAAACAGGAATTTAGGGAGCTAGGGTGGAAGCTGAGAGCCAGGACAAACCATGTTGTCATCTCTGGTTTGTTGCCGGTGCCACGTGCTAGTGAGATGAGGAACAGGGAGAGAGTGCAGATAAACACGTGGCTGTAGGGGTGGTGTAGGAAGGAGAGTTTCAGGTACGTGGATAATTGGAGCACATTCTGGGGAAGGTGGGACATGTACAGACAGGACGTTTGCACCTGAACCAGAGGGGCACCAATATCCTGGGAGGGAAATTTGCTACGGCTCTTCGGGGGGGGTTTAAACTAATTTGTCAAGGGGCTGGGAAAATGAGCTGTAGTCCAGAAGCCAGTGTTGAGAGTAGTGAGGTACTGAGGAGGGTATCAAGGTCGGCAGGAGTGTACCGGCAGACAGAAAGGTAGGTTGATGTGTGTCTACTTCAATGCAAGGAGCATCCGGAATAAGGGGTGAAATTCTCCCCTACCTGGCAGTGCGGGGGGTCCTGGCGTAGCGGAGTGGCACCAACCACTCCGGTGTCGGGACTCCCCAAAGGTGTGGAATTCTACGCACCTTTAGGGGCTAGGCCCGCGCGGAGTGGCTCCCGCTCCACCGACTGCCTTTGGCGCCACGCCGCCCGGCTTCGGGGCTGGCCGAAAGGCCTTCGCCGGTCTGCGTGTGTCCGCGCATGCACTGGAGTGTCAGCGGCCGCTGACTTCACCACCGGCGCATGTGTGGTGGATGGGGTCTCTTCCACCTCCGCCATGGTGGAGGCCGTGGCGGCGGCGGTAGAAAAAGAGTGCCCCTACGGCACAGGCCCACCCGCCGATCGGTGGGCCCCGATCGCGTGCCAGGCCACCATGGGTGCACCCCCCCCCGGTTTCCAATCACCCCGCGCCCCCCCCCAGGACCCCGGGGGCCCGCTCGCGCCGCCTACTCCCGCCAGCACAGAGGTGGTTTAAACCACGTCGGCGGGAGAGGCCTGACAACGGCGGGACTTCGGCCCATCGCGGGCTGGAGAATCGCTGCGGTGCGCGATTCCCGCTCCTGCCGATTCCCGGGTGACGGAGAATTCCGTCCACGGCGGTGGTGGGATTTACGCGGCCCCGGGCGATTCTCCGACACTGCGGGGGTTCGGAGAATTCCGCCAAAGGTAGGTGAACTTGGAGCGTGGATTGGTACTTGGGACTACGATGTTGTGGCCATTACGGAGACATGGTTAGAACAGGGACAGGAATGGTTGTTGGAAGTTCCGGGGTATAGATGTTTCAGTAAGAGTAGGGAAGGTGGAGGAGTAGCATTGTTATTCAAGGATAGTTTAACGGCTGCAGAAAGGCAGTTCCAACGGGATCTGCCTACTGAGGTAAAATGGGCCAAAGTAAGAAATAGGAAAGGAGCGGTCACATTGTTAGGAGTTTTCTATAGGCCCCCAAATAGTAATAGAGATGCGGAGGAAGAAATTGCAAAACAGATTATGGATAGGTGTGGAGGTCTCAGGGTAGTTGTCATGGGTGACTTTAACTTTCCAAATATTGATTGGAACCTCTACAGGTCGAACAGTTAGCATGGGGCAGTTTTTGTACAGTGTGTGCAGGAGGGTTTCCTGACACATTATGTGGATAGGCCGACAAGAGGGGGGCCCACATTGGATTTGGTACTGGGTAATGAACCGGGCCAAGTGTTAGATTTGTTTGTTGGAGAGCACTTTAGAGATAGTGACCACAATTCGGTGTCTTTCACTGCTGCAATGGAGAGGGATAGAGCCATCTGGCAGCGCAAGGTTTATAATTGGGGGAGGGGTAATTATGATGCGATTAGGCAAGAATTAGGGAGCATAAAATGGGAACAGAAACTGTCAGGGAAAGGCACAAATGAAAAGTGGAGCTTGTTTAAGGAACAAATACTGCGTGTCCTTGATAGGTATGTCCCTGTCAGGCAGGGAGGAAATGGTCGTGTGAGGGAACCATGGTTCACAAAAGAGGTTGAATGTCTTGTCAAGAGGAAAAAGGAAGACTATGTAAGGATGAGAAAACAAGGTTCAGTTGGGTCGCTTGAGGGTTACAAGGTAGCAAGGAATGAGCTGAAAAAAAGGGCTTAGGAGTGCTAGGTGGGGGCATGAGAAGTCCTTGGCGGGTCGCATCAAGGAAAACCCCAAGGCTTTTTACTCTTATGTGAGAAATAAAAGAATGACCAGGGCCGGTCAAGGACAGTAGTGGGAACTTGTGCATGGAGTCAGAAGGAATAGGAGAGGGACCATGTTTTTGAGGATGAGAATGTGATACAGGTGGGTAGGTTGGAGGAGGTAGATGTTCTGAGGAAGTATGTATTAGCAAATTTGAAAAACCTGAGCGTCGACAAGTCCCCTGCGCCAGATGGAATATATCCAAGGATTCTTTGGGAGGCAAGGGATGAGTTTGCAGAGCCTTTGGTTTTGACCTTTGGGTCCTCACTGTCCACGGGGATAGTGCCAGAGGACTGGAGAGTGGCAAATGTTGTTCCTCTGTTCAAGAAAGGGAATAGGAATGACTCTGGTGATTATAGGCCAGTTAGTCTTACTTCGGTGGTCGGTAAGTTAATGGAAAAGGTCCTGAAGGATAGGATTTATGACCATTTGGAAAGATGTAGCTTAATCCGGGATAGTGAACACGGATTCGTGAAGGGTAAGTCTTGCCTCACAAATTTGATTGAATTCTCTGAGAAGGTAATTTTCAGACTGGAGACCAGTTACCAGCGGTGTACCACAGGGATTAGTGCTGGGTCCTCTGCTATTTGTGATTTTTATCAATGACTTGGCAGAGGGAGCTGAAGGGTGGGTCAGTAAATTTGCTGATGACACCATGATTGGTGGAGTAGTGGATGAGGTGGAGGGCTGTTGTAGGCTGCAAAGAGACATTGATGGGATGCAGAGCTGGGCTGAAAAATGGCAGACGGAGTTTAACCCTGATGAGCGCGAGATGATTCATTTTGGTAGAAAAAATTTGAATGCGGATTACAGGGTCAACGGCAGGGTTCTAAGGAATGTGGAGGAACAGAGATATCTTGGGGTTCATGTCCACAGATCTCTGAAGGTTGCCACTCAAGTGTATAGAGCCGTGAAGAAGGTTTATAGTGTGTTAGCGTTTATTAACAGGGGGCTTGAGTTTAAGAGCTACGGGGTTATGTTGCAACTATATATGACCCTGGCGAGACCACATTTGGAGTATTGTGTGCAGTTCTGGTCACCTCATTATAGGAAGGTTGTGGAAGCATTGGAAAGGGTGCAAATGTGATTTACCAGGATGCTGCCTGGTTTGCAGGATAGGTCTTATGAGGAAAAGTTGAGGGAGCTAGGGCTTTTCTCTTTGGAGCGGAGGAGGCTGAGAGGCGATTTAATAGAGGTTTATAAGATGATGAGGGGGATAGATAGAGTGGACGTTCAGAGACTATTTCCTCGGGTGGATGTAGCTGTTACAAGGGGGCATAACTATAAGATTCAGGGTGGGTGATATAGGAGGGATGTCTGAGGTAGGTTCTTTACTCAGAGAGTGGTTAGGGTATGGAATGGACTGCCTGCTGTGATAGTGGAGTCGGACACTTTGGGAACTTTCAAGCGGTTATTGGATAAGCACTTGGAGCACACCAGTATGACAGGGAGTGGGATAGCTTGATCTTGGTTTCGGACGATGCTCGGCACAACATCGAGGGCCGAAGGGCCTGTTCTGTGCTGTACTGTTCTATGTTCTATCACATAACCAACAAATAATAGGAACATAAGGACATTGGAGCAGGAGTAGGCCATTCTCACATGGCATCTTGCTATCTGCTTGTCCTTAAGCACGGTAGCATAGTGGTTAGCACAAATGCTTCACAGCTCCAGGGTCCTAGGTTCGAATCCCGGCTTGGGTCACTGTCTGTGTGGAGTCTGCACACTCTCCCCGTGTGTGTGTGGGTTTCCTCCGGGTGCTCCGGTTTCCTCCCACAGTCCAAAGATGTGCAGGTTAGGTGAATTGGCCATGCTAAATTGCCCTCAGGGTCCAAATTGCCCTTAGTGTTAGATGGGGTTACTGGGTTATGGGGATAGGGTGGAGGTATGGGCTTGGGTAGGGTGCTCTTTCCAAGAGCCAGTGCAGACTCGATGGGCCGAATGGCCTCCTTCTGCACTGTAAATTCTATGAAAATTCGGCCCCTCAATGCTGCTCCACCATTTAGTAGATCATAGCCGATCCTCTAACTCAACCCAATCTTCCCACACTATCTCCATGTCCCTTGTTGTCATTGGTATCTAGAAATAAATTGACCTCTCCTTTGAACATACTCAATGACTGAGCCTCCACAGCCCTCAGGGGCAGAGAAATCCAAAGATTCACCGTCTTCTGACTGAAGAAATTCCATCTCCTTGCAATTCTAATAGCCTGCCTTTTATTCTGAAACCCTGGTTCTAGACTCCCCAACCAGGAGAACGATCATGGGCTGAATTCTCTGCCGCCTATCTCCATTAACAGAGTTCCTAATTTGGCAGAGAATCTAGAGTGAACCAAAAAAGCCCTCAAAATGCTCTGGTCCCCCGCTGGTGGTAGCATTGCGGTTAGCGCCCTGCACCAGCGGGAGTATGCAAATGGCTCTCACTTCCTCTGCAGAAAGTGTTTACTTGTCTTTGATGTGGTCTAAGAGCTGTCAATTATACCTAGATGTTTATAAACATTGTGTGAGGTCCGCAGCTGACCACTTCAAATCCACTCAAGCGTGAAGGGAATTGAGATTAAACAATCCAAATAGCTGGCTGTGTGCAATCACAGTTTAGTAAAATCACTTTCACATTGATATGAATGAAAGCCTTGCAGATCAAATATCTCAAGGTGTTTAAAACCAGCTGATGTGGTATTCTCTTTGAAGAATTTACAGGTGCCACTTCCTCGATCTGAACCAGCAGGTGTATTGCACAAGTGAGTTTTAAAGCAGCGATTTGTTTTTCACTGTCTCTGTCTGGACTGTTCTCTAGCTTCCATCCAGGGGTCTCTCGTATGAGGGACTTCCAGGCAGAGGTTCATGTAATGAGGAGGCTTCCAGCCAGGATCTTTCTTATCGGGGGTCTCTAGCAAGGATCACTCTTGTGGGAGGACTCTGGTGGGGGTGTTTCTCATAGGGGGTCTCGGGTAGGGATCTCTGTAATGGTGTTTCTATTGGGGTTGTCGCCGTCTCAGATGGCCACCTGCAAAGGACCATGGGAATTATGGCCAACCCAGGACTCAGACACAGTCAGACTTTGTGTGTGTATTTGCAACCTAGATAGCCAAACGCGATCGAAACCCCCCCCCCCCCCCACCCCCCACCCCCACCACCACTCGTTTGCGTTCTAATGGCCCATTTTCCCAGAACAAAAGGACTGTACTCAGGTAACCGATACAGATGCAGACTAACTGGCACCACTCCCTTTGCTCAGAAAGCCCAAACAGCCAAGGTCAATGACCGCTCAGGACACGCCCAGCCATCAAGGCACCCGCCCCTGTATTGGCCAACATCGAAGGCAGTGATCGAAGCCTGTCGAATTATTGGGTCCAAAGCTAAGGACCGCCCCAAAGAGCACAAAATCCCAGATGGATAAAAAGAGACCCAGCCATGTGTTCGGTCTCTCTTGGCCCCGGTCTACACCTAAAACCAAGTGTTGCATTACGACCAGAAGACAAGTTCAAGACCAACGATCGCTACCAGACGGATGAGCCCAGCAGAAACAAAGCCACTTCTTCTACCCAGCCACACAAGATCCGAACAAAGGCCTTGTTCATCTGCAAAGAGCCGGTTGCCCTGAAGTTAAGTATCGGTTTTTGTAGTTGTTAGGTGTAGTTTAACTTGTAGTGTTTTATGTTGCATGTCGAAGCAATCCTTGTGCGTAAGTAAACTATCTTTGAACTTGAACTGACTAACTGGTTGTGTGGTCCTTTGATCGATATCCGGTAAAGCCTTGTGGTGGTATCATTTGATACCTGGCGACACTGAAGAGCAATATTATCATTAATAACTGCCATATCTAGTTAATTTGGCAACAGGGTCTCTCTTATGGGGGTTTCTGGTGGGGATCTCCTTGGGGAGGTTTTCTGGCTGGGTCGTGTTCGGCGATTGGCCAGAGAATAAAAATTCCCGAACAAATCTGGTGCGGCGCCACTTTCGCGATGCTCCCCCCCCCTCCAAAGCGGCATACTCCAGGAATACGCTGCACCACATATTGACGGCCTCAGGACATTGCCTGAGGCCAGGCCCTGATGCTCTGCCCCTGACCAGCTGAGTTCCCGACAGCGTCGGTCGCATGTGGTCTCATCCGTCGGGAACTCGGCACAGCGGCTGCGGACTAAGTCCAGCACGGCCACACTCGGGGGAGGGCCGGTCCGCAGGTAGGGGGGCCTTATAAGGGACTGTGGGAACTGTGAAGGTGTGGTCCGGGGCGCGTGTGACAGCCAAAGGGGGGGGGCACTATTTTGCGGGCCGGGTCCGCAAGCGGCCTCCAACATGTAGCACAATGTGGCCGCTGCAGGCCGTCGCCTTGCGCATGCGCGACCACAGACTCTGCAATTCTCTGGGCCGTATCGGCAGCTAGAGCCGGATGCTCTACGCTGCTGACATGCTAGCGCCACCATTCCCACGCTGGTGTGGGAGCACAGCCTCAGAATCGGAGAATCCAGCCCTATCTTCACCCGCCAGAGCTGAATTGTATTTGAATTTCACTGATTCCCAATCCTTCGCAATTTCATTTATGCCTGGCGAGGAGCCGGAGGGAACCCCGAGGTAATCCCGTTATCGGGCTGCAATTTCGAGCAGGTGGCTCAATAGCAAGGTCCTGCGGCTGGTACCGCCTGTGCCCCCTCACAGTGCAATTCAGCCCCCCTCCCACCCTGGATTTTCGGGGCCGCCCCAGTAGGGGGTGGTGACCAAACCAAACCTCCAAATATGCCCTAAATAAAGAGGCGCCTCGAAATAAAGAGGCCCCCAAAGTGTCCCAAAAAAACCAGCATGGTAATATAGTGGTTACCACTGTTGCTTCACAGCGCCAGGGTCCCAGTTTCGATTCCCGGCTTGGGTCACTGACTGTGCGGAGTCTGCACGTTCTCCCTGTGCGTGCGTGGGTTTCCTCCGGGTGCTCCGGTTTTCTCCCCCAAGTCCTGAAAGACCCGATGTTAGGTGAATTGGACATTCTGAATTCTCCCACTGTGTACCCGAACAGGTGCCGGAATGTGGCGACTAGGGGATTTTCACAGTAACTTTGTTGCAGTGTTAATGTAAGCCTACTTGTGACAATAAAGATTATTATTAGAGACTCCCCACAGCACCCCCTGAATAAAAGCAACACCCCCTAAAAAAAGAGACGCCCCCAGAGATCCCATAACTAAAGAGACCCACCTGAGATGCCTTAAAAAGAAGACCCCCTCTGAGATCGCCCCAAGAAAAGAGACCACTATCAGGAAGACGGACAGAAGAGAAATCCCTGTCAGGACGGTCCCCAGAAAAGAGATCCCTGTCAGGCAGTTCCCCCGAAGAAAGAGACCCGGGACTGGATTCTCCGTCCCGCCGCGACTCATTTGTGTTTCACCCCACCGACGGGATGCTCCGTTATGCCAGCTGGTCAATGGGGTTTCCCATTGTGGGGCAACCCCACGCCGTCGGGAAAGCCCAGGACTGCCAGCAAAATGGAGCATCCCGCCAGTGGAGAATCGAGCCAACTGTCTGGAAACACCCAGAAGAGAGAGCCCGTCACAAGCTGAGGAGCAGTCCAGACAGAGATTGTGAAAACAAAACACTGCTTCAACACTGCTGGCTCAGGTAGAAGAAGCAGCACCTGTTAATTCCTGGAAAGAGAAAACCAGTCAGCTGGGTTTTAACCCCCTCAGATCCTTGATCTACAAGACATTCATTCATTTCTCTTTGATTTTTAAAAAAAATTTGGAGTACCCAATTCATTTTTTCCAATTAAGAGGCAATTTAGCATGGCCAATCCACCTAGCTTGCACATCTTTGGGTTGTGGGGGCGAAACCCACGCAAACATGGGGAGAATGTGCAAACTCCACACAGACAGTGACCCAGAGCCGGGATCGAACCTGGGACCTCGGCGCCGTGAGGCAGCAGGGCTAACCCACTGCACCACTGTGCTGCCCTTCATTTCTCTTTGATATTGACGTTACTGGGCTGTGATTGACAGCCTTCACATACTCCAGCTATCAGCATTGTTCCATTCATCGTCCTTCATGGTTGAGTAACTCCAAAGTGCTCAAATTGCAATGTTTATAAACATCAAGCTTTGATTGATAGCTCCTGGACCACTTCAAACAGAAGTAAGTACTTTCCAATCACCTCCTTCAGGCTTGAGTGATTTTGATGTGGTTAGCTATAAATTGACAGTACTGCACTCTTTTTGATATGAATATTAAAAGTTTGGGAAGAGATAGCTAATATCTGGGCTAAAACTTTATGCTACCCTGGCAGGTTCTGAGGCTGGGAGAGGGCAGCGTAAGAATACATGGAAGGGATTCTCTCTGGGTTCCTGCCCACCCCAACCTGGTAGCATCTTTATGTTGAGGTGGTCAGGACTGCAGAGGCCAACCCTTGCCTCAATAAGGCCCTTAAGTGTTCACTTAATAGCCATGTATGAGCCTTTTCCCTTCCAGCTCTATTTTTAGGTTGGTGGGCAGACAACAGCTCGGGGGGGGGGGGGGGGGGAGTAAACATATAATTGAACAGAGTTCGATGGCGTGCGGGCAGTGGGGGGGGGGGCACATTCAGCAGAAGCCTCGAGATGAATGGGGGTACTCTCCCATTAAGGCCAGATAACCCCCAGACCTCCTTCCTCTGTAGCCTATCCCTGGGACCCCAATTGTCCTCCTGCGACCCTGGAGGCAACGGCTCCGCTCTGGAACACTATACGTCATCCTCCTGTTCCTGGTACTTAGTTCCAGGCATTTCCCTGCAATTCCTCTTCCAGCCACTGCAGCGCTGTGTCTGGAGGGACTGGAGACCTGCCATCCAATCTGATTGGCCAGGTGCCCTCCAAGATGAGAATTCCACCCAAGTGAGGGCAGGAGTGCCCGCCTTATGTTAATCAATGCCCGTTTGAGTATGAAATGGCATCAGGGCTGCTGGAATCGGTGGGGACTCTTTGGATAGCAGGGGCCAAGCCTACACCTTCCTGAAAATTAAGACCATAGAACAGTACAGCACAGAACAGGCCCTTCGGCCCTCGATGTTGTGCCGAGCAATTATCACCCTACTCAAACCCACGTATCCACCCTATACCCGTAACCCAACAACACCCCCCCCCCCTAACCTTACTTTTTAGGACACTACGGGCAATTTAGCATGGCCAATCCACCTAACCCGCACATCTTTGGACTGTGGGAGGAAACCGGAGCACCCGGAGGAAACCCACGCACACACGGGGAGGACGTGCAGACTCCACACAGACAGTGACCCAGCCGGGAATCGAACCTGGGATCCTGGAGCTGTGAAGCATTTATGCTAACCACCATGCTACCGTGCTGCCCTATGATATATCAAAATTCATTAGAAAAGGTAGAGGATCACCGGAGGACTGGCGGGCAACTAATGGTTTTGCTATTTCGCAATAGGCAGACAGAATGAGGTCAGTTTAATAATTGTGGTCGGAAAGTTAGTGGAATCTTTACTCAAAAATGTAATAGCTGCATAGTTAATACTAAGAAAGACTGTAACAAAGTGTAACACAGCATTAATAAACTTGCAAAATGGGTCTGTAATTAGCAGATTAATGCCAAGATTGTTAAGCTAGAGGTGGTGCATTTTCCTAGTCACAATAGGAGATCACACACTCCTTGGGGGAGAATAATGAAATAGGGGAGCAAAGGGAACTTATAGTACAGGTCCACAAATTACTAAAATAATGTTGCAGCTAATTGAGTCCATTAAAAAAACTAAGGACTGGCATTCATTTCTTCAGGGATTCCTAGATCGTAAGGAAGAATATGCAGGGTTACAATGAGTAGTTGGGAGAATCACACTGAGTGAATTGCTGATACGGAGAGCTGGTGCAGACACAATGGGCTGTATAACTTCTTTTTGCACTGTAACATTTCTGGGAATTAGTGATTTACTGATGCTCAGTTTGGATTCCACCTGCCCTCATTACAACTTTGGTCCAAACACGGACAAAAGAATTGAATTGCAGAGGTGCGGTGAGAATTACTGCCCTTGACATCAAGGCAGCATTTGACTGAGTAACATAAAAGAGCCTTAGCATAACTGAAGGCAATGGAAATCATGAGAAAACTCTCCACTAGTTGGAGTCATGTCTTCCACAAAGGAAAATGGTTGGGTTTGTTGGGTGTCAATCATTTCAGTCCTCGGACATTGCTGTTGCAGTTCTTCAGGGTAGTCTCCTCAGCCCAACCATCTTCAGCTATTTCATCAATGAACTTCCCTCCATCATAAAGTCAGAAGTGGGTATGTTTGCTGATGATCACATTATATTCAGCACTATTTGCGACCCCTCAGGTATTGAAGTGGTCCGTGACCAAATGCAACAAGAACTGTACAACATGCAGGATTGGGTTGATAAGTGGCAAGTAACTTTCTCACAATATGAGTTTCAGGCAAAGCGAGAATCAAACCATCTCCCAAGACATTCAATGGTATTGCCACCATTGAATCTCCCACTATCAACATTCAATGGATTAACATTGACCAGAATTGTCTTCAATATTCATTTACGGCATTTATTGCCCATCCCTCGTTGCCCTTCAGAAGGTTGTGGTGGGTTTCCTTCTTAAACCACGGCAGTCTTTGAGGTGAAGGTACACCCACTGTGCTGTTAGGGAGGGAGTTCCAGGATGTTGCCCCAGTGACAATGAAGGAGCGGCGATCTATTTCCAAGTCAAGGTGGTGAGTAACCTCCAGCTGGTGGGGTTCCCAGGTATCTGCTGCTCTTGTCCTTCTAGATGGTAATGGCTGTGGGTTTGGAAGGTGCTGTCTCAGGAACATTTGTGAGTTGCTGCAGTGCATCATGTAGAGGGTGCACACGGCTGCCCCTGTTCATCGGTGGTGGAGGGTTTGAATATTTGTGGAAGGGGGAGCAATCAACCGGGCTGCTTTGTCCTGGATGGTGTCGAGCTTCTTGAGTGTTGTTGGAGCTGCAATCATCGAGGCAAGTGGAGAGTATTCCATTACATTCCTGCATTGTGCCTTGTAGGTGGTAGACAGGCTTTGGGAGATCAGGAGGTGAGTTACTCACTTTAGGATTCCTAGCCTGGTAGCCACAGCATTAGTATGGCTATCCAGTTCAGTTTCAGATCAATTATAATCCCCAGGCTGTTGATTGTGGGGGACTCAGTGGTGGTCATGCCATTCAGTGTCAAGGGGCGGTGGTTAGATCCTCTCTTGCAGAAGATGATTATTGCCTGGCACTTGTGTAGCGCAAATATAACTTGCCACTTGTCAGCCCAAGCCTGGATATTGATCTGATCTGAACACACTGTGGCTACAAGAGTGGTCAGAGACTTGGGATTCTCTGATGAATAACTAACCTCCTGACTCTACAAAGCCTGTCCACCATCTGCAAGTCACAAGTTAAGAGTCTGATGGAATACTCTCCACTTGCCTGGATGTGCAGCTGCAACAACACTCAAGAAACACAACCCAATCCAGGGCAAAGCAGCTCTTCTTTGTACCCCATCCACCACCTTCAACATTCAGCACTGATGCACAGTGGTGGCAGTATGTACCATCTGCAAGATGCACTGCAGCAACTCCCCAAGGCTCCTTTGATAGTACCTGCAAACCTGCAAATTGCACCACCTGGAAGTACAAAAGCAGAAATTGCATGGGAACACCACCACCTGTAAATTTCCCTCCAAGCCACTCACCATTCTGACTTGGGAATATATCAGACATTCCTTCACTGTATCAAAATCCCGGAATTCCATCCCTAACAGCACTGAATATTCCTTGTCTGGTCTCACAAAACCCTGTATAATTGTAGCAAGATTTCGTCATTTCTATGCTGTAATCCCCTTGCAAAAATAGGCCAACATGTCATTTGTATTGCTTATTGTTTTTCTTGTATGAGCACACCCAAGTTTCGCTGAACCGAAGTATTTACAAGTTGCATGCCTTTTACAAAATAGTCTGTTTTCCTCTTCTTGCGACCAAAGGGAATAACCTCACACTTTTCAACATTATACCCCATCAAGGGCAGCACGGTGGCCTAGTGGTTAGCACAGCTGCCTCACGGCGCTGAGGTCCCAGGTTCGATCCCGGCTCTGGGTCACTGCCTGTGTGGAGTTTGTACATTCTCCCCATGTCTGCGTGGGTTTCGCCCCCACAACCCAAAAATGTGCAGAGTAGGTGGGTTGGCCATACTAAATTGCCTCTTAATTGGAAAAAATAATTGGGTAATCTAAATTTTTAAAAAAGCAAAAAAAAAACATTATACCCCATCTGGCAACTTGTTGCCTGCTCAAGGGACCTACCTGTGGTGCGATTTTCTGGCACCTCATGCTGCCAGGATCTTCCAGTCTCGCCAAAGTCAAACCAGAATTTGAATGGCTCTCTGCATCCGCTGTGGGGAAATGCTCCACAGTAAGAGCAGAAAGTCCCAGCATGCATCTCTTTGTAGCCAGCCTCTTTGTGTCCTCCTCACAGCTTGCATTCCCCAATGCTATGATCCTTTATCTTGTGTATTAACTTTTGTGCAGCAGCTTATCAAATGCCGTTTGGAAATCCAAGTATATGACATCAACTGATTCCCCATTATCTACTCTTGCAGTTACATCCTCAAAAAACCCTAATATATTTGTGAAACAGGAAAACCATGTTGACTTGTTCGAAACATTGTATGCTTTGCTAAGTTCATCGTTAAAACTTCATTAATAATAGATTCCTGCACTTTCCCAATACCTGAGGTGGGATTCTCCCAAATCGGCGCGATAGCCTGATGACGGTGTCAAAAACGGCGCGAACCACTCCGGTGTCGGGCCGAATGGAAGTAGCAGAATTCTCCGTACTTCCGGGGGCTAGGCCGGCGCCGGAGGGGTTGGCGCCGCGCCAGCTGGCAGAGAAGGGACTGCGCGAGTTAGCGCATGCTCAGAACGACCGGCGTGGTTCCACGCATGTGCAGACCGGCTGCCGTATTTTGCTGTATGCACAGGATGTCTTCTCTGCCCCAGCCATGACGGAGCCCTACAGGGGCTGGCACAGAAGGAAGAAGTGCCCCACGGCACAGGCCCGCCCGCAGATCGCTGGGCCGCGATCGCGGGCCAGGCCACCGTGGGGACCCCGCCCCCGGGTCGGATCCCCCCGCGCTTCCCCGAGGACCGCTCCAGCCAACTTACCTGCCATGTCCCATCGTGTGGGACCATGTCCAATCCACGCCGGTGGGACTGGCCAAAAACGGGCAGCCACTAGGCCCATCGGGGCCTGGAGAATTGACAGAGGGGGCCCCCGACCGGTGTGCTGTGATCCCTGGCCCCGTCCAAAAACCGGCGCCGGAGCAGACGGCGTCAGAGTGGCGGGGCGGGATTCACGCCCCCCCCCCCCCCCCCCCCCCCCCGGGGATTCTCCGAACCGGCGGGCAGTCGGAGAATCCCGCCCCTGATGTCAGGTTCACTGGCCTGTAATTCCATATTTTGTCCCCCCCCCTCATCACTCCCACCCCTTAAAAGTGTTTACTATCCTTCATTTTCAAATAAAAATTTCAGGTTGTATAATAATTGCTTATGATTGGGCTTAGGAACAAAAGACAAGATAAATGAACATTATTTTTTAAAAAAATGATTGTTTTTAAAAACTTGCAACATTTGACATTCCGCAAGTATCAAATTAATTTTTGGGACCAGTGAAGGCACTTACTGGCAATCATGAAGATGGTACCACTGTTAAAAATCCAGTTACACCTCATTCAATAAGTGAAATATTTTGAAGGGTTTTTACAAAGGAAAATAATGTGAATTTTACAACGAACAGTATAAAAGTGGAAGTTCTAAACAATTCAATCAATCTCCATTGATTGCAGTTTGGGAGTGCCTCGACAGTGCACCCTCTGGAGTAGCCTAGAATCACTGATTCTGGATTTCCACATTCAACAACTGTATGTGCAGATTCCATTTTCTGTGGAGTAATAACAGCAAACGCTGACAGTTTCATGGCAAAATCCTGGGCTGCCACTTATACGTGTATGAGCGATCAACTGAGGTTTTTAAAAATCACTTTTGCCTGTGAAGTGCCTGGGGATGTTTTGCTTTGTCAAAAAGATGCTATACAAATGCAGGTTGTTGTTGTTCGTTCTGCGTAAAGCATTGAATATATTGAAAACTTTTACCATTATGTAAAAGATTATCTCTTTGTTCTACCCTTCGGTGAAACAATTATGATATAACGCAATGATAATGGGATTCTCTGATAATGGGGCTAAGTGTTGACGCCATCGTAAACGCCGGAGCGCTTTACGACGGTGTCATCTGGCCGCTAGGAGCAGTGATCCTCCAACCCACAGGGGGGGCAACACGGCACTGGAGCGCTTCACGCAGCTCCAGCTCTCGATACGGGCTCCAGCACGGCCGGCGCAGGTCCACGCATGTGCGCAATGGCCGTCGTGGATCTGTGCATGCTCGTGTGTTGCCGTCTCCACATGGGCCCCCACACAACATAGCGGAGCCCTACAGGGGCCCGGTGCGGAGGAACATGGCCCCACAGAATTAGCTTGCCCACTGATCGGTAGCCCCCAATCGTGGGCCTGGCAACTGTGAAGGCCCCCTCCCCTCCCCCCCACCAGGACGGCCCCCGTAGCCAGAACCCCGAGGTCCCGCCAGGCAGGACCACACGCGAATGTTGCCGCCAGGTCTCAGCCGAACTCGTCGGGAACTCGGCCCGTCGAGCACGGATAATCTGCGGCGGGGGGGGGGGCGCATTTGGCGAGTCCCGACCGGCGCCGGTGAAACGGTGGCCCGGCATGGCGCGATTCGCGCCACCCTGGTGTTTCTCCGAACCAGCACGGGATTGGAGGATCCCGCCTCCCATTTTTATTTCATTCGAATGACAACATGTCATTTGCATATTGGTCTTGATGAATATGTTACAGTTTTCTGAGAATGGATTATTCAGAATTTGACCTCCAGGAGTTTTTTTGCACCCACATAATTTCAAATCCAGATCACCAAAATTCTGGGCTGGCACTTTTGGCCTATTTTTCAGCAGTAGTAAATTTACTCCTCGTGTCCTATAATCAACATGTTTAAATATTCAAACACAACCTTAAGGAATACAATGATTCTATGATTAAGTGACACGGTGGTACAGTAGTGCAGTGGCAGCAACCCGGGTTTAGCTCCAGCTTTGGGTGACTATCTGGGTGGCATTTGCATGTTCTCCCTGTGTCTGGGTGGGATTCCTCCGGGTGCTCCAGTTTCCTCCCACAGTGCAAAGGTGTGCAGGTTCAGTGGGATTATGGGGATAGCATGGGAGAAGTTGGCCTAGGTAGTGTGCTCTGTAAGAGAGTTGGTGCAGACTCGATGGGCCAAATGGCCACCTTCTGCACTGTAGGGATTCTTCTATGGATTCATCCCAACTCAGTGAATAATATTCAAAGAGAGAATATGATTGGAAACAGTCACCATATTGGATAAAATCTTAGTTCATGTAGCAATATTACTGCAGCACGGCCAAAAGATTGTGTATAAATATTTTGTTGCATGAGGGTATCACTGATTTATCCTTCAACAAGCTCTTGTTAGGCAGGAGAATCAAAGGTTATTGGAGGGTTAGATGGGAATGTGGAATTCGAAACAAAACAAATCAGCCATGATCTTATCGAATGGAGGTGCAGGTTCGAGGGACTGAATGTCCTACATCTGTTCCTATTTCGTATGTTCATATAAAGTTCACGTTTATGCCAAAGTTTTATTTATTGTGCATCATCATTAATGATATCCATCAGTGAACGGGTTAAAGTGTACAGTGCAGCAAAGAAGATTTCTGACATTGCTTCATATTCAATAGTGTAATTCTACGCACAAACCACACTGCGCCTATGGGTACATCCTGAAGGGAGGCAGTGCATCTTACTCCTCCCTATACTTAGGATGAGATAAATTGCATTGATTCACTCTTTTGAAGTTTTTGCTCCTTTCTGCTCCCTGTAGTCAGTCCCAAAATCCTACCTGTCCTAATTTGAATCGGTGAATTGGGTTGGATGATCAGTTTGGGATTTTTGGACATAGTCAATAAATGCGTTTTTCAAATTGCACAATGCTGACATCATTGAAACAACTTCACTGAACACAACATAAGCTTGAATCAAAAGTGTCACATTTAACACTAAAATTGTCAGGTCTAATTAGGCTGTAAATTAAATTAATGCTGATTTCAAAGGAGAGGGAGAGGGGGCTCCTGTTTCAAATGATGACTGGTGCTCTGCAGTTTTTTTGTGTTGAGATGACAGGCGATGATCATAGTTACAACCAGAGCCTTTTGCTAGTTCTGGATTGTGACCAGCCTGTTAAATTCTGAACTACAAGGGAAGCTCTGATAATGTCTCATATTTCCATTGCCATGGTAACATACCTCCGCTTGATAGGACACCTCATAATGACCTAAGATTTCCACCTTGACGGATACTTTTGCAAAACTTGTTCAGAAAGTTTATTTGAGTTACCGACATAAAGCCTCTTTTTTGTGGCATAATGTCAAGGTCACTTGTTTGGTTGCAGCAGCTGTGAAGATTTATATAGAAAGGTTTTTGCTCTCTAATTTGCACCATGTTTGCTGCGCCCTATTGTGAGAGCAGTAAGGACACAGTGTGAAAGGTTTCATTTGTACCAAACTCACACCCTTTTTAGGAGTCTCAGTAAATAAACTATCAAGTCTAGTCCCTGTTAGTGAATGCAATATATCTGTATAGACTTGCAATTTGCAACACTATAGCCTTTGCCCTTGAACTCTGCTTATTAGCGCACTCTGTCTCCAAATGATGCCATATAATTTCTCACTGCACACGCATGCTGAACAGACACACACAGCATATTCCAGAAACCAAAGGCCATGGCTGTCAGACAACCACTGCAACAATACCTCAAGTCTAATCAGATCACTTGCTCTTGGTAAGTCTTATCAGAACCCAAGCTTAAATACTTCCAGAGGTTGGTGACAAGCTTTATTGTATTCACAGTCCAGTGTTCATCAGTCTATCCAGATACTGTCCTGCTTGAATTTGTAGCGAAATTTCTATTTCCTGGAAGCCTATAATGTCTGTACATTTTTCTCAAGGGTTAATTGTAACCGGCGCAGATAAAGCACAGAATTAAATTACTCACCTCGCTGCATGATGGGAGTAAGTTTGATTCTGGCAGAGGTCGCCTTAAATATAGGCAGAGATGTCATAAGGAGTATAAAATCTCCGTCGTGTGGACAATCCTGAAAGCATTGGTGGCCGGACAGCCATCATGGAATTTGGGGATAGTAAAATCACAAACCGCAAAAGTAGTTTTATTTTGCTTTTGCTTTTAAGTAACGGAAGCACATTATTTTTCACCCTTGTTAGAAATTGGGTGGGGATGAAATATGTGAACGTAATCGTTGACAGTAATGATGGTTCAGGGCGTCTTCTGGAAGGAACCAATACGCAAATGAGAATTTTATAAACTCTGCTCTGAAGTAACATTCTGAGGGAAGAGTTGTTTCGGGGCGGGAGGGGGGGGGGGGGGGGGGGGGAGGGGGTGAAAGAAGCAATTTTAACCTATGTCGCTTGGCTGGATACTGACTAGATCAGATCAGCGGTTTGTGTTATACCCCTCCTGATTTTCTTCCCCTTTTTATGCAACGATAGAAGAAAAATGGGCGTGTTTGGTTAAAATTGTTTCCAATGCATGTTTAGTAGACCAGTCCTACCAACGCGGCATATCCATGGTTCTAAAATAAATCACACAGTTGTTCCCTGCATACCACATTCTGTCTTCTTCATACATCAATATGCCGGTCTGATTGAACTGATCAAAGATATGAGATATGGCAGCAATTAGAACATAGAACATCCAATGCAGAAGGAGGCTATTTGGCCCATCGAATCTGCACCAACCCACTTAATCCCTCTCAGCACGGTAGCATTGTGGATAGCACAATCGCTTCACAGCGCCATGGTGCCAGGTTCGATTCCGGCTTGGGTCGCTGTCTGTGCTGAGTCTGCACATCCTCCCCGTGTGCGCGTGGGTTTCCTCTGGGTACTCCGGTTTCCTCCCACAGTCCAAAGATGTGCAGGTTAGGTGGATTGGCCATGCTAAATTGCCCTTAGTGTCCAAAATTACCCTTAGTGTTGGGTGGGGTTACTGGGTTATGGGGATCGGGTGGAGGTGTTGACCTTGGGTAGGATGCTCTTTCCAAGAGCCGGTGCAGACTCGATGGGCTGAATGGCCTCCTTCTGCACTGTAAATTCTATGTAATTCTATGTAATTCTTTGTAATTCCACCCTATTCCTGTGACCCAATAAACCCTCCTAACCTTTTTGGACAGTCAGGGCAATTTATCATGGCCAATCCACCTAACCTGCACATCTTTGGACTGTGGGAGGAAACTAGAGCACTCGGAGGAAACCCATGCAGACACGGGGAGAATGTGCAGACTCCGCACAGACAGTGACCCAGCAGGGAATTGAACCTGGGGCCCTGGAGCTGTGAAGCCACAGTGCTGACCACTATGCTACCGTGCTGGCAGCAATTATGGGAATGACCAACACAATTAGCTAAGTAGTCAATTTAGGTTAAATATGCTTGTCTTTAACATTGCCTCCCCTGAACGCTAAGTTCAAAAATCATCTATTAATAATCTAATAATTGTCCATCCAATTAAATATAATGGGACTAAACAGCAAATATATCCTGCTCATCCAGTCGTCTGATGGGGACAGATCTCAGTACTACGTGGAGTCTGAGTTTAGGAGCTGTCATTTGGGTAAAGCATGAGCCAAATAGTGTCTACAGAGGATTTCTGCCGCTGGGTGGTAGGTCGGGTATTTGAAGCTGCCTTGAAACCCTGGGAATCCTGGGAAGCAGAGCTTTGAGTTGAGTCCACCAGACTCAAAATGTAAGCTCCCTTCTTTTGCCACAGATGCTGTCAGTTCTGCTGAGATTGGCCAGCATTTTCTGTTTTGGTTTCAGAGCCCAGCATCCAGAGTAATTTACTTTTAACTCTGTTCAAGGATTTCTAGGAATGGGTCAGTGTCATTTTATGCCTCAACAGGTGGACTATGAATTTGTGGTTATGCGCAAATGTAAATTTAGTTGCATCCAACTATACTGCAAATTGTACATCCATGATATCATAGAATCACAGAATAGTTACGATGCAGAAGAAGGCCACTTGGCCCATCTTGTCTGTACCGACTCTCCAAACAAGCACTGTGACTGAGTGCCTTTTCCCTGTACCCCCGCACACTGTTTCTATTCAAGTAATCACCAAGTGCCCTCTCTAATGCCTTGATTAAACCTGCCTCTACCACATTCCCCTGCAGCGCATTCCAGACCCCAACTACTCATTGTGTGAATAGAATCCATAAAATCTTTATGGTGCTGAAAGAGGCCATTTGGCCCATTGAGTCTGCAGTGACCCTCCATAAGAGCACTAGGCTTGCTCCCCCGCCTTCTCCCTGTAACCCCGCTCGCTGATCATGGCCAATCCACCTAACCTGCCATCTTTGGACATCTTTGCACATCCCAGTAAAGAAAATAGTCACACCCTCTCCAATCTATCCTCACAACTGAAATTTCTCAACCCTGGAATCATTCTTGTAAGAGTTATGGAAGAATCACAGTGTATTGGAAGTCAAATTGGCATCAGTTTGGCACTTTGTGGTTCAGTTTTTCACTGGTAACTGTATTGGTACATCCAAAGCTTAACATTTTCTGGAATGGCAGGTTCCAATGATGCAGAGCCTCGCAAATTTTACCCACAGGTTTATGTTGTTAGATAGTCATGTACAAAGCTGTATTTCTCCAGAGTTGGGAGCAATGGTATTGGGTGGAATAACAGTTGTCCATTCACAGGGGTCCAATAATGCTGCTTATGTCAAATCTGTAGATATAGTGGAACTTACATTTTAGAGAGAAGGGGTGGGATTCTCCGACAATCCCACGATGGGACAAAGTCCCGCCGCTCGCTGTCAAGCTTCTCCCGCCGGCGGGAATCAAAACACCTACCTGACCGGTGGGACTGGCGGCGCGGGCGGGCTCCGGGGTCCTGTGGGGGGGGGCGCGGGGCGATCTGGCCCCTGGGGGTTCCCCCACGGTGGCCTGGTCCGCGATCGGGGCCCTCCGATCGGCGGGCGGGCTTGTGCCGTGGGGGCACTCTTTTCCTTCCGCCTTCGCCATGGTCTTCACCATGGTGGAGGCGGAAGTGACCCCGTCCCCTGCGCATGCGCCGGAGTGCGCATGCGCCGGGATGACGTCAGCAGCCGCTGACGCTCCGGCGCATGCGCGGACTTACGCTGGCCACCGAAGTCCTTTCGGTCCCGACTGGCGTGGCGCCAAAGGCCGTTCACGCCAGCCGGCGGAGCGCCAACCACTCCGGCGCGGGCCTAGCCCCTCAATGTGAGGGCTTGGCTCCTAAATGTGCGGAGACATCCGCACCTTTGGGGCAGCCCGACGCTGGAGTTGTTCACGCCACTCCATCACGCCGGGACCCCCTGCCCCGCCGGATAGGGGAGAATCCCGGGCAGGATCTTCTTTCTTTCTTTTTTGGATCACACACCCACAGTGCTAAGGTTTTTATTTTTTCTTTAACTGGTTTCCAGATCAGACAGGTTTTGTCCTGCTTCCCATTCCATTCTCCTCCATTTTCTTCAGCTAGCTGAAGACTGAAGATCAAATACACAAGGGAGAAACATCTGCCCCTAAAAAAGTAAAGTAAAGAATGCATTAACTCAAACAATATTTATAAAAACAGGATTCAGTAGCTGAATTAAAACAAATTTAAATCATTGTGGTCAATTTGATACAATGAGATAGATTTCTTTCCTCTTTGGCACCTCGTCGGGAGATCTCGACTGGTATAACTCACAAGCTTAGGTACAAACTGGCACCGATTTTTCTCCTCCCACTGCAAATGGGGTCAAAATCACCTGCCGTTTGTACCCAAATTTACAATGAATAGTTATGCCTCGCCAATTTCATATAGAACTTCATCAATCACACTCATGTGATATTCCTATGTAATTTAAATGGATAAAAAGCATTGGGATTTATGTTACTTAGTACTCAATAGGGATATGCAGAGAAGTGGCTTCCATATAAGAGGGATGGATCAGTAACAATCCGAGAGTATACTGGAGCATTGTGTGAGGCAACACAATGGTTTCACTCTATCTTTTCACACACATGTTAATCTCAAGGTCGTAAGATGATTCTGTTACCATGACCACTAAAATGTTAAATTTGACATTGCCTTCAATAAATAGTGGGAGGCAATGGCACAGTGATATTGTCGCTGGAATAGTATTTCAGTGATCCAAGATCATGAAGTGGGGACCTGGGTTCGAATCCCACCATGGCAGATGGTGAAATTTGAATTAATTAAAAACATCTGGAATTAAAAGTCTGAAGATGACCAATAAACCATTGTCAATTGTCGTAAACACCCATCTGGTTCAATAATGGCCTTCAGGGAAGAAAATCTGTCGTCCTTACCTGGTCTGGCCTACATGTGACTTTAGATCCACTGCAATGTGATTGACTCTTAAATGCCCTCAGGGGTGGGCAATAAATGCTGGCCCAGCCAGTGACTCCCACATCCAATGAGCGAATAAAAAAAACAAGAATCAGCAGGGCTCAGTCACTGTATCACAGTCTTCAATGTATTCTGTAGTTTTTCGAGCTTTTAATAACGTGTGAAAATGGCAGTTAGCGAGAGTGTGAGAAAACATTTGGAACTGTCCACTTGTGTTATGGACTTGTAGGGGTTTACTTGTCACAGGAGTGTGAATGAGAAAATAAATCAGTCTCTAGTACCAAGTACTCAGACTTTAAATGACCACTGAGTTATGTAAATACAGTAAATCAGAATTACCTGGTGGTAACACTAGTGATAAAATTGAGCACTGCCTTTATTTTTACCTTTGTACTTTCATGTTAATAACTTCTAACACCATAAAATCCTCCCTGCATCTTCTTTGCCTTTCCTTTTTTAAAATTTCCTTTGTCTGCTTCTGTGCGGTGCCTCTCTCTCTGTCTTTTCCCCTCTGTCACACACTATCTCCCCAGATGTCTGGAGTAAATGCATAATTTAAAAGCACCTTAATCCGCTATGTCATTCCCATTTGGTCTGAGGCAAGCTACACTTTATGATGTCAGCTTCCTCTCTAAAGGTCAATGGCAGTATTCCGAGCCACGCTTATGAGCAACGTCATGCAAAAAACGTTTTTCTAAATGTCCTGTCACATGGGCAGCACGGTGTGACAGCAAGTAACCTTCACCAAGTGCTCCCCTCTGAATTCTACTTCCTGCAACCTTCGCCTGCCTTTAGATTATCAACTTTTAATAAGTGCAATTCCGACTTGACAATACGTTGTCCAGTTCCACTAAAGAGATTTGTACGTTCGGTTGACAGAAAGAAAATAAGGGTCTCTCCCCTTTGTCAGTTGATAATTTGTAAAAATGCCCCCAAGATAATAATGAACAGAATTGCAAATTAAAGAATGTGAGAGCCAAGTAATAGTGAAAAAAGGATGTACCTGTTCGATTGTGCCAAGAATAATCCTTTGCATGAACAAAACCCAACAGTATTTTCTATTGGTTTGGTCATTCACAGGATTTTAAGATGATTGCAGCATTACTTTTTAAGTTGTGAATAATGTTTGTTGGAAGGAGTCCGCAGCACAGAAACTGACCGTTCAATGCCAACCATCTCAACATGAGGCTCCTGCAACTCTTCTTCAATTAACTTGATCAAATGTCCTTCTAAATGAATGTGAGTTACGAGCACCTTGCCTGGGACAATTCTGTACTTCTGACTATGTCTATTGTTGTCACTTTGTGCACTATTTCATCCTATTTTTGTTCCCCTATCTCCCAACTGCCCAAACTGATTTCAGAAAGAGAAGGCGGGGCAAGCAATCTCCGACACCACTCGCCCTTTGACATTATTTAGTCACGATGGGCTTGCATCGATGTTCAAATTCCCCTTCAGCACAGTGGTTAGAACTGTTGCTTCACAGCTCCAGGGTCCCAGGTTCGAGTCCTAGCTTGGATCCCTGTCTGTGCGGAGTCTGCACGTTCTCCCAGTGTCTGTGTGGGTTTCCTCCGGGTTATCCGGTTTCTTCCCACAGTCCAAAGGTGTGCATTAGGCGGATTGGCCATGCAAAATTGCCTTTTGTGTCCAAAAAGGTTAGGTGGGATTACTAGTTTATGGGGATAGGGTGGAGGTGTGGGCCCAAGTGGGGAGCTATTTCCGGGGGCCGGTGCAAACTTGATGGCCCAAATGGCCTCTTTCTGCACTGTAGGTTCTATGCATTCTATGATTCTCTCTATTCTCTCAGGCAGCAATTTAGCTTCCTTGCTAAGCTCCATGAGGAAATTGTGTGTGTTTGTTGGGGAAATGGGAGAGATTTCAAAAGGACGTGTTAAATTCTGTGACGCACTAAATGAATGTGCCAACGTGCCATGTACTAAACCTTTCTGGATGAGATTTTTTTTTGGAATGAGGTAGCCTGATGTAACAGTCTCATGACTCAATGTTCTATCAAATTCTATTGAACAAAATCCTAGCATAAAAGACCTGAGAGATGTTATAATATATTGCTCCAATTCCCTGTACCTCGGGAGTACTGTGGCGCTGCATGTCACATTCACCTCAAGATATTAGCACATATTACAACACTGCTTTGGGTGAGGTGATGAATTTAATCCTAAAAGAGTTAATTTTCTCAGTAAGTGACTGGACCTTTAAGAACCCTCACTTACAACTATACAGCCATTATATATTTGCATTTTCAGGATATAACTCATGCCAAAACATACAAAATGAATGTCTGAGGAAGGAGGGGGCCATGACATTAAGACCATGCATTGGCTTTCAGACGAGCCCTGTATTGACCCAGGAAATGGTTTAATAGCTGCTGTGACACCATGAGGTATGTATCCAATGGTTCTACTCATTATTAGTCATATTCATCTCACGGAAATTGGTTAGGGAGAACAAATGCACTGTGACACCTCAAGTGAGATAGTCGCCACACAACAGTGCGGTGATGAGTGCATTGTAAATGCAAGGTCTGGAAGTAACTGCATTGGAGAAATTGATAAAGTTACCTGCGAACCTTTAAATGTAATTAGAGCTTGGTTTACAGAAAAGATCAGTATATCTATAGTGCAATCATTATAGTCCAATTATAGTAAATTACTGTTGAAGTAAACGCAGTGTGTGTCCATTGGATGTTGCAATTCCCAGATTGTAAACAACATATAATTATCCTACCTTGTGATTATGTTACATGTGTACAACAGGTCAGTCTTGTGGGTGAACACAATTAATATACCAAATAACAGTGACACAGTAATCATTATCACATTTTTATAGACATTGTAAAATACCTCAAAAATCAAACATGGAAATCCAGATGTTGCCTGCACGGCTGTATCAGGCAGTTTGTGAAGAACAATTACAAGTAATTAGGAAGGCGCACAAAATTTGGAATAACCTCACCCTTCTTCCCAGAAGAAGTTTTCCACTATATCTGATTGTCATGTTTCAGTACAATTGTGTTGCACTGGCAGCTGATTGGATGAACATAGCACTGACTTGCACTTCGATTTATTCCTGCATGAACATAATTCACTAGAATGTGTGTCATTTTATCAGTAACAAAAGCACAGAATGTTCCGAATAGCTTAGCAAAGCGACGATTTCCGAGCTGGACGTTTATCAGTTGCGGTTGTTTGGATCCGCCAGGTGAGCTCACGGCCTCTTGCACTGACTTAGTTGTGATTCAAAGTTCAAAATGCATTTGCTTCAATGCTAAACTGTTTCAATTAGCCAAAAGAACCTTATCCTTTTCATTTCCCAGCATCCAAGAAAATTCTTTCCTTGGAAAAAAAGCGGTACAAATAATGGACACTCAAAATCTCTGAATATTGCCGAGTAATAATTAATTAGAATTGATTTTAGACACTATCCAGAGCTGCGGAACAAAGTTTAAGAAACTCTTGTGGGGCAAACAATGTCTTTTTAAAGGACATCAGATGACATGCAACTCAATCTTACAGCAAATAAAAAAGGCATCACTTCACAACAAGAGGATGATGTAGGGTGCTGAGGCTACTAAAATTACCACTATGTAATAGGGTCTGGGCCCAAAGTGACAACCATTTTCTTTTATATTTATCATGTCTTCATGGTAGTAGCCAAGCCCTAGCAATTACACCAGTACTCACTGTCCTGTTGCCTTTTAGAATTTATGACAGGTCCATTATTAGGAAATTGGACTGAAATGGTATAGTGGTATGGCTTTCTGAGGATGCTACGATAGCCTCTTAGATTATGTGGATGACAGCTTTGTCAGCTCTCAAAACAAGCTATGAAGTAGTTTGATATCATTAGTTCTATTTTCTTAATGGGCATCTGCTCCCAGTGGCTGAAAGTGTAATATATTTTGCAGACAGCAATGCAGGTCAGTAAGTGTTCAGTGGGATTGGAGTCTTCTGCTAATAATGCAGGATATTATCATTAGCCCAACACAACATTAATTAAAGCAAACTTTAGTTATGGAGCAAGTAATTAGTCTCATGTCATGAATGACAAATCCATTATATAAATTAAAACAAAAACAGTGCTTATTCTGATAAATATAATCAAATTGCACAAAAAAGTTCTCATTCTTCATTCAGAAACTATGCACCTTCTGATTCCTCTATCTCTTCCACCATTACTAATTATATATACACTGATAATTACATGATGTATTATTTAAGTCCTGTCGGTTTTCAAAGGAAGTAAATTGCAACAGCAACTGATAATTGACTAATAATTGATCATAGATCACAAATCATTAATAATTAAGAACAATAATGAATACTTAATTCTGAAAATGACCCAATGAAAAGTAAATGGGATTAGCAAAAGAATCACAGTTATCTTGGGTTTGATGGGCTCCAGGTTGCCCCTGTCTACAGTACGTGCGGGATGCCTTCTTTACAGTAGAAATGAATCAGTACTGATGGCTGCATTGTAATGTGGACTTGATTTATGCAGTCAACTTGGAATTGTGTCCTTAACTACACCCTACCTACAGCTTTATGCCCTCTGCAAGCGAAGTGCTTTCCTGTTGCTACATTACAGATCGTGGTCACCCCAACCAAACTTGATCACGGTTCCTACTGTCTTGCGTGCCCTCCCTGAAAAGTATTGCGAAAGCAAGTGCAAGGTTAGAAATGTGAGGCATCGTGTAAAGCTATTCCAGGCTGCTATCTTCAATACTGACAGCTTCATACAGCAGTGCTAATAGGCTCCAAATGCATAAAGACATCATAAGTATATCTTGGCATCTAGATTGCAGGTTGACATCTGGCACCCTCTCATTATAGAATTCTGCTTTACAGGAGTTCATTTGTGGTGAACACATAATTTTCATTCAGCTGATTATTAGAAGGCAGTTTTTTTTTTCTCTCACAAGCTTTCTGGATCAGGCAGATCTCTTTATTAAGTGAGGAATGGTAAGCCAGAGTATTATGACACCACTCTATTTTCCTGGCAGAAATGCTGGTAGAAGCTAAAAAGACACTGTTTAGCGATTGAGCATGACACAGACAAGAATGTGAGTGCGTAATTTAGGAAGCGACAATCTGGTTAATAAAGTGACAGAGTTAAATATTTGGCCATGAAATAAACCATAGGAATATTTCCTGGAAAAATTGGCATTAAGGTGGAATATCAGTGGTCATTCCAAATTCAAAGTAATTCACCCAGGAAAGGCTATATTTTGGCCTATGAATGCACTTTGACTTATAGTTCAGATATGATCCATATTTATGTATCAAAACCCAGAAAATGCCATCAGAACCACACATAGACCAATTTCACCCAATGTATAAATTAATTTAGAAGTTTAGACATTAACATTTTTGGAAACATTTGAGGTACTTAATTAAACAGAATACAATGTCAAATAAGCGACAATAATTACATATAATTAAACAGATTGCTATCCATTGCAGCCATACCTGACAAACAATTGGATTGAGACTGCTAAATTCATTTTACAAAAGATCCTAACAGGCAAGAAACAGAGGAGAGATTGATCCCATTGTTCTGGGATTTGGACACAGATCTCACAGGCGACAGGCCACTGTCTAATATGTCATGGTAGAGAGCTTCCACAGAATTAAGCTTTTAATGGAATCCTAGAATGTTTAGAGCATAGAAGGAGACTATCTGGTGAGCCATGACTGTGCCAGCTCTCTGCGAGGGCAGTTCCTAACCCTGCAAACCTTTTCTCCTCAGCTAATTATCCAATTCTCTTTTAAAAATCTCAATCTGGTCTGCCTCTACCACCATCTCGGAAACTGTGGGAAGTTGGTGACGCAGGTGGCATTTTCACTGAAACAATATTCCAGGCACCCAGGGTAATGGTCTGGGGACCTGGGTTCCAATCCCAACACGACAGATGTTGAAATTTCAATTTAATAAAAATCTGGAATTAAAAGTCTAATATGACCTCGAAATCATTGCCGATTGTTGGAAACCCCCCCATCTGGTTGCCTAATGCCTTTTGGGGAAGGACATTTGCTGTCTTTACCTGGTGACTCCAGACCCACAGTAATTTGGTTGATTCTTAAATGTTCTCTGAACAGGGCAATTAGGGATGGGCAAAAAATGCTGGCCTAGCCAGCGATGTACATATCCCATGAATGAATTTTTAAAAAAAATTTAGCTCCTAACCATACACTGTCTGAAAATGTTTTTGCTCATGTTGCTGTTGCAGTTGCTTCTTTTCTAATCACCATAAATCTATCTCCTCTAGTTCCTGGCCCTTCCACCAAAGAGCAACAATGATTAATGTTTGGTAAAAGCAAGGCACATTTCTTGGCAATTGTTTGACCCAAGTTAAGGGTCATCTGGTGACCAGCCCAGATCAGTGACACTTCTGTTGTCTTTGAGGAAATGCCTTTGAAATCATGCAGTTGCTTATTGTTATTAAGCTGACCCCTCCCCCTCAAACTTTTCCAACATTTCATAATTCTGTATCGCTTGAAAAATTCAAGATGGAAATCTACTCTAGCTACTGCGTCCAGACTCCCCGGTTTCATAGAATTTACAGTGCAGAAGGAGGCCATTCAGCCAATCCGGTCTGCACCGACCCTCTGAAAGAGCACCCTACCGAGGCGCATGTCCTCATCCTATCCCCGTAACCTAGTAACCCCGCCACCCTTTTGGACACTAAGGGGCAATTTAGCATGGCTAATCCACCTAACCAGCATATCTTTGGACTGTGGGAGGAAACCAGAGCAACCAGAAGAAACCGACACAGACAGGGGGAGAACGTACAAAATCCACACAGACAGTCACCCAAGGCTGGAATTGAACCTGGGTCCATGGCGCTGTGAGACAGCAGTACTAACCACTGTGCCACCATGCCACCCATTGTAAAGTGTGATGCCATTGAGCGAAATACTTCTGTTGTGGCAAACCCAATGTTTTTGTTTTTCTAGTTTTACAGAACTTCCTTACTTCTGTATTCTATGCCCCTATTTGTTAAAGCCTGGATCCCATAGACTTTATTAACAACTTTCTCAATCAGCCCTGCCACCTTCAATGATTTATGCACATACGTCACTTAGTCCCTAATCTCCTGCACCACCTTTAGAATCTTACCCTTTAAATTATATTACCTCTTCTTGTTCTTCCTACTAAAATGAATCACTTACTTCTCTGCATTAAATTTTATCTACCACTTGTCTGCCCATTCCACCAGCCGATATGTCCCCTTGAAGTTTATCGCCATCCTCCTTACAGTTCACAATGCTTCCAAGTTTTGTGTCATCTGTAAAAAATTGGAAATTGTGTCCAGGAAATTTAAGTTTAGGTCGTCAATATATATCAAGAAAGTAGTGGTCCTAATAACGACTGCTGGGGAATGTCATTAGATGCTTTCCTTTTGGTGTTAAGGGGCCATAGCTGGGAACATGTTTTGATTCACTGTTATCGCTAGAATATTGAAAGGTCACTAGAGTGTTTTCCGTTTGGAATTTTATCAAGTGATGCAGAATTTTGAAACATGGAAAAGTTTGAGGGGAGTCAGCTACATCACAATAAACAACTGCGTGATTTTCAAGACATTGCCTCAAAAGACAATGAAAGTGTCACTGGGCTGGGCTGGGCACCAGATAGCAGCTTACGGTTGGGTCAAACAATAGCCAAGAAATGTGCATGACTGTTACTGAACATGAATCATTTTTGCACTTAAGTGCGGTCCTTCGATGTGTTTTATTTTATTCTTCACTTTTAGCGGTCGTTCTCATGTGGAGACTTTCTTCTTAAACTAAACATGCCTGAAGTTCTTGTTCCTATAAACAAAAATTTGACCTTTAGTTACTTAACATTTTTTTTTCCACTGGAATAATTATCAGCCTGTGTTTCCGGTATGAACTCAGTGTATAAGAACCGTAACTAATTGCATTTTGTTCATTGAAGCCAATCCTTGCTGGTTTTCCCCGTTCATCGGATGCATCTGCACAAGATCAAACTTGTGAACCCTTTTCAACATGCATAAATAAGAATTTAATAAGAAGCTTTATTGGAAATGTTGGTGGAGCATTGAGACGAATGGAAACTTAAAGATAAGGCATCGCCGAGGTGAGGGTGTGCAGCTGTTGGCATTGCAGAGGAATTGAACCAATAAGGAAGTAACTATTTTTCTAGGCTTGACGTGAATTATGGTCTGAGAAGGGGTGTATATTTATGTAAGGATGAAGATGGGAGTTTAAATGGCTGAGTATTGCTGGAAGAGCTCTGTCTGCATTCAGCACAACACAAAAGATGGAAATGAAGTAACTTCCTTGTAAAATAGCTCCCGACAGAATAATTCCAGTTCAGAGAGGCTGCCTTGGGCACAGGCAGGAGCTGGCTAGAAAAATAGGAAATGATAGAGTCAACTTGTCAGGCTGTTAAGTTAGAAACAAAACGGTCGAGCGTCCTTGGGAAGGTAGACTGTATATCTTTCAGAAATGATAAACAGTTCATCTGGACCCACATAAATAAGTGAGACAAATACACAAAAAAAACTGGGTGAAAGTTTTGTAATTAAATGTCCAACTTTGTTGTCTTGTTTTGGGAGGGTTTATAACAATTAGTCAGTGCTTTAAGTGATCACTTTGAAAATAATAATTCACTCTTTTCAAATTTCTCTTCATAATTTACATTTGCAATTTTTAAAAAAAACTTTCAATTGCTAAAACTATTTCGTACCTAGGGCATTTTTGCAATTTGCCATATTTAATCATTCTCTGTATCACTGGAGGATATATTCTGTGAATGAGAACGGGTTCATGTTCCTGCATAAAATAAAATAATAGGAATAGTTACTTTGTGATTTAAAAAGTGTTGTCACGGACACGTAAGGTGGAGGGCATATATAGGGAGATGACTTTCGTAAGATATTACTAACATGCAGTTGTAGTATTATCTTAAGGAGAATCCCAGATGTTTGTACCAAACAATTGTAGTGACATTTAACCTGTTTTCTATAACTTGCAAGGAAATCTGTGTACAAAAGAAACTTGTGTTTATATAATACCATTCATGTTTCTGGGATATCCCAGTGCATTTCACAGCTCAAGAATAAACCATCTGAAGTGTAGTCACAACAAAGAAAAGTTTCAATGAGATAAATAACCAGATCATTTGTTTTAGTCATGATGATTGAGAGATTAATGTTGGTTGGGATGCCAGGGAAAATTCCACTTCACTTCTTTGAATAGTACCATGGGATCTTTCATAGCCATCTTAGTGAACAGACTGGACCTCAGTTTAATGTCTCTTCCAAAAAGGAGTGGGATTTCAACTGGAATGTGTTGTGGTTGCTTTATGCCTTCTGAAGTGGACACAAAACGCACCAATCTAGCAGTGGGTTGGCCCGCTCCCAATCTCAGAGGTTGGTTCCACTGCCAAATTCATGGCTTTGCACCAGGACATGAGTGTAGCTCATTGAGTGTGTAAATTAGTCGATTACTGTATCTTAATGGACCACTTTCACAAACTAGACACCTAAGGGAGGCAGCCACCAGGCTTACCTCGCACAGGTTCCTTCAGCAGCTCCAACAGCTGAAAACCAGAAAATGTTTGTTGACATTTTTCAACAACACCTTCCATGTGGAAAGAAAAGAATAGGATTTCCCTTGCTCATCACCAGGAGTCATGGATTAGGAAGAGGGAGCATCACACAGTTTCACAGTGAATTGAGGCCATTGAAGGAGATTAGATTGTTCAAAACAGCTTTGTCTTGGTGTGCAATGGAAACAATTTTCCACTCAAATTAGATTTATAGTATTGGTGCACCTTTATTCTCTGGTGGATGTACTGCTTAATTGTTAACCTAAAACAGAATTAAGTTCTGAATTAAGAACACTGGCATAGCAATTCATTAAAAAAACCAGAGTGAGTGAGAAAAAAGTAACATCCTCTCTCATTACTAAACTACAGAAGGGTGACACGGTGGCACAGTAGTTAGCACTGCTGCCTCACAGCACCAGGATCTGGGTTCAATTCCAGCCTTGGGTGACTGTGTGAAGTTTGCACGTTCTCCCCGTTTCGGCATGGGTTTCCTCTGGGTGCTCCGGCTTTCTCCCACAGCCGAAAGATGTGCAGGTTAGATGGATTGGCCATGCTAAATTTCCCCTTCGTATCCAACGATGTGCAGGGTTAGGTGGGGTTATGGGAATGGGATGTGGGCTGAGGTAGAGTGCTCCTGTAGAGGGTCGGTGCAGACTTGATAGGCTGAATGGCCTCCTTCTGCATTGGAGGGATTCTATTTCATGACAGAAAGTATTGTCACAAATTTTTATTATCCGCTTTAAGTATTTAACATCTCATAGAGATACAGTGGGGCCAATGACAGTCAAAACAGCTTATAAGTGGCACAAAATGATTGCTATGCTAGGCCTGTGTGTCCAGAAAGAGTCGCACGAGTACCGTGCTAAATTTGTGCGCAGGCCTTATTGCAAAAAATCAGCTGTGGGCATGCAACGTGCTCCCTGATGCATTTGACTGGTCTGTAGATAAAGGACGGTGTTTCAAAGGAATGAGGGTGGCAGAGAAAGGGGTGGTAGTGGGGGGGGGGGGGGGGGGAACTGCAGGGTGGTGGGGTGGGGACTGGAGAGAATTCAGAATTAATATGGAGGCATGAGAATTAATGTCCTCTCCTCTGGTTCCACATTGAGGTAATAGAAATTAACCTTTCTGCTGGCCACCAGGAGCCCCTTTAAAATGTGTCTCAACTCAACAGAATTTTGTGTAACTTTGAAACAAAATGGCACCAATGCATCCACTTGCATTGATGATTGGCTGCAGCAGGAGGAGCACACAAGGCTTGTCTCTAATTATAGAAATAAATTAACAACATGGTGTGTTATAAGCAGTTCACATTTGAAAATGTTCTGCCCTACTGAATACGGGGCACAAACATTGGCAAGAACACTTTGGTTGAATAGCCAGTTTCGACACTGTAAAATTCTCTGTAATTCCATGTAACCTGTGGCGACACCGCTTTAAAATATGAATATTTCCAATTGTCAAATTCACAATTAATCAAAATTTAAAGGATGAGTAATTTTAGTCACTGTATTTTATTACTCTCAAGGAAACGTTTGGTTTAAAACAAACCAATGCAAGGAAATGTGCATGAATAGTTATTTTAAAAATGTTATACTTAACGTGGACAATATTCCCTCCTTTTATATTTCCACAAAAAATAGTCTTCTTTATGTGTGACCTGCATTGAATGCATGCTGTTGAAATCCTATAGGCAATAGGCGAGCTTTACTCTCTGAAGGTTTGCGTTTTGTAATGGTGTCGGTCTAGTTATCTCTATGCATGTTCAGGGCTAACTAACCCTTCAGGTCACTAATAAAATCAGCAGGCTGCTTCTTGAATGGAAAAGCTCATTATTTTTCTCCCCCCCTTTGCAATTAAAAAGTTCATAATGTTAATTAACAAAGGCAGTGATAATAAAATAAAGTTTGCTTATTAAATGACTATTTGTTTACTTTCTGTCACTTCCAAAGACCGGATAAGCGCAGAGCTTTCATGTTTACACCAAAACAAAAATTTTGTCTTTTTTTCCCCCTCTTTTCTCTCGTTTATGAGCATTTTATATCCAGCGGCTCCAGCTGATAGAAACACTGACCTTTAAGCTTGTTGATTAATAGCATGATCTGTTTTTCCTTTTTCACTGTTTAAAATTACCATCTATTATAAATGTGAGATGACTGTGTGGCATTAGCCCTTTTAGTAGTCAGGAAATTATAAAATATACACTTGCACAGTAAGCAATTTTAACAATCTGCATGGTCATTCATCTTTTTAATGAGCCTTGTTTACAGCTCTGTACCATGTTCTTCGTCACTTTTCCTATTTACATCTTAGGCCCTTTAATTAAGAGAGAACAGTAAAAATAGGAATTTTTAAAAATAAATTCTGATTAATTCAGATAGCAGAAGGTTATGGGATAGGGGGGGTCATTATAACCTATAACGTCTGCTAGTGAAAGCTTTATTCCTTTGTTCTTTATTAGATACAGTAAATTAGCAACACTGAATAGCTGTGACAAAAGACTCCTTCATATTATGCCTTACCACCTACTGCAAGGGCAAGACCTGAAAGTTAGGTCCCTATTAGGCAAAATAAGGACAAATAAATCTTAGCTCTACCTCTAACAAGAACTGCAATCCTTGCCACCAAAAATTAAAGAGGTTAGCCGCTGCTTATTTTTTACACTAATATACTTTTCACAGCAAAAGTGCACTTCATTTTTAAAGCAGGTGAAATTAAAAAAAAGTGGATAACTTTCCTGCATAAAGAAAACAAGTCATGGTTGAAAATATGAAGCATAATTCATTCACTGAGTATAAAACTGTATATCCACAGATCTGGGGAAGGCTTGTACTATTGTGAGATACATCTTGTGTCAAATCACTTTTTTTATTTCAAATGGATATTTTCAGTCAGAATTTAAGATCACATTTTTAAAAAATCAATGAAGCACTAATCACAAGGTGAAGAGCCTGGTACACAAAGTGACGTTAGTCATTTTTACAAATATGCACAAGCATCCTAAACAATTCACAATTAAGCCTCCCGAAGTAGTGTTTGGCCATTTTAAATTGATGAAAAAGAAATGTTCCCAAATTTTACAATCACACATTTATAAATTGCTAAATATGTTTGGGAACTCTCAGTTTCCCCATTTAGATGACAAAACAACTCTTCCTTAAAGATAAATCCATCGGAGGAACAGCAGCCATCCAAAGAACAGTGAACATTGAGTTTCAAGGATATTAATTTTTATGAGACTTAATTGCAAGTAGCTCCAAAAATAATGCATAATTGAGGGTTTACCCTGGCAACTGCTAGAGCTACCCAAATGTTAACCGTATTTTTGAGTGGTGGCTGAGGTTTCTTCTATTTACTATTTAGGATCTTAAAAATTAGAGCGAAGCCATTTAGGAGGAAAATCAGAAAATATTTATTCATTTAAAACGGTAATCAAATTCTGTAACTCTCTTCCCCTAGAGCCTAGAGTTGGAGCACCGATGATGTACACTGAACTGTCACGTGATACGTATCACTCATGGCCCAACTCCAGGTAAAAATCTCTTGGAATGGAGCAGGTATGAGCCTGGGTCACAAAGAGGGCAAACAAGGTTTGTGTGGCGAAGTGTTCTTGGACTATTTTTTCCTGAATTAAATTTTTTGGTGGCACATAAGAGATGATGCCACGATCCCACACTTCAAGCAGGGTCTTGCTCATGGGGCTCTCAGGTCAGAGAAAAGGACCTACAGCAATGACAGCCATAATTTTTTGACTGACCTATTCTACTCAATGGCTTCCCATTGTCAACATGGTATTACGGATTGGAATCTATAATGACATGACAGGCCGACAGGGTGCTTAAATGTATTTGATTTGCTGTTCTTTGTGAGTGGATATTTTTTTAATATTCATGGTTGTGAGGGTTTTTGATTAGTTGTGAGGGAATTCCAAAAAATCCTGCTGCCTTATGCTAGGCGCCTGTGTCAAAATTGCCCCAGATACAAAACCTTTCAACTAAAGAGTTAGACATTTTTTCTGATAGAGAAAATATAATGTAGGACAACTATAAGATGTTTGCATGCACGGAATTCCTAATCTGATGACAGTAACAAAAATGCACTCACCTTACCGATGCAGCAGCGCAGCATATTAAATCGACTCCAAGATTGAGGGAGTGGACATATAGATAGAAAAATAAAATGAGGAGAGAGCCAGATCATGGAGAGGTGCTGAGTGATATCACAAGGATATAACAGAGACAGAGTGAGCGATATCTCAGGAATCAGAATTGGCAGGGAAGCACACAGACAGGACTGAACTGCCAGAAGCTGTACTTCCAACAACATGACCGGGAAGTTCACGCTATCAGACTCCCTTGCGTTATGTAAAGGTTACTTACAAGTATATGTACATAAAACCTGAATCATTTTCAGCCCCTGCCATTTCACATTTATAATCATCCAACTGTATGCAAGACAACAGGCAGATCTACGATATGGTGGGACAGAAGCAGTTAAGACCTGAATTGCAAACTGTTTTTGGAGACAGGAATTGAAATATGTTGGGACAATCTCAATTCCGACAACAGTCAATACAAATAAACCTAAAGGGGACTCAAATAATATCACAAATTCAGAATTGGTTTGATAACTCTCCAAATGTGAGGTGGAAACATTTGAAAGCCAGTATTTATTTTAGGACAGTTTAAAAATGCCAAACCTTTGCTGAGAAAATGAACGTTGTTGCTACGTTTGCTGATCTCAGCAAGACTGGCAATAAGGGTAACATATTAAGGGTACGGCCAGGAAAAGAGGTTACCAAGCACGAAAACCAGCACTGATGACTTGCATGCTAACTCCCTGATTCTTACCCATATCTGGACCATTTTCTCAGAGTACAAGTTGGGGTGGCAGATAGGGGTTGCAGCATGGTTGCCAGTTAGCATCAGAACTGTCCAGTTAGGCTCCTGGTTCCTGGAGAAGACAGTGTCGTTGCCTGGAGGTAATCCCTTGGCATTAGACCAGGAAATCAGCACTTCAGGAGGCTAATAGGCCTTCCCTGCCTGCCTGGGTGCAGCAGCAGCTGCAGCAAACTGCCCTGTGAAGGAGCCCCCAATGTTGGCCTAGCTGCAGAGGCCATTTTGTATTTACACTTTGAAAAGGGTGAAGAGAAGGCGCCTCCACTTTCCTGCTGTGACGTCCTGCCCCTGATGGGCACTCTAGCTCCGGGAGCCCACCGTTATTCTTAATTGGACAGCGAGCCTGCCGTCTATTGGCACTAATTGACTTTCCTGGGGAAAATCACAATGAGTGACTGCTTCCCAAATGGTGTGGGCTTTTGACCTAAACCCTCATTTGAACCTAATGGTGGGGATCAGTCGTCTGCTGGGAGAATCTGCCACTGGTGTTAGCATCACTCAGTTACAGAGTTTAAAATCAACCATTGCACCTTGTGGATTTTGTTAATTACTGACCCCAGTTGGAAGAGGCTGTGTGGCATATTGGGTAAGGATTGGATTCAGCTCAACTGTGATGCCTCTCCTGTTGAATAACCTATCACTGCCTATGCTCATACATAAAAAATGTCCAGTTTGTATATTAAGCGGCACTGAGCAAGGCAGCATATGTAAACACCTGGGTGCAATGTATGACTCCTTAGGTCTGCAGTGATCTTGCATTCATTATAATATTCATGTTGGGCAGAAAAGTGGCATGTAACATTCGTGCCACGTAAGTACCAGGTAATGACCATCTCCAATAAGTGAGAATCAAACCATAATCCCTTGACATTCAATGGTATTACCATCAATGAATTCCCCACTATCAACATTCTGGGGGTTACCATTGGCAACTGAACTGGACTAGCCATATAAATACAGTGGCTACAAGAGCAGGTTTGAGACTAGGAATCCTACGGTGAGTAACTCACCTCCTGACTCACCAAAACCTCTCCGCCATCTACAAGGCACAAGTCAGAAGTGTGATGAAATACTCCCCACATGCCTGGATGAGTACAGCTCCAGCAACATGCAAGAAGTTTGACACCGTCCAGAACAAAGCAACCCACTTGATTTGCACCCTTTCCACAAACATTCACTCCCTCCACCACCAGACATGTAAGAATCATACAGTACAGAAGAGACCCTTTAGCCCATCAAGCTTACATCGACAAAATAAATGACTCGAATCTACACTAATCCCACTTCCCAGCACTTGGGCCATAGCCTTGGATGTTATGACATTTCACGTGCTCATCCAAGTACTTTTTAAAGATTGTGAGGTTTCCTGCCTCAACTACCTTCCCTGGCAGTGCATTCTAGATTCCCACCACCCTCTGGGTGAATTTTGTTTTCCTCAAACCTCCTCCAAACTTCATGGGCGCGATTCTCCGCTCCCCACGCCGGGTGGGAGAATCGCGGGAGGGCCGGGCGAGTCACGACACGCCCCCCTGGTGCCCCTCGCGATTCCGGATCACGACGGCGGCAACCACACCTGGTCGCTGCCGTCGTGAACATGGCGCCAAAAGCTAGTTTGAAGCTTGTGGGGGGCGGAGAGGGGAGTGAGCACCACGGCCGTGCTCGGGACGGGACTGGCTCGCGATCGGTGCCCACCGATCGTTGGGCCGGCGTCTCAAAGGGACGCACTCTTTACCCTCCGCCGCTCCGCAAGATCAAGTCGCCACATCTTGTGGGGCAGCGGAGGGGAAGACGGCAACCGCGCATGCGCGGGTTTGAGCCGTCAGCCTTCGTGACGTCAGCCACTCATGCGCGGGTTGGAGCCGGCAGCCGTCGTGACGTCAGCCGCGCATGTGCGGGTTGGAGCTGGCCAACCTGCGCATGCGCGGCTGACGTCACTTAGGCGCGCCGGCCACGTCATTCTTGGCGTGCAGCTTTGACGCAAGCGTCAAGGCCCGGCGGCCGAGAGTTACGGAGGGCCGCTCCTAGCCCCCGGGTGGGAGTGAATAAGGTGAGAGGAGCGGCCTCCGAGGCCGTCGTGAAACTCGGCCGAGTTCACGACGGCCTTCCTGATTTTTCGCGGGAGCGGAGAATTCCGCCCCATGCCTTTCACCTTAAAATTATGCCCGCTTGTTATTGACTGTTCAACAGCAGGGGAACTGCTGTGTGGTATTATCATAACTATCAGCATTACAAGGGTTAATGTAGGATCATGAATAGCCACTTTAGGGAGCTGCAGATACCACTATATAACGCAGTGATGATGGATCTTGGGGGAGGAGTGTATGCAGGAGACAGCTAGTGAAGGTCATAAGAGCAGTTAGTGTGAGAAGATTAGATTATAGTTTCTACTAGTGAGTGAGATTAGCAGTAGGTGAGTGTAGTTAGATGTTATTGATCAGTTTTGTATTCTAAAAGAACTAAGTGTCGAAACCCAGTTTAGTAGTGTAAGTAAAATCATAGCTTTGTTTAAGTAAAGGCTTTGTCTTTGTGGAACACTATGCCAGCCAACACAAAGAACACCACCTGCTGCTTTTGATCCATTTTAACGATGCCCCTCATAACCTTATGCACCTCAATGAGGTCGCCTCTCAGCCGTCCCTACTCCAGAGACAATAACCCGAGTTTACCAAGTCTCTCATCATAGCTAAAGTACTCCATCCCAGGCAAAATCCTGGTGAATTCCTCTGTACTCTCTCTAGCGCAACCATGTCCTTCCTGTAGTGCGGTCATGACTACTGAAGAACTACCCAGAACATGGTATACTGTGGGAACCGAGTTACTCACACACAATAAAGAATGGTATCGCATAGTTGCAGAAAAATTCCCTGTTATAGGAAAAGTGAAAGATTTGAGAGCTACAACAATCAATAATAATAATCTTGGGCAGCACGGTGGTGCAGTGGTTAGCATTGCTGCCTCACGCCGCCAAGGTCCCAGGTTCAATCGCGGCTCTGGGTCACTGTCCGTGTGGACTTTGCACATTCTCCCCGTGTCTGCGTGGGTTTTGCCCCCACACCCAAAGATGTGCAGGGTAGGTGGATTGGCCACACTAAATTGCCCCTTAATTGGAAAAAATGAATTGAACAAGAACATAGAACATACAGTGCAGAAGGAGGCCATTTGGCCCATCGTGTCTGCACTGACCCACTTAAGTCCTCACCTCCACCATATCCCCGTAACCCAATAACCCCTCACTAACTCACTAACCTTTTTGGTCATTAAGGGCAATTTATCATGGCCAATCCACCTAACCTGCACGTCTTTGGACTGTGGGAAGAAACCCGGAGCACCTGGAGAAAACCCACGCAGACACAGGTAGAACGTGCAGACTTCACAGAGACAGTGACCCAGCGGGCAATAGAACCTGGGACCCTGGCACTGTGAAGCCACAGTGCTCGCCACTTGTGCTACCGTGTAGAAGCTATTGAACAGGAGAATTGTAATGGTGCACTTTCAGAGACTTTATCAGTGAACAACATGGGATTTATTTACAAAGATCTACAGGAGCAGCAGCATGTCTGCAGCTCGTTTTGGAATGCCTCTTACCTAAGAGAAATCCCACTCTGAGTTCCGATTGGTCACCAAGGCGACCCTTTACTCTACTGTGTTGCCCTTAAAGGGACAAACACCAGAAGAAATGTATAAGCCAACTCTGCCAAGCAAGATACTTCCTCCAATTGACCAGGAAGAAATAAGACAGTGATGCACAGTAGAAGGAGGTCAAGACTTTAAGAAGCATTCTAAATCCCATCCTGAGTTGCTGAAAGGAAAAACTGTACATGTGCAGGATCTAATCAAGAAAATGAGGAACAACAAAAGTTGTTGGGACGCTGAGACTCTAAGGTCGCACATAATTGAGAGTGAAAGTGGTAAGCAAATGAGAAGGAACAGAGTCCATATTCGTCTGACATTCGTGCCAGAAAAGTAGAAATATCAACAACACCAGCAACATCACTAACCATCAGCTGCGTCACTAATAAGTGGTGCAACATCTACAACCTGACCCGGAAGCGACACATTAGCAAACTCAATCAAACAAGACATCTACAACACCAGGGGAAACAGGTACAACTCACTACTGCAAATGCTGAATGCCAAATCCACAAGATGGAGGAACTACATCCTACCACCTGAGCAATACCGTTAGAAATACTTTGAGAAAAGAAAAAAGTTACAAGAGTTCCATTTATTTATAAAAACTCAATTGTTAATCTTCTTTAGTTTCAGAAAACATTAACGATTGGAACAGTTATATTAATATTGAGGCACTATATTTTTTTTTAGAGAAAAAGGGATGTTATATTGTCACAGTATTCACAGGAGCTTATTGTCATGTGAATATGTATTGCCGGGTGCCACATTTACTGCTTATCATAGAATTTAAAGTGCAGAAGGAGGCCATTCAGCCCATTGAGTCTGCACCGGCTCTTGGAAAGAGCACCCTACCCAAGGTCAACACCTCCACCCTATCCCCATAACCCAGTAACCCCACCCAACACTAAGGCCAATTTTGGACACTAAGGACAATTTATCATGGCCAATCCACCTAACCTGCACATCTTTGGAATGCGGGAGGAAACCGGAGCACCCGGAGGAAACCCATGCACACACGGGGAGGATGTGCAGACTCCGCACAGACAGTGACTCAAGCCGGAATCGAACCTGAGACCCTAGAGCTGTGAAGCAATTGTGCTATCCACAATGCTACCGTGCTGCCCCCAACCTGCCTGAGTAACAATTGCCTGGATTTTCAACGAGTTGGGATGACTCAGAAGCCTTTTAAAAATGATTCCAGGATTCCTGACCCCATTCTCAGGCTATCTGATATTCTGGAATGTCTTAAAAGTGTGTGGGATGGTTCCTATCAAAAAGACGCATCCGGACTCTCGACCTGCCATGCTGCTTTGCAGAGATAGCATCTCCACTGCAATTCTGATGAAGTTGACCCAAATTTTCATGGAGTGGGGGTTCATGGCCCCACAAAGGGGTTATAAAGACTTTGTATGAGGGTTAGTTTTAAAATTCGACCTTTACACCCATCCCTCATGTCCCTAATGCCTACGTTAACACTGCAATTAAGTCACTGTGAAAAGCCCCTAGTCGCCACATTCCGGCGCCTGTGCGGGTACTCAGAGGGAGAATACAAAATGTCCAAATTACTGAACAGCACGTCTTTCGGGACTTGTGGGAGGAAACAGGAGTGCCTGGAGGAAACCCACGCAGACACGGGGAGAACGTGCAGACTCCACACAGACAGTGAACCAAGCCGGGAATCGAACCTGGGACCCTGGAGCTGTGAAGCACCAGTGCTAACCACTGTGCTACCGTGATGCAGCCTGGCCAGTATTCAAACCTGGATTAGTATTCACATGTTCAGACTGTGGACCATCTGAAGAGACAAACGTCTGATTGAGTTGACTAAACCTGTTCAGCTGGTCACATTTCCATGAGTTTGTTTTCTCCCTCTCTTCACCAGCTCTTGCGACACAAAACCTTTTGATCAACTGAGTGCAGGCACCGGTCAATATGCAAACGATGCATGTTGGAAAACGAAATAATCATGGGTTTGCTTTTGAAGCCACGTGTAATTAAATGGATCTTGGAGAAATGAAGAAGTTCTGTCAAGGAATCAAGAAGCAGAATAGCTTCACTTAATATAAATGTTGCATTTATATGGTCAAAGTCCACATCCTATTACGTTTGATGACAAAGGCAATGTAGAAATTTCATGCAAAAGCATGTTCTGCTCAACTATGTTACAACATGAAAGAAAGGTAGAATGTGAGCAGATGGAATTCATGACAAGTTCTAATGCGGTAAATGTTAAGGTCCAAAGGATTAATAACAAGCAGCTGTTAAGATGAACAAGGAACGATCCAGAGTACAGGAAGTCCAGAGGTGTATCATAAGGGATTTAAGGTAAAGCTTTGCTTCACTGTTATGGGCATGCAATTCTGATTCGGAGCACTGCTGGAATTGACGGAATCGAAGCTGGCAGGGAGTGCGTGTTGTGCCACCTGCAAGTTGGTTCAGGAATGACTAGCATCATAGGGAATACCATATTGGGAAGGGCTCTTGCATGGGCTAGAAAGAGCTGAACTGATGTCATCGTGACGTGGTTTAGCCCCATTGGCTGATGTGGTGCCCGACTTCCAAATCTGGACCATGCAGATCCATTGGGCAAATCCACTGGTGACTCACCAAAGAACAGGCTGCAAGCTGGGCCCAGCATTGGTCTTACTAAAGGACCAGGCGTCCATTGTGCAGCTCAAGTGATTTAGAATAACGCCTGCTGTGGTCAGGTCTTTGGAGTGTTTTCACAGGTAAGGTGATGAGTTCCTGGATTTGGCAGGGGGCATTCATGCATCCTCACAGGGTCTGCATGAGTGACCTGTCCACATAAAGGCATCAACTGGTCTGGGGGATGCGGTTGCAATGTCTCTGTTGAGCGGCGCAGTACAAGAATAGGGAGCAGAGGTTGCAGGGAGGGAATCTGCATAATGCCCTCGGTCAACTTGGAGCAAGATATTTTCATGCTTCTTTACAGTGACTGGACATTGTTTTAAAGGTCAACCAATGCACCCAGAATCACGGGATGCATGCCCATCGGTGTTCCTCTGTATGTCATCACATTGAAATCTGCATTTGAGTCCTCTGCAGCAGAACACATCAGTGACTTCACCCAGCGACCTCAGTCTATCCTTTCCTTCTGCCCTGGCCACAGCCCGGTGCTGTCGGTTGCCTCACAACGTGGTGATCATAACTCTCTAGTGGCCTCGAAGGAACATGCAGAGCCAGAACCTGAGCTGGTGGCTGCAAGTGTCAGATCAAGTGATGGGGCCCCTCGACTAGGGTTGTGCTGCTGCTTTCTCGTCTCCTTCTGGGTTTGCTGAGACTGGGCAGGTGGCAGGTCATGGGCTTCGTAAGTTAGAAAATCAGGAAGTGGAAGGTTGGGGTGAGGGAAGGAAGGATAGGGTGGGTAGCAAGAGACCCATGATCACATTATCTGCAGCCTACTCATCATGCCAGGCAGCAGAATGAGAGTGTGCTGGGGTTTGAGAAGGGACAGGGAAAATGTCTCTAAGCTGTGCAGATGCGGAGTGTGCAGAACTGGGAAAGTGCTGCGCAGAAAATAAACGGGTTCCTCATAAGCAGCATTCTGTGCACGGTCGCACAGAAATCTTAAAAGCAGTGCAGTGTAATAACCAACAGGCCACGTACAGCGTTGGAAAATTATAGGAATTGTGGGACATAATCATAGAATCATAGAATCATAGAATCATAGAATTTACAGTGCAGAAGGAGGCCATTCAGCCCATCGAGTCTGCACAGGCTCTTGGAAAGAGTACCCTACCCAAGATCAACAACTCAACCCTATCCCCATAACCCAGTAACCCACCCAACACTAAGGGCAATTTTGGACACTAAGGGCAATTTAGCATGGCCAATCCACCTAACCTGCAAATCTTTGGACTGTGGGAGGAAACCGGAGCACCCGGTGGAAACCCACGCACACACGGGGAGGATGTGCAGACTCCGCACAGACAGTGACCCAAGCCAGAATCGAACCTGGGACCCTGGAGCTGTGAAGCGATTGTGCTATCCACAATGCTACCGTGCTGCAAGAACATATCATAATTCATCATGTTCTGAGCAATGCAGTGTACGGTGGGCTCTGTTACAGCTAGCCCCATGGTGGTGAAAATCATCGTTTGTCCACTGCTTGCTCTGTTTTACTCCCAGGTCTGACCTGCAACAGAGAGGGAAGAATATTAATGATTGTGTAGTGCTGTTTGGTTTACTGCCCCAGCTCAGGAGCATAAGATATGTGAGACACCAAAAGGTGGGGAAGATCTAGCGGCTGTGATGGGCGTGTGAGCATGAGGTAAAGTCTGAATGATGGGCCTGAGTTCTGAGTGCCAGAAGTTGCTGCTGGGTGAATAATGAGCAGTGCATTGAGTATGAGAGTTTTTTGGTGAAGGAGGTGTGCTATGAAGATGCATTCACTGCCTTAGTTACCGACATGAGGTCATTGGATTGCCTGTGACACCATTGCTAGATCCTCAGGGCCAGACAGTCAGAACTCAACTCCCTGGCCACCTCCTCCCAATCCCTTCCAAACTTGCTACTTGAAAACCTTCTGGCATCTTGAAGAGCCACATTGTCTCTTTTCTTGCCCACTCCGCACACCCCGCCCCAACCTCCCCCACACATTCCACCCCGACTAGTAGTATATCTGTGACCCTGCAGCCTGTTTTGCTTCATTTTCCTTGTTTAGAATGTCAAAAACATAATTCAGCAGCAGCAGTGTAGCGTGGTGTAGTTTCCAACTTTTCCCTTTAAAAGGGACAGACTGCCTTTAAGAACAGAGTAGGGGGTGGGGCTGCACACTTGCTCTTTGTGGATGGTGCTCAGATCCCTGTTGAATGGTCTGGCAGCCAGCAGCATGGGAGATACCCTGATCTACACTACAGTCACGTAAATGATGAGGATGCACCAAATTTGTCTCAGGAATTGAGAGCCCATGAAACATTGCCAGCAAAGTTTCAGCTCAAATTGTTGTTAACATATTTTTATTTCAGAGACTTAGATGCTGAAGCCATTGAAGAAGCAAAAACCGTCTGAATCAGCAAGACAAAATCCACCTGGAGCGTATAATTTAGGATACCTGAAATAAAAGCGACCAAAGTGATGAATGATAATTTGCAGAAAAATATGGATTGCCTCAGTAGAGAAAAGGAAATGGCAATATTAACTGCATGCAGATCATTAAAATACATTAAAGCTGGCTGAGCAAGAGGAATCAAGAGGAAGGCATCATAAACTGACATAGATTTGATGCCAATCAAGGGGTCATGACCTTCCAATGAAAATTTTCCCACATTAGCAAAAGTGATTAAATGTTATGCAGTACTGGTGCCTCGTGAGGAAGATCCATGGCTTTCTGGAATACACATCACTAAGCGATAGGGCCTGTGCCTTCTCGGCCGTACTGTCGGCTGGTAGCACTGACATAAGGTAAAGCAGTTCCAGAGCAAAGCGGGGAACCAGCCAGCTGACAGGTCAATATGGCTGTATACCATATAATAGTTGGCTGAAAACTAAAAGAGGCAATTGTTTGAAAGAAAAGAAAATGAAGAACGGCGGGTCCGCTGTAGGCCACGCCGTGCGCATGCACAGCCACGGACCTGGCAATTCTGCAGGACGTATTGGAGCAGGGAATCTGTGGTCATTTACACCACCCTTTTCATGCAGGTGTGGGGACTTAGTCTCCCAAACGGAGAATCCAGCCCCTGGAGCCCTACAGATTTCAAATGGTTGCTTCATGCGTGATGTCTAAATTAGACACTCAACCCTCTTATTAACACGGTTCCTAAAGTACTTTTCTCATTGGACCAGTAATCTGGAGACCCAGGGTAATGCTCAGGGACCCAGGTTGGAGTCTTATCACGGCAGATGGTGAAATTTAAATCCAAAAAAAATCCAAAATTTAAAGCTCAATGGTGATCATGAAACCATTGTTGATCATTGTGAAAACCCACCTGGTTCACTAATGTCCTTTAGGGAGGGAAATCTTCTGTCCTTACTTGGCCTGGCCTATCTGTGACTCCAGACCCACAACAATGTGGTTGACGCTTAAAGGGCCTCGCGAGCCACTGAGTTCAAGGGCAATTAGTGATGTGCAATAAATGCTGGCCCAGCATCCCACGAATGAATAAAAAAACTCAAAAAGTACTTAGTAAAGTACATTGGGATGTCCTGAGATTGTATTAGTTGCTATATAAACGTACATTTGTTTCCCCATCATTTCTCTACTCCTGTGATGGAATATGCGAACACATTGCTTAATATTTTTTACCCATCTTATCTTTTGGGCTTTTTTCTTGTGCCTGCAATGTGTTTATTGACATGTTTTAGCAAATGACTTTAAAACAAACAAAGCTGAAATTCTGAAAGTTAAAGTTGTCATTCAAACAGATAATTGCGGATTATTTTGGCTGAAAGGTGAAATGGTGCCGTACTAATAAGACACACCTGTTTGAAAATCTGGTGTCGCAATGCTAGGCCTCTTTCATGTTGAAAATATGATTTTTCAGCTTTCAAGTGATTGGAAATTTTGCACTTTGAAATAAGACAGAACAAATGTACAGAATCACGCAAATGTAAAAATCACAGAATCTTTACAATGCAGGCGGGGCCCATTCAGCACACTGAGTCTAGCCTGGCTCTGAAAGAGCATTCGACCAAGTCCCACTTCCCTGCCTTAACCCATAACCTTGCATGTTCTTCCTTTCTAGATAGCAATCCAATTCCCTTTTGAATACCTCGATCGAACCTGCCTCCGCCACCCTCTCAGGAAAATTGACCCAGACTCCAGCCACTCTCTGGGTGAAAACATTTTTCCTCATATAATTATTCTGAATCTGTGCCCTCCTAGTTCTTGATGCACTCGAGGGGGAACAGCTTCTTATAGCTCACGCTGTCCATACCCCTCAGGATCGTGAATGCCTCTATCATGTCTCATCCCCGCCTTCTTTTCTCCAAGGAAAACAGACCCAAACTCTCCAATCCATCCCCATAGTGGCAGTCTTTAGATGCAAGGTAAATGTGCAAAATGCAAAGAGTCCTTCAGGGTGCGTGAAGAGAGAGACCTTTCCTATAATTCAAATATCCACATCATTGTCTAAGGTAGAGACATTAAAATGCAAAGTTCTGGATATTGAAACAATGGATGCCACAGAGAGACTCTCAAAACCTCTTGAAATACATGATGGGGGAAATGTAACAGGCCAGGCTGGAGACACAGATAGGAGAAAAGAATTGCAGCAGTAAAAATGGCTGAAAGTTGTCTCTCTTTCTTTCTTTCTCCTTCTCTTTTTCTCCCTCTCTCTCTTTTGGAACAACTGGTTTGGAAAACAACTGCACTGGAAATCTACCGGTGAACTCCGATCTCGTAATAATTGCAACATCTTCTACATCTGACCACACCCACGAAACTAGCTAATTCAAATTGGCCACAACATTTAACAATCTATGTCTCAAGGTCAATCAAATGACATTTAACCGTATATTGTTTCAACTTATTTTTACTGGACTCTAACTTCCAATATTTCTGATTCCTGTGTGCGAAACATCCTGCTTTTATTAATTTTTCCCTTCCAGCATAGCAATTAACAAATTTGCTCTTTCTTTAACTCAGGAAAACCTTGCATATTTGCACCTTATTGTTCACTGCATGAATAATTAAATGCATTCTGATTCAGGAAAGTCATACCATCGTGAAAAAGAAACGTAAACATTTGCCGTGACCAACCAATGAGGTTGGATAGAGGGGAACAAGTACACGCCTTCTCACCTGGTCATAATATAAATTTCAGCATGCAATCTATTTTATTTTAAATATGCCAGCGGGTCCTGACAGCAGCAGATTTGGCACGCTGATGGAGTGGTCATTCAAAGTCAGTCACTTCCTCTTAAGGTTGTGCAGTGAGGTGGCGAACAAAGGTCAGCAGGGAAGGTTGGCTCAGGGATAGGGTGAGATGATGCACAAATTGGCGGACACAGCACTGGAGGTGGAAGGAAGGATGTCCCCTAGTAAAGGGGAAAGGCCAACTTGCAATCCTCTCTCCGGCAACAGCTCTCCCTGGCCACATACCCTCTTCCCTTTCCTTCTGTCGGCCAAGGCAGATCTGCAGCAAGATATCGATTGTGTAGGCGTATTAATTGTCTTTAATTGTATGCAGATGGTGGACATTAACTGGGCAATCTCTTGACCTCCTGATAAATTGACACAAACCAAAACAATTGCTGTTGGAACTGTAAGCTTGTAATGAGTAACTGTAAATAGATATAAACGTGTGCAAAGATTGGTTTCAGTTTTATCCTTCAACTGGCTTCTGGAATAGAACATTGATGGCCAACCACTCCCTATCTCCTTGTGTCTCCTATAAGGTATAGCTGTATGGCTGTGAAACAGAGGTGGTTTATCACTATCAGGCAAAGGCAGCTCAATGATTTCCAACTTTGCTGTCTCTGGTGCCTTTTGGGTTTATCATGACATCACCAAAATCAAAAATGCAGCAGCCCCCCCGCCTCCCCCCGCCCCCCCATCAAAGGTTGAGCTTCAAAGTTTGTTGGCACAAATCAAGCGGAGATTGCTTTGGGGGATCAGACATGTCCGCAGGATGGAAGCTGGTCCCATACCCATGGACCTCCTGTATGGTTGACAGAGCCAGACGCCCAAGGTTCCGCTTTAAGGATACTTTGGTTTGTGACATGAAGGCCCTAAACATTAACTATCAGATCTGGGAGTTGTGAACAGGTGAAAGAGGGAAATGGCAACACCTTCTGTGGTTGGTACGCTCGGTACCACCACTAATGGCCAGTGGCCATCGCAGCCTGGCAACAGGCGGTAATGCTGGAAATAATAACCCACAATAAGACTTGACAGCTTCTTCTGTGGCAATTGTGGCAGAACCTGCCTCTGAAGAACTTACTGTCACCAAAAAAAGTGCACCAAGCAAAGAACACCCCCCCCCCCGCCCCGCCCCCCCCGCCCCCCCCCCCCCCCCCCGCTCGTTGAGTACAAGTTCCCATGGTAACGGATGGAGGACCATCCAGCTGGGATTCATTATCGAACCTTTTAAATACTGTCCCAGACTGGGAATTCGTGTTAATCCCGGGCTGGGACACCAATGTCGTATTCCGGGTCTATGGCGTTACTTTTCATTTCAAATAAATTTGATTGAATCTTTACCTTCTTATCTTTTGGATTACGACAAAGGTGGAGCAGCATCATTCTCATTAGCTGAAGTACTCCCAGACTAAACATTGATAGAATGCTGGTGAAGTCTTGATAAAGTGTTCCAGAAAGTCTCCTGCTGTCTTTTATAAAATTCCTCTAAAAACCTCCAGCAGCAAGTGAACAGTAAAAGTTGAGTATGCCTTTAAGAAGCGCTTGAAATCCACTGCAACTGCTAGTTTACTCCCAATCAACTGGTCGCTGTTAGGGGAGGGCATAGGGTCAAGTACTAGATACCAAAAAGCTGTGCAGCCTCCATAATGAGCAAGGTCAGGCAATTTAAGTGGCAAACGGCTGCTTAATGAGTCTCCAGGCAGCTGTTCTTAGTGGCAGCTTCTATTCCTTTGCCAAGATGGTGTCTGTAGAGTAAAAGATTAACATCAGATGCACATGATGCTGATGTGATGATGTAACATCACACATTTGAGTAGCAGAGATCCAGAGGGAGGAGATGTTCAAACCCCGTACAGAGCTCCCAATATGTACATAGTAGCGGTAAATAAAGAGTAACTGTTTTAACAAGCTACAGTCATGAGCAGCTTGCTTTTATAGAATCGATAAGCCCCAAAGAACCACATCTAGACCCCGAAGACAAAAACTGTGTCTTGCATTAAACGCAGGCTAAGCCAGTGTTTTACGATTGGTGAGCTAACAGGAAACAGACAGTAGGGGCAAATAGGTCTTTTTTGACTTGACATGATGAGATGAGTGGAGTGTCATAAAGATCAATGCTGGGACCTCAACTATTTACAATTTTTATGAATGGCTTTAACGAAGATCTCTAATGTAACGTTGCTAAATTTGCTGATGACACAAAAATAGGTAGGAAACTAACCTGTGATGAGGACATAAAGGTGCGATTTCCCCCCAAAATGGCAATCAGGTTCAATCAGAAAGTCAGCATGTCTCTCCCCACAGAAACAGGCAGGTTCCATCACAGGATCTTCCCACACTTTGCCATTTTTTTGAAAGGAGGGCCAGGCTAGTGCCGTCATTATGTGGGGCAGGGCCTAAAGACAGCAGCAAGCCCAGCTTCAGAGAGATGGGGATGCCCCGAACCCGAACCTAAAGTTAAATTAACCGCCCCCCTTCCCCACCCCACCATGGGCATCAAGACCCCCCCCCCCCCCCCTCATTGATAGCATGTTCACACAGCATCCCCCCCACCCCGCTGAACTCCAGCTCAAAGCCCCAACCCCCAAACTTGCTGGCTGGCATTGGGGCCCTCCCAATGGTTCGCCCTATATACATTATCCATTTAGGCTCTACCCCTTCAGGCCCTGATGCATGGCAGTGCCAACCTGGCAGTGCCTCCAACCGTCTCCCTGGCATGGTCATCATGAAATGGAGACCTGTAGGGATTTCTGCCGGCGCCACATCACACTGGCAGGTGGGAACATAGCACGTTCCGGAAGACTCTGCACTAAGCCGATTTTGAATATTAAAATATATTTAACTGAATGGTAATCATGTTCACGCCCTCACTGGGATTAGGGCCAGGCGCAATGGGGCCAGAAATGTGCCCTCAAGGAGTCTGCAAAGGTACATGGGTAGGTAAATGATTGGGCAAAAATTTGGAAAATAGAGTATCGTGGAAAAATGTGAACTTGCTCACTTTGACAGGAAGAATAAAAAAGCAGAATATCATTAAAATGGAGAGAGATTACCGAACTCTGGTAGAGAGAGATCTGGGTGATATGAATCAGGACAAGTTAGGAGGCAGGTAAAGCAAGTGATTAGAAAGGCAATAGAAGGTTATCGTTTGTTGTCACACAATGCTTTGGTGAGTCCTCAGGTGCGATCTACCGGCCTCATCGCCCAACCAGGGATGTGACGAGGCTGTTAAATCTCGCGAGAGGCCTCTTGCAAGACTTACAATGCTTGTTACACTTCACGAGACCTCCAGCAAATCTCCTGTTTTACTACAGCCACAGATCCAGCACTCTTAATGTGGCAGTTGAAGATTTTAAAATTAGTTTTCAGATTACTGGTTCTTCTCTGCGGGGCTTCTGTATCAATTGTTAGTTGAGGGAACTAAAACTGGACACAGGGTTATAAACAAGGCCTAATGAAGCCCCGAATAAGTACAGTACAATTTTGGTGAAACATTGACTGCTCTTTCCATAGTGCTTGACTGATATGCTGTATATTTCCAAATTTATTATGTTGTTATTTGGTCAAATTCCTATACCTTTCTCAGATTTTCCCCTCATTTTTCCTTGAGGGATTTAGATCAGAGAGGTAGTTACCCTTGGCCATTCACTAACTGCTCTAGCCTTGCAAGGAATCAACCATTTTCCATTTGAACAGGCTCTGAGCAGATAAGAAGAGCAGCTGAAGAGGGTGTAGTGGTAATGTCAATGCATTAACAATCCAGAGGCCCAGGCTTATGCTGGGAATATGGTTCAAATCCCATCATAGCCGTTGTTGGAATTTTAAATACAATTAATAAATCTGCAAAATAAAGTTGGTTTCGTTAATGGCTTCGGTGAAACTATTGTTGTTTGTCATTAAAAACCCATCTGGTTCACAAATGTCCTTGAGGGAAGGAAATCGTGCCTGGCTTACATGTGATCATGAGGAGCAGGAGTGCTCCTCCATATGCCCCAAGCAAAGTTTAGTCTGCCCTTGCCCTACGCTCCGCCTTTTCCCTGCTGAGAACCTCTGCCAGTGGCTGATCTTGTTGCCCGAAGCAGCACACAAGCATACCCACCAGCCAATTGCTACTTGTTGCCCTTTTCAGGTGAGTGCCTGAGCAGACTGAGAAGATGAGGCCTAAGAATTAAAATGTTCTGGGCCTCAGGCTGCTGAGGTTTGACACTAACCTCACTCCCCTCACCTTTCAGTGGGTGTTCTTCTTTTTCTTTCCCAATTCTTCTTTTAATAGTTGAATTAATCCATTCTAAGGGCTGGTTGTTTATCTGGCACTCAAACTTTCTGAGTGCGCCTATCTTGCATATTCAACATTATCGTTGAAAAGTGTATTCTGCAACCTAGATGCTTTTCAACATTGTACAATTTCCAGATGACTGTATTAACTGGGATGAGGGCGTAGAGTACTCACATGAAGTGGTTTTATTTTTAAAATTGTAGTCACATACCTGAACTTAACAAAAATGACTCATCCATCATAATGTTTTTGCTGAATTTAGTTTACTGTTGCAAAACACTTTCAAGATGAAAAATGTGGTGAAAACATACCTTGGTTGTCAGAGATTTCATTACGTTTTGTCAGGAGGAGGACTGAGAAAGATAACGCGAGGTATCTGCAAAATCCACATGAAGGGTAGTTAAATAATTTCATTAAAATCTACCTGTCGGTAACCACATTGTGTGTGTGTTTGTGTGTGCATTTAAGTGAAATGTGGAGAGAGAATAGGCATATTCAGTTACCTGGTTTTAACAAACCCCTTGTCATCACATAACCTCAATCAAGATGAGAAAAATTTGTTTTTCCTATCTATGATCATTCTAATCCAGTCACACAGATTTGTTCAAAACTTAGCAGGGAAAATCTTCAATGGCCTGCGGCAGGCTATCAAGATTGGATCAAGGTTGCAGCGTGAATAAAATACCAACACTGTGGAGCACTCCCATTTTCATTGAGGCTCGAAAATAGGCAGCCCAGGCAATCTTCTGGAGAAAGTGACGTGGCCTCGCGAGCCTGCGAAAATCTTCTCAATAGAATCCTGAAGCAGTTTTTAGGTGTGCGCAGGGAGCGTGTGCAGCAGACATGAATGGTATGTAATGTTGGCATGGTAGCACAGTGGTTAGCATTGTTGCTTCACAGCACCAGGGTCCCAGGTTCGATCCCTGGCTTGGGTCACTGTCAGTGCGGAGTCTGCACATTCTCCCTGTGTCTGCGTGGGTTTCCTCCCACAAGTCCCAAAAGACGTGCTGTTAGGTAATTTGGACATTCTGAATTCTTCCTCTGTATACCCGAACAGGAGTGTGGTGACTAGGGGCTTTTCACAGTAACTTCATTGCAGTGTTAATGTAAGCCTACTTGTGACAATAAAGATTATTATTATTAATCAGCAGTCAATAAAAGGTGTCTATGTAAAGGTCAACCAAGAACTTTATAAGTGATTCTTATCGGACCGGAAGAGAAATACTTGCATTGTTATTTTCATAAAATTATACAGATACAAAGGTAAAGAAAATGCAAAGCACTTCGGAAGATTTTTATGCATGCGCATCTACTTCTCTATAAAAGAAGATACCTTGCAAACGAAAAGCACTTACATGTTGTTTATTTGCAAATAAACAGATAAACACTGACATAATTCGGTGTCAAAAGCTTTCCCTGATAGAAAAAAAATGTGCATTTGCTGAATTTTGTACAAAATAATTTGTGATGCATTTGAGTTTTGTTTCGCTTTTGGCCACTTCTCATTGAAGCTACAAATCAGATCAAATCTATTTTAAACATAAGAGGCATGAGTCTTGTGCGAAGGTGTGAAAAAGGTGATGGTGAGTTAACAGCCTGTCTTACATCCCTCTCCATGAGGTTGGTGTAAATAAAGATCGAAAGTCATGCAAAACAGGTTAGTGACTCACCATCGCACATAGTCAAGGTCGACCGCGATGTGGTCAATCCGCATTTGTTTAGAAATACAACACCAATGAAGGTTAGGCCAAGGGTAAAACAACCCATCAACTGCATCGCAAATTATTTCACTCAACATTCAGCAAATGTACATTTTTTTCATCCTGGCAAGATTCTGACATCAATTTTACGTGAGAGATATTCATTGAAGAAAGAATTGAAGGTATGCAACAAAAGATTTGACACCCTACTGATGGGCTTCTCATTTTTCTTTCCTGTATTTCTGAATAATTTTAGAAAAGAGAGAATGCAATTTGCTTTTTTTGAGCTTCAGAGGTAGCTGTGCCTCCGGCCAAGCTGTTCCACGACAGCTCCCAGACTGGCATCTACCCAGCAATGTGGAAAATTGCCCAGGTATGCTCTGCCCACAAAAAAAGGAGGAAAAATCCAACCCGGCCAATTACTGCCAATTAGCCTACTCTTAATCATCAGCAAAGTGGTGGAACAATACGATCAATCAGCACTTACTCAACAAGAACTTGCTCACTGATGCTCAGTTTGGGTTCTGCCAGCAACACTCAACTGCTGACCTCATTACAGCCTTGGTCCAAATATGGGCAAAAGAGCTGAATTCCAAACGTAAGGTGAGAGTGACTAATCTTGAAATCAAGGCAGCATCCACACCCATATGTAGCAAGAAGTCTTACAACACTAGGTTAAAGTCCAACAGGTTTGTTTCAAACACGAGCTTTCAGAGCGAAGCTCGTTCCTCAGGTGAAAGGAGCTTCGCTCTGAAAGCTCGTGTTTGAAACAAACCTGTTGGACTTTAACCTGGGGTTGTAAGACTTCTTACTGTGCTCACCCCAGTCCAACGCCGGCATTTCCACATCATATGTAGCAAGACCTGGATATAACACTCTGGCTTGGGTTGATCAGTGACAAGCAACATGCAGGCCACAAAAGTGCTGGGCAATGACCATCTCAATCCAACCATCTTTTCTCAACATTCAGTGGCATTGCTATTGCTGAATCCCGCACTATCAAAATCCTGGCGGTTATCACTGAACTGAAACTGAACTGTACTTGCAATATAAATATTGTCGCTACAAGCACAGGTCAGAGGCTGGGAATGCTGCTGAAAGTAAAGCATGTCCTCACTCCCAAAAACTGTCCACCATCTGTAAGGGCACAAGTCAATATTGTGGTGGAATGTTCCCCACCTGGCTGGATGAATGCAGTTTCAACAAAGCTCAAGAAGCTTTACGCCATCCACGACCAAGCAACCGGTTTTATACAATTCATAGTGCAGAAGGAGGCCATTTGGCCCATCAAGTCTACACCGGCTCTCGGAAAGAGCACCCTACTTCAGCCCACACCTCCACCCGATCCCCATAACCCAGTAACCCAACCTAACCTTTTTTTGGATAGTAACAGCAATTTAGCATGCATAATCCACCTAACCTGCACATGTTTGGACTGTGGGAGGAAACCGGAGCAACCAGACAAAACCCACGCAGACACGGGGAGAACATGTAAACTTCACACAGACAGTGACCCAAGGCTGGAATTGAACCTGGGACCCTGGAGCTGTGAAGCAAAAATGCTAACCACTGTGTTACCGTGTCGCCTACTGAAACACCATCCACTATCTTGAACATTCACCACCTCCACCACTGATACACGGAAGCAGCAGTGTGTACCATCTAAAAGATGCACTCCCAAACGTGGGACCTCTACCACCACATTCACAGGAAATGACACAAAGGAGCATCATTTTGCAAATGTTTTTAATCACTTGAGCACATGATTCTGGGTCAGCTTCTACTTAATGCATTTTTCTTACTGTCCTGCACTTTAAATCCTCTGTGCTGATACAAGCAATAATTTATATAAAAATATTAACTTGAGCAAAATAAACTGACTGTGATTTCTGTCATCATTCTGTTCTCTGCGATTCACATAAAATAAGACTGAGATCAAAGCTTAGAAAATGCTGTTAAAGTAGCATAAACGTAGTGACAATTTTACAATCTCATCTTTGTCTTGATTTAAACATACAATTATGTGGAGTATTTGCAAGAGAGTAATTTATACCTGTTCACATGTTAATAGATGCAGGTTGTTTATTAATCCACGTTTTTTCTTATTTATGGCTCTTTATGTGTCCCAATGGATAACTTAATTAAGATGTTAAACATGGTACAGTGATTGCAGAGTAGGCACGAATAACACTTATTTTGAATGTCTGTGTGAACTAGATCATTTTTTAAGAAAGGGAATCCATGCATCCCGACTCCCTCACGTAACACGAGCGAAACAAAGAATTTGAGGTGACACAACTGATAGATTATTGTCCTTTCAGTTCTGAAAGCTGGTTGTGAAACATTCATGAGTAACAACAGAAAATTGCAATTGTATAGCACCTTTACTGCTGTGAGATGTCGCAAGACACTTCACGGGGGCGGAATCTTCCTGTCCCACTGACCGCCAACCCCTGCCACAGGTTTCCCGGAGGCGGAGGGTGTGAACAACGGGAACCCCGTTGACAATGGCAGGAATTGAAGATCCAGCTGCTGGCCAATGGAGGGCCACCTCCACTGCCGCAAAACACGTCGTTGGGGGGGGGGGGGGGGGGGGGGCAAATCCCACCCAGGGTGTTATCATTCAAAATCCAACAGAGAGCCACATAAGCAGATATTAGGTCAGGTGACCAAAAGTTTGATCAAAGAGCTAAGTTTTAAAGAGAAGAGAAAGGTAGTGAGACAGGGAGATTTATCCTAGAGCGTAGGGCTTAGGTAGATGAAGGCACGGCCATTACCGATGAAGCAATGATAAGCAAGATGCATCTTGGAGGACCACGAGGAGTTGGGGGTAGGATGGGGAGGGGGTGGTGTAAGGCCTTGGACAGTTTAAAAACAAGGATGAGAATTTTGATATTGAGGCCTTATCGTTCAGGGAGCCAGTGAGAACATGGATGATGGTCCAGTGGGACATGATGCAAGTTAGGATCAAGGCACCAAAGATTTGGATTAGTTGAAGTTTAAATAGGATGGACAATGGGAGATAGGCCAGGAAAGCATTGCTATAGTAGAGACTGAAGCTAACAAGGCCACAAACATTTTAGTTGAGTTTCAGACACTGGTCAGGAAGAGGAACAGAGGTAGCTCAGCTACAGAGTTTTTGACAACCAAAAAAGCTAATGATTCAGTCTTCCCAATATTTAATTGGAGGAAAGTTCTGCTCATCCAACACGAGGTGTTGAATAAGCGGCGTGACAAATCAGAGGCATTGAGGAGGTCGAGCAAGATGGTCATGAGGTAGAGCTGGGTGTCATCAGTCACAGAGTCAGTCAGTACAGAAAAGGCCCTTCGACCCATGAAATGTATACATGGAATCTGATGTTCTACTTTTGGATGATAGAGCTGAGTGACAGCAGATAGATGCAGAATGGAAGATGGTCAAGGATGGATCACCAGGCAACTTCAGGAGTGACAGTGTGGGATTGGGATGAGAAGCCAGTGCACATAATTCTCTGGCTATGTTTTGATACACAGGAATGAGACCAGGGGAAGGCAGTCCCAATCAGTTAGATAACTGAGAAGATGGAAGATGTGATGGAGAAATGATGCTGTAGTCAACTATGTGAAAGACTGCTGAGGTCAAGAATGATAAGGGAGGAGAGTTACTGTGGTCACTTTCACATCAGATCTCATGTGGAGAATTGTATTGGGCAGGCAGGGACCCAACGATGGGCCTGCAAGCTGGGGGGGGGGGGGGGGGGGGGGGGGGGGGGAAGAGCGCCGGGGGTGTCGAATAACCTAAAGTTGTGCCATACACATTTATCAGATGTCCGGCAATGAATAAGTTGCTGTTAGGCCTCCTGTCCCTTTAAGTAGTATGAAGTCCACTCCCAGGAGCTGTTGGCCAATCAGAGGGCTGGCACTCAGTAGCCTCAGCAGCACAACTGGTGATGTTGGCCACAGTTGGAAATGCATGGGGAGGAAGAGGACGCCACAGAAGCATATCGTTCTCTCAACCAGGTAAGCGGGGTCTGGGAGTGCCAGAGCCAGGTCAAGTGGACAAGATAGTCAAGAAAGCAGACGGAATGTTTGCCTGTATTGGATGGGGCATCGAGTATAAAAACTGGCAAATCATGCTGCAGTTGTATAGAACCTTGGTAAGGCCGCACTTGGAATATTGTGCATAATTCTGGTCGCCACATTACCAGAAGGATGTGGAGGCTTTAGAGAGGGTGCAGAGGAGGTTTACCAGGATGTTGCCTGGTCTGGAGGGTGTTAGCTATGCGGAGAGGCTGAATTAACTCGGACTGTTTTAATTAGAACGATGGAGATTGAGAGGTGGCCTGATAGAGGTCTACAAGATTATGAGGGTCATGGATAGAGTGGATAGGCAGGCACTCTTTCCCAGGGTGGAGGGGCCACCAACTTTTACAGATGAACCACAGAAAGCATCCTATCTGGCTGCATCACAACCTGGTATGGCAACTGCTCGGCCCAGGACCGCAAGAAACCTCAAAGATTCATGAACACAGCCCAGTCCATCACACTAACCTGCCTTCCATCTATTGACTCCATCTACACCTCCCGCTGCCTGGGGAAAGCGGGCAGCATAATCAAAGACCCCTCTCACCAGGCTTACTCATTCTTCCAACTTCTTCCATCGGGCAGGAGATACAAAAGTTTGAGAACACGCACGAGAGGACTCAAAAACTGATTCTTCTCCACTGTTACCAGACTCCTAAATGACCCTCTTATTGACTGACCTGATTAATGCTGCAGTCTTATTTACTTCACACGATGCCGGTGCTTACGTAGTTACATTGTGTACCTTGTGTTGCCCTATTATGTATTTTCTTTTATTTCCTTTTCTTTTCATGTACTTAATGATCTGTTAAGCTGCTCGCAGAAAAATACTTTTCACTGTACCTCGGTACACGCGACAATGAACAAATCCAATCCAATCCAGTCACCAGGTGACATAGGTTTAAGGTCCATGGGGTAACGTTTAGAGGAGATGTGCAAGGCCGGCTTTTTACACAGAAGGTGATAAGTGGCTGGAATGCGTTGCCAGCAGAGATTGTGGAAGCAGGTACATTAATGGCGTTCAAAAGGCATCTTGACACATATGGATAGGATGGGTATGGAGGGATACGGAACAAGGAAGTGCAGAGGGTTTTGACCAAAGTTGGTATCATGACTGGTACAGGCTTGGAGAGTCAAAGGGCCTGTTCTTGTGCTGAATTGTTCTTTGTTCTTTGATTTTCGGGATGGGGCAATAAATCACACTGGCAGAGAGGTCAACAGTGTTTTTGTTGCGGAGGTGGGCAATAAACATAAACTTGCAGTGGAAAGGATCTGTACCTGAGCAAAGGGAACCATTTTTTATTCATTTATTTAAGGGGTGTGAGTGTCACTGGTAGGCTCACAGTTATTTCCCCTAATTGCCCTTGGGAAGGTGGTGATGAGCTGCCTTCTTGAACTGCTGTAATCCATGTGATGTAGGTACATCCACGGTGTTGTTGGAGAGCACATTCCAGGATTTTGACCTGGTGACAGTGAAAGAACGGTGATATAGTTCCAGGTCAGGATAGTGACTGGTATGGAAGGGAACTTGAATTTGGTTCTCCACAGATGCTGCCAGGCCTGCTGGGATTATCCATCATTTTCTGTTTTTATTTCCGTCAAGGCCATGACGTCCTCTCCTTATGATTGAATGGTCCCTTTCTCTGAAAGTTTTGTCACATGCCAATACTTCTATCTATCATATTGTAGCCAAATATGTTTGCAATCTCAGAACAAGTACATAGCTAAAATTATTGGTGTTGGGGGGGGGGGGGAGGGGGGGGGTTTCATAAAGGTTTATTCATAATTGCGTCAATGTCATGGTACCTATTATCAGGATACAACTGGATGCCTTAATGATATAAAAGTATTAAGCTTCGAGAAACTGAATGCCTTCCTTTTTCTCATTCTTTTACAGGGTAAGGGCATTGTTTGCAAGGCCAATTTCTGCTGTGCGTCCTTCATTACCCTTGAAAAGGTGGTGGTGAGCTGCCTTCTTGAACCGCTGCAGTCCATGTTGCGTAAACACACCCACAGTGCTGTTATGGAGGGAGTTCCAGCATTTTCATAGAATTATAGAATTTACAGTGCAGATGGAGGCCATTCAGCCCATCGAGTCTGCACCGGCTCTTGGAAAGAGCACCCTACCCAAGGTCAACAACTCCACCCTATCCCCATAACCCAGTAACCCCACCCAACACTAAGGGCAAATTTGGACACTAAGGGCAATTTATCATGGCCAATCACCTAACCTGCACATCTTTGGACTGTGGGAGGAAACCGGAGCACCCGGAGGAAACCCACGCACACACGGGGAGGATGTGCAGACTCCGCACAGACAGTGACCCAGCCGGAATCGAACCTGGGACCCTGGAACTGTGAAGCGATTGTGCTATCCACAATGCTACCGTGCTGCCCAGGAAGAGTGATATATTTCCAAGTCAGGATCATGTGTGACTTGGAGGGGAACTTGCAGGTGGTGGTATTCCCATGCATCTGCTGCCTTTGCCCGTCTAGATGGTAGATGTTGCGGGTATGGAGGATACTGGTGAGTTGGTGCACTATATCTTGTGGGATATATGAACTGGGTGGGATTTTCTGGTCCCGTACACCCCAGGACTGGCAATTCCCACCTGAGGTCAATGAACCTTTTGTTTGTCTGATGAATTCTCTTTCATGCCCACGACAATTCCTGCAGAAGGTAGGACTAGACAATTTAACCCACTGTGTCAGTGGTGGAGGAAGTGAATGTTTAAGCTGGTGGAAGGTATGCCAATCAAGTGGGCTGCTTTGTCCTGGATGGTGTTGAGCTTCTTGAGTGTTATTATTGGCTTGATCCATAGAATCCCAACCGGACTGAAGGAGGCCATTTGACACATCAAGTCAGCACCAGCCCTCTGAAAGAGGGCCTACCTGGGCCCAATTCCCCCGCCTTATCCCCACAATCCCACATCCACCTACCCTGCACATCTTTGGACTGCTGGAGGAAACCAGAGCACCCAGAGGAAACCCACGCAGAGATGGAGAGAATATGCAAACTCCACACAGAATGTCACACAAGGTTGGAATTGAACCCAAATCTCTGTGAGGCTGCAGTGCTAACCAATATGACACTATGCCAGCCCATTTTATGTTCTCACAGTCCCATCTTTGAATTGCTTATTTTGCACTAAATTTGTACTCAAAACTGCCATTTTGTACATTTTGAAATGTTTCTTCTCAGCTTGTTTTCCCTCTTTTGGTTTGCTGTTTTCTGCTGGCTTTCCTTAATCCATCCTAACTTTGATATATTGCAGATTTCTGGCTCTAACTCCTCACTTGCTGATTGATAAGATCTGAAACCAAAAGCACATTTGTGCATTTCCGTGCCAAGCTAGTTAAAGTTGCCATCTCTTTAACAGATTAGCAATCTTTCATTGTAGAGTTTCTGGATGTTGTGAGCAAACATAACAAAAACACTCCCAAAGCAAACTCCCAATTTAATGAAAAATGCTTTACAATTTCTTAAAAAGGGGAAAAAGAGCAGCCCTGCAATTCTGGCCTTTCTAATTAAAATATGTTTCAGAAGAATTTTGTACATAACTTCAAAGGACATGGGAAGGTGGGTTTAATTTTCAAAGAGCTTGCATATGGACTTGGCAAAATAATTTCTTTGTATTTATATTACATTTGAAAGGTGCTGCCTGTCAGTTAGACTGCATCTGGGAGATGTTAACTTGCTGCCAAACTAGTTCATAAAAGTGGTCATGTTAGAACCCAATTGTACCATTCTGGATGGTGCTGTATAGAGTGGGATGTTTGAATAGGTAGAGTTAATCAACTGCAGGCTTTTCAATGACATCAACTTGCATTTATATAGTACCATGACATAACACCCCAAGGCACTTGAGTATTTCTAGCCTCGAAAATGCACTTTGGAAGGGGAAATTATCAGTTGACGCTTGATTCTGCAGCAGCAATAAATGTGACAAATAAATGCATAACTAATAAATATAAGAGCAATAGAAAAAAACAATGGATAAACTTTAAAAATAACCAGTTCGAACCAATACTGGTAGTACCATCAGTATTACTGGTGTGTCCTCACAGGCCCACGAGTATTTCTGCACCCTCATCTGGCTTGCAGAATGGGCGGGCAAGTGACAGATGGAATTTAATAGAGATAAGGGATAAGATGATGCATTTTGGCAGAAGGAATGGGGAAGAGGCAAAATAGTCCGATATGGCAGAATTCTAAAGAGTGTGCAGGAACAGGTAGCGACATGGGGTGTATGTGTATCAGTCTTTGAAGGTGAGAGTGGTTAGCAAAGCATATGGGATCTTACGTTTCATAAATCGAGGCATGGAGTACAAAAACAAAGAAGTTATGCTGATCCTGTATAAAGCTCGGGTTAGGCCACATCCAGAGAATTGCATCCACCTCTGGTCACAACACTGTAGGAAACATATAAAAGTCCTTGAGCGGGTACAGAGGGGATTTGCCAGAGTGGTTCTGGGGATGGGAGTGTTTAGTTGCAAGGTTAAGAAGTTGGAAAGGCTGAGATTGTTCCCCTTGGTGCAAAAGCAATTGAGGGAAGGTTTGATCGGGGTGTACCAGTTTATGGCTGTTGTAATGTGCCTTTCAGGGATATCAGCATGACATCACTGGAAGGAAAATGTGTTATGTGATCCAATTGCAGTCTTAGCGTCACTTTTGCTTTGAGCAGAGTGCACACTCACAATTTTGATGCCTTGATGCTTACAAGCTTTATACCTATGTTTAATTGTTCTCATTTGCCTAGTCTTAATAAATGAACCCATAACATGATTACCCAATCCCTTTTGTACCATCCTCACTGTTTGCCATTACTCCAAGTTTCGTATCATCAACAAATTTTAAAATTTAATCCAAGGCATGTGTATACAGAAAAACAAGCCATTGGTGAACACCACTGTCTACCGTCCTCCAGTCTGACAATCATCGACCATGACGTGCTGCATTCTGTCCTTAATTCAATATTTTAAAATCAAATTGCATACTGGCCCTCCTATTCCATAAGCCTTTTATGTGATACCTTGTGAAATGTTTTCTGAAAATCCATATAGGCAACATCCACTGCATTCTTATCCCATTGCAGCCAATTCGTAAGCACAGGCAGCCTTTCAAGTACATTCTCCCTTTGAATTTTCACACTATCCATTGCGTCTATCATCTTGACTTCTATTGATATTTTGTCAGATTCCTCTACCTTAGTAAACACCGACACAAAGAACTCATGTCAGTATTTCAGCCATGTCCCACCTCTGTAAGCATATATCAGCTCTTTTTACAAAGAGGATCCATTCCATCTCTTACTACCTGCTAACTACTGACACACTGGAAGACGATTTTTGACTTCCCTTGGGTGTTCACTGCCATTCTTTTCTCATGCTCTCCTTTTGTTGGTCTTATTTTTCTCTACACCTCCCTCTCATCCTTTGTGATCTGGTTTTCATTTGAAGAACTCACCTAACAGGCATCATATAACCTCCTTTTTTGTTTCATCATCATCTCTTTAAAAAAAACATTTAATGGTATGTGCGTGATGTTGACTGGGCCAGCATCTATTGCCCATCCCTAATTGCCCTTGAGGCAGCATTCAAGAGTTAACCACATTGCTGTGTACCTGGAGTCACATGTAGGCCAGACCTTGTAAGGACGGCAAGTTTCCTTTCCTGAAGCACATTGTTAAATCAGATGGATTTTCACGACAATCGACAATCATTAATTCCAGATTTTTATTCTATTCAAATTTCACCATATATTGTGGACCCTGTCCTTTTCCCCGCTCAAGAACACCCAGTCTTTTCAATACTACAATGCTTTACCTAACTAATATTACCAGTAAATCAGTAAAAGAGTATCAGGAGAGTGGCCGAGACACTTGATAAGAGAGTAAGGTGACCAAAGACACAGGCTAAAAGAGCATGAGGAGAGAGAATGTGACACAGGATAGACGAGTACGAGGAGACCCATGGAGGTGCAGGATAAATGAGCATAAGAAGAGCAGCAGAGAGACAGGATAAAAGAACCCAAGGAGAGTAGCAGAGACACAGGATAAAATAACGTGAAGAAAGTAGCGGAGACACAGGATAAAAGAGTGCAAGGGGAGCGGCAGAAACACAGGATAAAAGAGTGTGAAGCGAGTAGGAGAGACACAGGATAGTAGAGTTGCCAGTCTGTGGTTCTTGATCAGACTGACCATATTTTGAGGAAATTAAAGTGTGCTGTCATACAAAAAAGGATTTGTTTCCTCTTTCAAAACTTGAAAAATTTATCAACAATTGGAAGGTTTTATTAGAAGCATTAAAGTTTACGAGCAGTAGTAAAGCTTATCAGTAGTAGTAGGTTTATTAATTATAAAGTGATTAAGAAAAATATATTAATGAATGCACATAAATATGGCAGGGCTGGTGATGTGTTGCAGCTGCAGTATGTGGGAGCTGATGAATGCCAGTGTGATCCACAGCAGCCATATTTGTAATAAGTGTCTGCAGACTGAGGAACTTTGGCTAAGGGTCAATGAATTGGAGGCTGGACTATGGAAACGGTGATGCCTCAGGGACAGGGAAAGTTACCTGGAAACTTTATTACCAAAGGCAGTCACACCCCGTAAGGAAGGGTCATCTTATTGGGTCAGGGGACAGGGACAGGAGGGTGCGACTACAAATGAGGCGTGTAAGGAGTTTGCAAAGCTAGACGTGGAAGAGCCTTGGTTCTTCCAAAAGTTTGAGGTTCTTGCGGTTTGTATGGGTGAGTACAAGGACTGCAAGGTGCAAAAGTATTCCAATAGAGGGAGTAAATAGGAATGTTGTGGTAGTTGGGGGACAGTATAATCAGGAAGATAGTCACAGTTCTCATCAGATAAGAACGTGAATACAGAAGACATGGGTACCAGGGTTTGGGACATCTGCTTGGGGGTGGAGAGAAACTTGCAGTGGGAGGGGGGAGGATCCAGTTGCCATGGTTCATGTGGGTACCAATGACACAGAAAATACTAAGAACGAGATTCTTCTTGGGGGGGGGGAGGGATTATATGAGGGAAGATTTGATAAATTAACAGGAAATAGGAAGGTAATAGAGCAGGGGTAGTGATGTGGGTCATGATAATCAGAGTGTGGCAGCAAGAGACAGAGTGTACAAATGTGAAAGTGCACCAGCAGATAATGCCAGGGGTTCAAAAATGGTAAGAAGCCTTTGCATCTGAATGCACACAGCATTCATAGTAAAACAGGTGAATTGTTAGCACAGATAGAAATAAACATGCATGACCGATAGCCTTTACAGAGACATGATTGCGAAGCAACAAAGGCTGGGACCTGAATATTGAAGAGTATTTGACATTTTGAAAAGACAGGAAGCTAGGCAAAGACAGTGGAGTAACTCTGTTAATTAAAGATGACATGAGCACAATAGTGAGAGATGACCTTAGCTCGAAAGAGCAAGATGTAGGGTAGAGATAAGAAATAGGGAAGGTAGGAGGTTGTTTGCAGGAGTAGTTTATAGGGCCCCTAACAGCTGTTACACTGTAGGGCAGAGTATACAGGAAGAAATAAATGTGGTATATATAGAAGCTCAGGAGTCCCAAGGAGGTAAATCGAAAAGATGTTTAATTCAACAACAAAGGTAAAGGCCACAACGTGGCTTAGAGTCCCAAGGTGCCAAAAGGACTACTGCTCTCATCTGTCCTAGTCCGGGGTGGCTTTTATGAGGTGACTTTTACAAGCCCAGCTGATGAGCTTCCACCCACTAGTGGGGGAGCCTGTATTCCACAAGTCCCATGGGAGATCAAATGGGGTGTGCCCATGGGTCCCGTGAGGGTTATTGCAGCGTGTAAGCAAGGTACTGCAATAATCTTAGGTGACTTTAATCTACATGTAGATTGGGCAAATCCGATTGGCAAAGATAGCTTGCAGTTCATAGAGTATATGTGGGGACAATTTCTTGGCGAAGAATGTTCCAGCACCAATCCAGGAGCAAGCAATTCTAAGCCTGATAATGTAAAGAAGTCTTTTGGTGACAGCAATCATAACATGATAGAATTTCATGTTCAGTTTGAAGGTGAGAAGTGTGGGTCTAAGATTAGTTTTAAAACCTATATTAAGGTAATTATGAGGATGCGAAGGCAGAGTTGATGAAAGTGAACAGAGAACAAGGTTTAAAGAACATAAGAACATAAGAACTAGGAGCAGGAGTAGGCCATATGGCCCCTCGAGCCTGATCCGCCATTCAATGAGATCATGGCTGATCTCTTGTGGACTTAGCTCCACTTTCCGGCCCAAACACCATAACCCTTAATCCCTTTATTCTTCAAAAAACTATTTATCTTTATCTTAAAAACATTTAATGAAGGAGCCTCAACTGCTTCACTGGGCAAGGAATTCCATAGATTCACAACCCTTTGGGTGAAAAAGTTCCTCCTAAACTCAGTCCTAAATCTACTTCCCCTTATTTTGAGGCTATGCCCCCTAGTTCTGCTTTCACCCGCCAGTGGAAACAACCTGCCCGCATCTATCCTATCTATTACCTTCATAATTTTATATGTTTCTATAAGATCCCCCCTCATCCTTCTAAATTCCAACGAGTACAGTCCCAGTCTACTCAACCTCTCCTCTTAATCCAACCCCTTCAATTCTGGGATTAACCTAGTGAATCTCCTCTGCACACCCTCCAGTGCCAGTACGTCCTTTCTCAGGTAAGGAGACCAAAACTGAACACAATACTCCAGGTGTGGCCTCATAACACTGTATACAATTGCAGCATAACCTCCCTAATCTTAAACTCCATCCCTCTAGCAATTAAGGACAAAATTCCATTCGATTTCTTAATCACCTGTTCCTAAAGCAGTGGCTGTTCATCAAAGATTTATCCCAGTGAGAAAGACTCTTTGTGAAGGGTGCTTCATCTGTGAATAAATAAGAATGTTAAAGATAATATCAAATTGAAAGAAACACTGTACAAATCTGTGAATATTAGTGGCAGGTTGAAAAATTGGAAAGATTTTAAGAACAAGGCAAGGAATGACTAAAGAAATAATAAAGAGGAAGAAATTAGAGTATGAAATAATGCTAGCTAGAAATAAGAAATAAATAAAAAAAATAAGATAATAAGATGCTCTACACATATTTAAATGGGAAAAGAGTATCTAAAATGACTGTTGGTCCTCTAGAGATTGGATCTGGGGAGTTAATAATGGAAAACAAGAAAATGGCTGAGGCATTGAACAGGTATTTTTTGTTTGCCATCACTGTAGAAGACTTTGAAAATTGCCAAAAGATATTTGAAACTTAAAAGATGAAAATGAAGCAGGAATGTAAAACAATCACCATCTCCAGGAAAAGTTTACTGGGAAAGCTATTAGATTTAAAGTCTGACAAGTCTCCAGGACCTGATGGCCTGCATCATAGGGTCTTAAAAGAAGTGACTGCAAAGATGATGGGCGCGATTCTCCAAGCCCCGTGCTGGGCTGGAGAATCGGCGCAACCGCACCATGCTGCCCTGCGCCAGCGCGCGATTCACCGAGGTGCAGAAAATAGGCGCATTTGCGCCGGCGCGTTTGGCATGGCGCCGGTCACGGGCTGCCGTCCACGGCCGGGCCGCTGATTCTCCGGCCCGGATGGGCCGAGCGGTTGCGCGGAAACGGAAGAGTCCCACCGGCGCCGTTCACCCCTGGTCGCTGTCAGCGGGAACTCTGCACGAAGGGTCAGGGGGCGGCCTGTGGGGCGGGGAGACGCGCTCCTTCACCGCGGGGGGGCCTCCGATGGGGTCTGGCCCGCGATCGGGGCTCACCGATCGGCGGACCGGCTTCTCCGCCCCCACCTGGGCCTACTTTGTTCCATTCCGGCCCCAGAACCCCCGCACCATGTTGCGGCGGGGCCGGAGCGTTGAATAAGTCCCTCGCACATGCGCGGGTTGGCGCGGCCCAACTCTGCATGCGCGGGTTGGCGCAGCACCCATTTGGCGCCGGGAAGGGAGGCTGGAGTGGCGTGAACCGCTCCAGCGCCATGGGGCCAGAATCGGATGTCCCCACGCCCATTTCACGCCATCGTAAAATGCGACGGCGTTCACGACGGCGCAAACACTTAGTCTCCATTTTGGAGAATTGCGCCCAATAGAGGCATTGGTTATAATCTTCCAAAATTCCTTAGATTCTGGAAAGGTCCAAATGGATTGGAAAATAACAAATGTAACATCTTTATTCAAGAAAGGAGGGAGACAGAAAGCAGGAAAACAGTTAGCCTAGCATCTATCATTGGGAAATTGCTAGATTTCATTATTAAGTAGGTTACAGCAGGATATTTAGAAAATCATAATGGAATCAGGCAGGGTCAACATGGTTTTGTGAAAGAGAAATTGTGTGTAACTAATTCAGTAGAGTTCTTTGAGGAAGGAACAGGCAAGGTTGATAAAGGGGGAACCGATAACTGTGGTATACTTGGATTCCCAAAAGACATGTGATAAGATGCCACTTTAATGGTTACTACACAAAATATGAACACATGCTATAGGTGATAACATAGCTTGGATAAAGGATTGGTTGGCCAACAGGAGTCAGAGGGTAGGAATAAATTGGTCTTTTTCAGGTCAACAAGCTGCAGGGAAGGCAGTGGTGTATAGATAGATAGAACAGTACAGCACAGAACAGGCCCTTCGGCCCTCGATGTTGTGCCAAGCAATGATCACCCTACTCAAACCCACGTATCCACCCTATACCCGGAACCCAACAACCCCCTCCCCCCCCACCCCCCCTCTACCCCCCCCTCCCCCCCCCACCCCCCCTCCCCCCCCCCCCACCCCCCACCCCCCCCCCCACCCCCCCTACCCCCCCTGGGTTCAAATCCCACCATGGCAGATGGTGCAATTTGAATTAAATTTTAAAAAATAGGGCATTACAAGTCTAATGATGACCATGAAAACATTGTTGATTGTTATAAAAACCCATCTAGTTCAATAATGTCGTTTAGGGAAGGAAATCTACCGTCCTTACCTGGTCTGACCAACATGTGACCTCAGACCCAAAGCAATACAGTTGACTTTTCACTGCCCTCAATGGCCTAGCAAACCTCTCAGTTCAAGAGCGATAAATGGGCAATAAATGCTGGCCCAGCCAGCATCATACACATCGAATGAATTTTTAAAAACTCGTAGACTGCCACAGGGATCAGTGCCGGGGCCTCAACTATGTACAATCTATACTAATGAAGGGACCGAATGTATGACATACAGGTTTGCCAATTACGCCAAGATAGGTCGGAAAGTAAGGGAAAAAATTTGGCAGATGGAGTATAATGTGGGAAATGTCCACTTTCGCAGGAAGAGTAGAAAAACGATATACTATTTAAATGAAGAGTGGTTGCAGAGGTGGAGGTGCAAAGGGATCTGGGATTGCTCTGGTACATGAATGACAAAAAGATAGTCTGCAGGTACAGCAAGTGATTAGGAAGGCAAAATGGAATGTTGGCATTTATTGCAAGGGGAATGGAATATAAAAGAAGGGACATTTTACTGCAGCTGTCCGGAGTCTTGTTGAGACCACGGCCAGGAGTTTCTGACCCTTCCCGCCATTGGTATCTCACGGTCCTGACAAAGGTCAATAGAATTTTGGTTGGCCTGCCGCAAACCTGCAGTGGTTCCCACCATGATGGGTCCAGAAAATTCTCGCACATATCTGGAATACTATATACAGTTTTGGTGTCCTTATTTGAAAATCGATATAATTACATTAGAAGCAGTTCAGAGAAGGTTCACGACTCATTCCTGGAATGAGGGGCTTAACGTATGAAGAAAGACTGAACAGGTTGGGCCCATACACATTGGTGTTTAGAAGAATAAGAAGTGATCTTATTGAAACATATATGATCCTAAGAAGACTTGATAGGGTAGATAGTGAGATGATATTTCCTCTTGTTGGGTAGACCAGAACTAGGGGACACAATTTAAAAGTAAGAGACATCCCTTTTAATATGGAGGTGAGGGGAAAATCTTTCCCTTAGAAGCTCTCCCTCGTACACCATACTTCAAGCCACACATTCTTACTCCTTACCTTCCTATTTCTACTCTGGCTAGCACGTGGCACTGGGAGTAAACCAGAGCTTAGAGTCATAGAGTTTTACAGCACAAAAAGAGGCCCTTCAGCCCATCGTGTCTGTGCTTGCCATCAAGCATCTACCTTTCTAACCCCATTTCCAGCACTTGGTCCATAGCCTTGTATGCCATAGCATTTCAAGTGCTCATCATTGTTACCCTTGAAGTCCTACTTTTTAATGTCCTCACTAGCTCCTGAAAACTGACCTTAAAACCTTAATATCTGCACTCTCTATTTCACTGGTACCAACATTTGGATTTGTTTATTGTCACATGTACCAAGGTACAGTGAAAAGTATTAATCTGCGTACAGTCCAGACAGATCATTCCATACATGAAAAAAAACACAGGGCATACATAAATACACAATGTAAATACAGAGACTTAGACATTGGATGAAGCATACAGGAGTGCAGTTCTACTCAGTAGAGAAGATGTGTGAAGAGATCAGAGCAGTCCATAAGAGGGTCATTAAGGAGTCAGGTAACAGTGGGGAAGAAGCTGCTTTTGAATCTGTTAGTGCATGTTGCTGACTTTTGTATCTCCTGCCTGATGGAAGAAGTTGGAAGAGTGAATAAGCCAGGTAGGAGGGGTCTTTGATTATGCTGCCCGCTTTCCCAAGACAGTGGGAGGAGTAGACAGAGTTAATGAATGGGAAGCGGGTTTGCATGATGATCTGGGCTGTGCTCATGACTCTCTATAGTTACTTATGGTCTTGGGCCAAGCAGTTGCCATATCAGGCTTGATGCAGCCAGATAGGATGCATAGGATGTTTTCTATAGTGCATCTGTAAAAGTTGGTAAGAGTCAATGTTGATATGCCGAATTTCCTTCGTTTCTGGGGACAGTAAAGCGCTGTTGTGCTTTCTTGGTTGCAGCGTTGACGTGGGTGGACCAGGACAGATTGTTGGTGATGTGCGCACTTAGGAATTTGAAGCAGTCAAGCATCTCCACCTCGGCACCATTGATGCAGAAGGGGTTTGTATGATACTTTGCTTCCTGAAGTCACTGACCAGCTCTTTAGTTTTGCTGACATTGAGGGACAGATTGTTGTCATTACACCACTCCACTAGGTTCTCTATCTCCCTCCAGTACTCGGACTTATCGTTGTTCGAGGTCTGATCCACTATGGTCGTGTCATCAGCAAACCTGTAGATGGAGAGAGCTAAATTTTGCCACACAGTAATGTGCATATATGGAGTAGCGAGCTACGTACGCAGCCTTGTGGGGTCCCGGTATTGAGGACTATAGTGTAGGAGTTGTTGTTATTTATCCTTACTGCTTGTGGTCTATGGGTCAGGAAGTTGAGGATTTAGTTGCAGAGGGAGGAGCCAAGTTCTAGGTTTTCGAGCTTTGATATGAGCTTGTCTGGGATCATGTGTTTAAGATGGAGCTGTAGTCAATGAGTAGGAGTCTGACATAGGAGTCCTTGTTGTCAAGATGCTCCAGGGATGAGTGTAGGGCCAGGGAGATGGCATCTGCTGTGGACTGGCTGTGGCGGTATGCGAATTGCAGTGGATCAAGGCATTCTGGGAGCATGGAGTTGATATGTCTCATGAATCGAAGCACTTCATAATGATCGATGTCAAGGCCACCAGGCAGTAGTCGTTGAGGCACATTGCATTGTTCTTCTTTGGCACCTGTATGATGGTGGTCTTCTCAAAGATATCTGGTTGACTCCCTTCCCCCTGCAGAATGTTCTGCACCTTCTCCTAGATACAGTTGCTGAGGTACTAGGGAGACAACACACCATATGGAGCTCACAATGATGGTTTTGTGGGAGAACAACTTTATTTCTGACTTCCCTCTGTGCAATAATTCTAGTCTCACCTCCCCTTTAATTCTTTGGTTAGATTGTCTTAACTTTATGACCTCATTTATCTACCTTGTTGACCTGTGAAAATGATTTATCACTGTTTACCTTATGATAACCTGTCATTATCTTGACAACCACTATCAGGTCACCCTGTAAGCTTCTCAAATCTCCTTTCATCCCTCCTAGCATGAGTTATCAACTCTTTCTGAAGTGGGGATGAAGGAGATTGGCAGAGTAAAGAGGAAGGGTTATTTAAACGGTAAATCGTTGCCAACATATGATAATTAAAGAGAAGCAAACAATACAAAAAGTGGAGGGGATGGGATAGAAGAAGAGAGACTGCGGAAATGTTGAAAACTGGCAGAAGAGAAGTAGCATTTTCAAAATATTGTACTTTATTATAAAACGTAAACATCGCACAGCTTGAACAATTAATTATTGCTTTACTGGAACACCAGTCCAACTACAATGTTGGAGGATCGTTCAGCCCATAGAGGGCAGAATTCAGTGGAGCTGTTGGCAGTGTAAGGGTTAATAAATTGCAGAAACTTTACTAACAAGCTCAAGTGATGGTGAAAATACATCAGCAAATCTCCAATAAAGTCGTTGGCACCGACAAATCTGCTTACTTTATTAATGTATTAAGACATTTTCAGAAACTCTCCTTTCAATGAGAAAGGTGCGTGGACAGAACTCTGGTTATAGCTGAAATAAAATTTAAAAATCCGTCATGTTCACCATCTAAATCGGGTGTTGCCGGTCCGAGAGCAATCGACCTGAACAGTCAGTCGACCAGGAACAAGCGTCTCCGACACTGGCATTTTACTGAGCAGAGTGCAGCCAATTAAGATAGGCATGAATAATTGGGCATTTCTCAACCTTTCATTCTATTTCGCTCAATTATACAAAAATAGAGAAAACTGTCTGAGCAAGTATTTCTGAAATTGCTGCCTTGTCCTGATTCACACAGCAAAGTTGGATTGATTGTCCATTAGTTACTACTTTAAAGATCAGCACAGTCAATTTAGAAGAAATGCGTGTAACTGCCCAGCAGAAGAAGCTGCCCTGTTAAAATTTAAAGAACAAAGTTTAATTGATTATCAATTCATTATTGCTTTACAAGTCAGAACAGTAATTGAAGGCTACAACAAATCACCCTGGGTACACATGGAGCAAAATCCGCTCAGATATGCGAGGAGTTAAATGGACAAACAGATATAGTTTCTCTAAAGGTGTGGCAATTAGGCTATTGATTTCAAGCAATGTCTTCTAAATTATGCAATAGACTTCACCTTGTGTTTTAATTAAGTTGACAGTCTATAAAATCAATCACGGGATGGCAGCATATTGCATTTCTCTTTTTTTTAAAAGAGATTGGCAAATACATTTTGAAGTCAGCGCGAGTGTGACAGAAATGTAAATGTTTATTTAAAGGACCTTTTGTTTTTTTTTGCGGGGGTAGAGAAGAAAACGTGTTTAGGTTCCAGGGATAAAAAACATAATTTACCGCCTGCATTGTGCATCCCGTGAAGCAGCGAGAGTGCGTTTTGCACCGGGAAATAAACGCTGTACTAAGATGTGAATTAAACGCAAGCCATGCGTTCTAGAGCATTTGCACAAAAAAGATCGCCGTTACTTTCTAGAATTAAAATGTTGCTAAGATGGCATTAATAAGAGTTAATGCTGTGCTGCTGTAGTTGGGAGATTTGCAGCAACAAGGAAAGTCTGGAATTCAGCTGGTTGTAATTTGAGTGTAGCAGATGTGTTTCTGGGAGCCTTGATCTCATAATTGATTGCTGGTGTTCCAGTGCTGCCTCGCCCCACACCAGCACCCCCACCCTCCTCTCCCCTGTAATAAAGAGTTTACAGTTTATTTGTGGTTCTTTGCCTGAAAACCACCCTGCGACCTGTAAATTTCCCAGCTGTTAACCAGATGCCAAGGAGATGAAAAACATTAATATTCTAAAGGCAGGGCTGAAGGAAACAGAGGGGACAGCATCCTTTCTTTCCTTGATGGTACTTGAAAGGTCCTGTTTCTCATTGGAACCCGTCATCAGTTCCATCACCTTTTGTGACATTGGATGTTCTGTCACACGTTTGGTTAGATGCTGCAGACTTAACCAAACCTTTGCACTGCTTTTTAAAAAATCCAAACCTGTGCAAATAAGACTCTTAACTTGTTTGAAGCACAGGCACCTTGTAAACATGTATCCTGAAACTCACAGCGTTGGATCTGAAATTCTGAATTTGATGAGTTAATTTGCTTTCAGTTCCTCATTCAGACCTCCATTTTTAGCCCTTTTCCACAAGTTTAAAAAAAATTATTTGGCCACATTATCCTTTCATTTGGAAGGTAAACTTCTCCCCTGACATCTCTGGATGCTGTTCCTGTAATGCTGGTGTAATGGTCAACTCTTTTCCTTTTTCCCCATTGGCTTGCCCTCCTTACTGTTAGTGTTGCCGGTCATCCTCTCATTCCTCCTGTGCATGTCCCCTTTAGTTTCCTCCTCACTTTTAAAATGTACTCTCCCTTTCTTCATTACTTTCCTCTCTCTGAGGGCTTCTCCCCTATGCTCCTTTCTACTTATTTCCCCTTCTGCCTTGCCGATAGGCATCTCTTCCGCCATCCCCATTAATTAAAACATTGAAGCCACTAAGCAAACAAAACTTCTCAGTTGGGTCCCAGTTTGAGGGAGGAGCTACTGAAACCTGAGATCTTTGCTATTACTCAAAATTCAGGGGAAAAAAAAATTAGTGCTTGAGGACTTGCTTTAATTCTCAAATATGGCCCTTCCTAAGATTTTGTGGGCAACTTAATCAGCAACTCACAACTTAATCAGAACTAGCTTGTATTTTCACTGGGGCACAGCAGTATAATAGTTATAGTTATTATATGGGGGCCAGTTTAGCTCAGTTGGCTGGACAGTTGATTTGTGATGCAGAGCGAGACCAGCAGCACGGGTCCAATTCCGATACCAGCTATTCGGAAGGCCGCACCTTCTCAACCTTGCCCCTCGCCTGAGGTGTGGTGATCCTCAGGTTAAATCACCACCAGTCAGCTCTCCCCCCTCAAAGGGGAAAGCAGCCTGCGGTCATCTGGCACTGTGGCCACTTTACCTTTATGTTTATTACTGGATTGGTATTCCAGAGAAAAGTCCGAAATTAAAACTGAAAATGCTGCCAATGCTCAGCATCCATTGGAGACAAGAGTTAATTGCTCGTCAGTCCCGACAATAATCTGACCGATAGAGTGATCAGATTTCTGGACAGGGAGTGAACGAGTGGGATTCAATGTCAGTAGAGGTTGGGCTCGGCAACATTGGGGTTGGGCCGCCATATCACCAGGGGTGTGACGTGGTGCCCCTGCAAAGAGGGAGAGTGCGGGGGGCCCCCAAAAGTGTGCGTCCGCTTCTGATTGGGGAACTTCCCTGCCCTACTTTGATCTGGGATAATTATAGATACAGATGCCACAATGGCGGGAGAGTCTGGGTTTTACAGGATGGTAAGGCACTCCTCCTGGCTATCTGACTGCCTGGCATAGATAGGCATCCTTTGCCTCTAAAGCACCTTATAAACTCTGGGAATGTAAACTGTGAGGTAAAGGTTATTACAACAAAAACGTGCATGACACAGCATCTTTTATAGTAGCAAGGTAGCACACTGGTCAGCAATGTTGCTTCACAGCGCCTGGGTTCCAGGTTCAATTCCCGTTTGGGTCACTGTCTGTGCGGAGTCTGCATGTTCTCCCTGTGTCTGTGTGGGTTTCCTCCGGGTGCTCCGGTTTCCACCCACAAGTCCCGAAAGACATGCTGTTAGGTGAATTGGACATTCTGAATTCTCCCTCTGTGTATCCGTACAGGCGCCGGAGTGTGGCGACTAGGGGCTTTTCACAGTAACTTCATTGCAATGTTAATGTAAGCCTACTTGTGACAATAATAAAGATTTTTTTTAATGCAGCAAAATCCCTGCTGGTGCCAAAAAACTGTCCTGTTTCTGCCATCTTTAGAGTGCCTTGATCCCATCCACTTCAGAGACTGAGCTTTGTCTTTGCAGTACAGTGTTACAAGCCTTTGAGATCCTTGCATAGAAGTTTATGTAAGGTACCATCTGAATAAATGAACAAATTGTATTTTCTGAGGATTGACCAGCAATCTTTATTCCAAAAAATAGCATTGGTTCTGTAGTTTATTCTCCTTGTCATTCCAATATTTATAATAGTGTTTTAATAGCTTTAAAGTATCTCTATTATTCTAGGCCTAATGTTAGTTTTTACTCAGCTGCCTCTTTTGATGTGAAGTGAGAATATATCATATTAAATATCATTATATGTTAATTCATTATGTGTTGTTTCTTTTCAAGAAAAACCTTGAAATTATGGTAATATGTGAAGGGGGCAAGTTAATGAAATCATAAAAATGTAATGAACATACTGATCTTGCATTGCTATAATTGTATCAAGGGTACCAGGGCCATCTTTATATTAATTTGCAGCTTTCTAGTAGTAGTGATGAATGACTCCTTTTACAGTGACTGAAACAACACTCCTCTGCTTCTACTGAGCCCAGCTCCTGCACAAGGTTATACAAAATGTAAATGCCACTCTGAAGAATGGCTTTGTTCATCCTGTATAATTTTGACAGCAAAGCAAGGGAAAAAGCAAGAGTTATCACTGGCAGATCCCAGATCTAAGGAGGACAGGGATGTTCTCCCAATCAAGGCAGACATACACTTTTGGGTCCCCATGCTCTCCCTCTTTGCGGGGCGGGGGCCCCATGTCACGCACCATCCTCTGGTGACATGGTAGCTGTCTCTCCCCCCCCTCCCCCCTCCCCCGTGACATGTCAGCCCATCCCCAATGACAGCGAGTCCTACCCAATTATGTCAAGCCCAGCCCCAGTGACGTCAAACCCCAACCAAATTGACATTGCGCCCCACCCTGAATGACGTCCCGATTGTTGCCTTGCTCACTTTTCAGCTGTCGCTTGGTTGGCCGGTCCTCGAGCCGCGACCCTCGATGACAGCGTGTGCTCTTGGCTGGCTACCTGGCTGTCTGACTGCCTGGCTCTTGCTGCAGACTATCTGGCCTGGCCTCTGCTCTCTCTCACTCTCACCACATAGTTTAGTTGCTGCTCAGCCCAGCCCTCTCAGTCTTAGCCCTGCTGTCAGGCTGGCCTCTGGCTCTCGCCACGTCACTCGCTCTCGTGGCCGCTGATCCCCTATTCTGACACTCTCCTAGTCTTCTTCGCACCTCCTGACTGCTTTTCTGCTCACCTCTCGGCTCTAACTTGGGTGGCCGGGATTCTCTCCTACCCGGTGGGGCGGGGGGTCACGGCGGGATGGAGTGGCGTGAACCACTCAGGCGTCGGTCCTCCCCAAAAGTGCGGAATTCTCCGCACCTTTAGGGGCTAGGTCCGTGCCGGAGTGGCTCCCGCTCCGCCGGCCAGCGCGAATGGCCTTTGGCGCCCCGCCAGCCGGGGCCAAAAGGCCTTTGCCGGCCGGCGGAAGTCCACTCATGCGCGGTGGTCAGCGGCTGCTGACATCATATCGGCGAATGCGCAGCGAAGGGGGGTCTCTTCCTCCCCCGCCATGGTGAAGGCCATGGCGGGGCGGAAGAAAAAGAGTGCCGCCACGGCACAGGCCTGCCCGCCGATCAGTGGGCCCCCGATTGCGGGCCAGGCCATCGTGGGGGCACCCCCCGGGGCCAGATCGCCCCGCGCCCCCCCCCAGGACTCCGGCGCCCGCCCCGCACCGCCAATCCCGCCGGCACCAGTCGTGCTTTGAGTCCCACCGGCGGGAAGGGCCTGTCAGCGGCGGGACTTCAGCCCATCGTGGGCCGGAGAATTGTCGGGGGGCCCGCCGACCGGCGTGGCACGTTTCCCGCCCCTGCCGATTTCCGGGTGGTGGAGAATTTGGGCCACGGCGGGGGCGGGATTAACGCCGGCCCCGGGTGCTTCTCTGACCCCCCCGGGGGGTCGGAGAATTACGCCCCTTGAACCTCAACTCTCGACGACCGCGTGTGCTCCTGGCTAGCTGCTTGGCTACTGCTGTTAACTATCTGGCCTGGTGGCTTCTGTTCTTTTTGGTTGGTTGCCCACCTTCCCTCTTCAACCCTGGCCTTGAGTTCGACAGTCGGCCCGCTGCTCTCTAGATGGGAATTAGCCAGTGCGTACTCCTCGCCTCGCTGAAGGCTTTGCAAGTTCGCACCCGATGTTAGATCGGCGACTTCACATTTACCTCAGGCTGCTTCTGTCAGACAGAATGCTTGAAACCTGGCTGCTGCTTTGCACCTTTACTCAATAAATGTTCAGATGCTTCACACTAATTCAGGAAATCTGTGTCTGAACTGCTCTAAGTCTCCACCATCTCTCAACGTATGGCAAACTGTTTTCCCGCTCTACAATATCAGAGCTTGCTCAAAAATTACCCTATCAGCAAATTTAGAGGTACCAAGGCGCAGATAGTTGTTTCTAAGGTGTTCCCATCACAACAGTCACCTCACCATTTGGCGTCTCCTCCCCCACACGTGCTAGGGCTCCGCACTGCAGCGATGTGTGTTTCATTGAAAGTCCACCTCTGTTCCCAATGTCTTGAGGATCATGCCTTCAAACCAACAATACTTAAAGAAGCAATTATTTGCTCATTTATCATGTTACTATTTGTGGGTCATCACCATACACTCGTGTATCTTCCCCTACTTTACAGCAGTGACAGCGTTTCCAAAGTACTTCCCCATTGCGAACGTACAATTTCGGAGCAGGAGGAGGCCACTTGGCCCATTGAGCCTGCTCCGCTATTCTATAAGATCATGGCTGATCTGATTATAACCTTAGCCCCACATTCCACCCTACACCGAATAACCTTTCACCCCATTGTTCAACAAGAATCTATCTAGTTCTGCCTTAAAACTATACACACAGATTCTGCTTTTTGAGGAGTGAGTTCTAGAGACTCATGACCCTCTGAGAAACACTAATTCTCCTCATCTCCGTCTTAAACGCTTGGTGTTTTGGGGCGAGCTGTGGTTACGAAAGGTAAATGAAAGTTCTATTTCTCTTCATACAATGAATGGTAATTCCAAAGGGTAAAGTGGTTCTCTTTTTCTCATTGTATCAGAATTATTATTGACGGTAAACATATTTTGTGTACAGTGTCCTACAGCAATCAAAGATGATGGAGTTGGTCTTCCCAGTGTTTATCTGGAAGGAGGGAAAGTTATACAAGATTGGGTGATGGACAAGCAGCCTGACAACACAGTGAAGGGATGGACGAGTAGAACATATATGTCGAAGCTCACCACATATCTTTAGTGATGTCGCCAAGGGGCAGCATGTGATTGAGGAAGATGAGGGTTTCAGAATAAGTCCCTGGGAGAACAATTACTTAAAAACAAGGCCAGATTGCTTGGCAGATATATGGCATAAAATTCACAGGTGAGCCAATCTCCTATTTACCAGTTCTTCCTGCAACCATTTAACGGCCACCAGGCCATTTATTAGCCTGAGGAAGGATTTCAGCCCCCATTGGGAATGAAGTCCTGCCTCCGAGAGCTGTAGGACAGATAAATGGTGGGCAGCAACCTGATTCCAGCAGAATCACCAGGAGACACAGGTGGTCTCGGAGTGAAGTGGGCAGCAATGGAGCCTGGGTGAATGGAAGTCTAGGATCTTGCAAGGGCCAGGCAGTCAAGCCCCAGCGAGGAGCATAGCAGGGCTGGGGAAGATTGTATAAAAATTCATTCATGGGATGTGGGTGGCGTTGGTGTGCCAGAATTTATGGCCCATCCCTAATTTCCCTTGAACTGAGTGGCTTGTTAGGCCAGTGCAGAGGAAATTTAAGAGTCAACTACATTGCTGTAGGTCTGGAGTCACATGTCGGCCAGACCAGGTAAGGATGGCAGATTTCCGTCCCTGAAGGATATTAGTCAGCCAGGTGGATTTATATGACAATCGGCAATGGTTTCATGGTCATCATTAGACTTTTAATTCCAGATTCTAATAGATTCAAATTTCAACATCTGCTGTGGTGGGATTTGAATTCGGGCCCCAAGAACATTACCAAGGCTTCTGGATCACTAGTCCAGTGACAATACCACTATATCACTATCGCCCCCTATAGGGTGGGGGGAAGGTAAACCCTGGGGGTGCTGAAATAACCTGAGGGGGGAGCCCACCGATAGGCACTTGACAGGCTGGAAACCGCACGGGCAACCATGTCAGCAGATAAAATCCCAGTGGTGACAGGAGGATGCTCTTAAATGGGCATTAATTGGCCACTTAAGGGCCTCAATTGGACCATGGACAAGCAGGCCCATCAGATACCTCCCCTGGTGCTGGTAAAATCACAGCAGTAGTGGGGCAGGAGGGTAGGCATATGGAATGACACCAATACCCTGATGGCCAGTTTCATAGCCACCTCCAGCCTGCCATCATACTCCTGGCATCGAGGTTGGGGGCATAGAATTTTGCCCAGCCTGGTGTGAGCAGATAGCTCAGTCTGTAACATGTGATAACATGGGGCAAGAGCTCTGTGACTACGATCATTCTTGAACTCATTGAATGTCATTACTATCTCAATTTTCACTCGCCCTTTTAGAATCCTAAACACCAGTGCCAAACACAGATTGTTTATTCGAAATTTCTCTTGGCCAGACACCTTTTTCAATGACATCTACCTTGTATTAAAATTTGTGGGAATAAGAATTCTGAGTCCCTAATTCTCCGAAAACAAAACTAAATCAAGGTTAAAAATGATTTTTATTGTGGAAAGACTAGTAAAATAGATACCTATTTTATAAGAAATTGGTGGCATATAATTATCGTAGATGTCAGCATATAATTCAACCGTGAAGCATCAAATCAACTCCTTCAAATTTCCCACATGGATATGGATGGTCATTATCGTAATACTCTGGTGCGGCCACATTTGGAGTATTGTGTCCAGTTCTGGTCGTCACATTATAGGAAGGATGTGGAAGCATTGGAAAGGGTACAGAGGAGATTTACAAGAATGTTGCCTGGTATGGAGGGAAGATCATATGAGGAAAGGCTGAAGGACTTGAGGCTGTTTTCGTTAGAGAGAAGAAGGTTAAGAGGGGACTTAATTGAGGCATACAAGATGATCAGAGGATTAGATAGGGTGGACATCGAGAGCCTTTTTCCTTGGATGGTGATATCCAGCACGAGGGGACATAGCTTTAAATTGAGGGGAGATAGATATAGGACAGATGTCAGAGGTAGGTTCTTTACTCAGAGAGTAGTAAGGCCGTGGAATGCCGTGCCTGCAACAGTAGTGGACTCGCCAACACTAAACGCATTCAAATGGTCATTGGATAGGCATATGGACGATCAGGGAATAGTGTAGAGGGACTTTAGAAGGGTTTCACAGGACGGTGCAACATCGTGGGCCGAAGGGCCTGTACTGCGCTGTAATGTTCTATGTTCTATGTATGTCATTCAAGGTTTTCTTTCTGTGGACATGTCTTAAACCCCTGTGCACCTTTGCAACATAGCTCCTATTGCTAACTTAACTGGCTTAGGTAAATGTGTTGATGGCGCAAATCATCGTGAATGACTGTGATTTAGTGGCCATTACTGAAACATGGTTAAAGGATGGTCACTACTGGGAGTTAAATATCCGAGGGTATCAAACTATTTGGAAGGACAGAGTGGATGGTAAGGGAAGTGGTGTAGCTCTGTTATTTAAGGATGACATCCGGACAATAGTAAGGGATGGCATCGGTGCTATGGAGGATAAGGTTGAATCCATTTGGATGGAAATCAGGAACAGTGAGGCGAAAAAGTCACCGATAGGAGTAGTCTATAGGCCACCAAATAGTAACATTATGGTGGGGCAGGCAATAAACAAAGAAATAACGGATGCATGCAGAAATGGTACAGCAGTTATCATAGGGGATTTTAATCTACATGTCGATTGGTTTAACCAGGTCGGCCAAGGCAGCCTTGAGGAGGAGTTTATAGAATGTATCCGCGATAGTTTCCTAGAACAGTATGTAATGGAACCTACGAGGGAACAAGCGGTCCTAGATCCTGTCCTGTGTAATGAGACAGGATTGATTCATAATCTCACAGTTAGGGATCCTCTCGGAAGGAGCGATCACAATATGGTGGAATTTAAAATACAGATGGAGGGTGAGAAGGTAAAATCAAATACTAGTGTTTTGTGCTTAAACAAAGGAGATTAGAATTGGATGAGAGAAGAACTAGCTAAGGTAGACTGGGAGCAAAGACTTTATGGTGGAACAGTTGAGGAACAGTGGAGAACCTTCCAAGCGATTTTTCACAGTGCTCAGCAAAGGTTTATCCAACAAAAAGGAAGGACGGTAGAAAGAGGGAAAATCGACTGTAGATATCTAAGGAAATAAGGGAGAGTATCAAATTGAAGGAAAAAGCATACAAAGTGGCAAAGATTAGTGGGAGACTAGAGGACTGGGAAATCTTTAGAGGGCAACAGAAAGCTACTAAAAAAGGTGTAAAGAAGAGTAAGATAGATTATGAGCGTAAACTTGCTCAGAATATAAAAACAGATGGTAAAAGTTTCTACAAATATATAAAACAAAAAAGAGTGGATAACGTAAATATTGGTCCTTTAGAGGATGAGAAGGGAGATTTAATAATGGGAGATGAGGAAATGGCTGAGGAACTGAACAGGTTTTTTGGGTCGGTCTTCACAGTGGAAGACACAAGTAACATGGCAGTGACTGATAGAAATGAGGATATGACAGGTGAGGACCTTGAGAGGATTGTTATCACTAAGGAGGTAGTGATGGGCAAGCTAATGGGGCTAAAGATAGACAAGTCTTCTGGCCCTGATGGAGTGCATCCCAGGGTGCTAAAAGAGATGGCTAGGGAAATTGCAAATGCACTAGTGATAATTTACCAAAATTCACTAGACTCTGGGGTGGTCCCGGAGGATTGGAAATTAGCAAACGTGACACCACTGTTTAAAAAAGGAGGTAGGCAGAGAGCGGGTAATTATAGGCCAGTGAGCTTAACTTCGGTAGTAGGAAAGATGCTGGAATCTATCATCAAGGAAGAAATAGCGAGGCATCTGGGTAGAAATTGTCCCATTGGGCAGATGCAACATGGGTTCATAAAGGGCAGGTCGTGCCTAACTAATTTAGAGGAATTTTTTGAGGACATTATCAGTGCGGTAGATAACGGGGAGCCAATGGATGTGGTATATCTGGATTTCCAGAAAGCTTTTGACAAGGTGCCACACAAAAGGTTGCTGCATGAGATAAAGATGCATGGCATTAAGGGTAAAGTAGTAGCATGGATAGAGGATTGGTTAATTAATAGAAAGCAAAGAGTGGGGATTAATGGGTGTTTCTCTGTTTGGCAATCAGTAGCTAGTGGTGTCCCTCAGGGATCAGTGTTGGGCCCACAATTGTTCACAATTTACATAGATGATTTGGAGTTGGGGACCAAGGGCAATGTGTCCAAGTTTGCAGACGACGCTAAGGTGAGTGGTAAAGCGAAAAGTGCAGAGGATACTGGAAGTCTGCAGAGGGATTTGGATAGGTTAAGTGAATGGGATAGGGTCTGGCAGATGGAATACAATGTTGACAAATGTGAGGTTATCCATTTTGGTAAGAATGTCAGCAAAAGGGATTATTATTTAAATTATAAAATATTAAAACATGCTGCTGTGCAGAGAGATCTGGGTGTGCTAGTGCATGAGTCGCAAAAAGTTGGTTTCAGGCGCAACAGGTGGTTAAGAAGGCAAATGAATTTTGTCCTTCATTGCTAGAGGGATGGAGTTTAAGGCTGGGGAGGTTATGCTGCAATTATATAAGGTGTTTAGTGAGGCCACACCTGGAGTATTGTGTTCAGTTTTGGTCTCCTTACTTGAGAAAGGACATGCTGGCACTGGAGGGTGTGCAGAGGAGATTCACTTGGTTAATCCCAGAGCTGAAGGGATTGGATTACGAGGAGAGGTTGAGTAGACTGGGACTGTACTCGTTGGAATTTAGAAGGATGAGGGGGGATCTTATAGAAACATGTTATTTCCACTGGCGGGTGAAAGCAGAACTAGGGGGCATAGCCTCAAAACAAGGGGAAGCAGATTTAGGACTCAGTTTAGGAGGAATTTCTTCACCCAAAGGGTTGTGAATCTATGGAATTCCTTGCCCAGTGAAACAGTAGAGGCTCCTTCATTAAATGTTTTTAAGATAATGATAGAAAGTTTTTTGAAGAATAAAGGGATTAAGGGTAATGGTGTTTGGGCCGGAAAGTAGGGCTGAGTCCACAAAAGATCAGATATGATCTCATTGAATGGCGGATCAGGCTCAAGGGGCCAGATGGCCTACTCCTGCTCCTAGTTCTTATGTTCTTAACCTCTAGCACCCAGTTGTAACATACTGGTGTGCAAAACATCCATTTGTGGGATGAAAACCACTGAAGCAAGTGCAACATGTTGTGGTTGAAAACTGGGGACAGGGACAGGGGACGAACTTATACAGTGAGTATATGCAAAACACTGATTTCTTTATACTTCGGGTCGACTTCTACGGTATTAGCTTAGAAGCTAAAGAAGACGGCATGTGGTATGTGGTTAGCATTGGGACTGCTGCGCTGAGGACCCGGGTTCGAATTCCAGCCCTGGGTCACTGTCCGTGTGGAGTTTGCACATTCTCCCCATGTCTGCGTGGGTTTCGCCCCCACAACCCAAAGATGGGCAGGTTAGTTGGATTGGCCATGCTAAATTGCCCCTTAATTGGGAAAAAAATGAATTGGGTACACTAGATTTATAAAATAAACTTAGAAGCTAATTACAAAATTTTAAATCTGAAGTATGTTGAACTGGATTTTGTGATCAGTGGTCCATAGAATCCATAGAATTTCTACATTACAGAAGGAGGCCATTCAGCCCATCGAGTCTGCACCGACCCTCCGAAAGATCACCCTACTTAGGCCCACTTCCCCGCCCTATCCCCGTAACCCTGCATATTGACCATGGCCAATCCACCTAACTTTCACATCTTTGCACTGTGGGAGGAAACCCGAGCACCCAGAAGAAACCCACGCAGACACAGGGAGAACGTGCAAACTCCACACACTCACCCAAAGTTGGAATTGAACCTGGGCCCCTGAGGCTGTGAGACACCAGTGCTCACCACATTGCCTGGTTTATCTCAGTTGGCTGGACAGCTGGTTTGTGATGCAGAGCGAAGCCAGCAGCACGGGTTCAATTCCAGTACTGGCTGAGGTTATTCAACCTTGCTCCTCGCCTGTGGTGTTGTGATCTTCAAGTTAAATCATCACCAGTCAGCTCTCCCCCACAAAGAGGAAAACAGTCTCTGGTCATCTGGACTGTTACTTCTTTAAACTTTTTTTACTTTTACTGCCACCATGCTGAAGGATTAACACTCACTGTTCTGCTCACCACAAATATTTTGCGGGCTTTAATCTGCAGCATTCCTTTAATGCGACTTCCGATTCAGCTCCTGTGGAATCTATGAAGAGAAGCAGTGGGACTCTTCAACTGATCAGATTGAAAAATCTCCACTCAGAAACACAGGGTTAAATTCGCCTGACCCTGTAAAGGCAGGGTAGGATCAGTAAATAAGGAAGGAAGGATATGTTGGGATAGCTCCCATGTTTTCTTACTTCCGGATGGAGGAAAATTCGACATCCTTTTCAAAAGTGGGAGACATGCAACAAAAGGACCCTTTTCGGAAAATTTTCTGATAGAAACGGGATCTTCCCTCTTTTGGAGAGCCCTCCTCAACCATACACAGAGCCTGTCGGCTATCTTGCGATGGCCTCCCAACAGCAGACCGAGGGCTATCAGAACCTGACGCTGCATGCCCAATAAAAGTGTCGCCAAGACAAAAGGCCGCTAATGCCAAAATCACTCCTGTACGAGGTTCACCTCCACAAGGGTAATTAAGAGAGAGAGAGAGATAAAAGAGACAGACAGGAAAAAGTAAAAAAATGTTATTTCATTTATTTATAAAAAAGAATCTTGAACATTATTTAAAGTTTGAAGGAATGCTACTCCACACTTGTAAAAATTTAAATTTCAGGACCAGAGAAACCAATTGGCAGTAACAGCCATTCACCACTATGTTAAAAACTCATTTGGAAAATGGAAATCGCTTATTGTCACGAGTAGGCTTCAATGAAGTTACTGTGAAAAGCCCCTAGTCGCCACATTCCGGCGCCTGTCCGGGAGGCTGGTACGGGAATCGAACCGTGCTGCTGGCCTACTTGGTCTGCTTTAAAAGCCAGCGATTTAGCCCAGTGAGCTAAACCATCCCCTTTTACTCCTCAATGACCAATTCCTTACCTTTCTGGCATATTTAGCGCTTCAACAACCTAATTATGTTTTTCATGTATTTCATAGCAATGACTAGTGGCAAGGTATTGCAATCGCTTTGTTTTCAGAGGAGCCGGATAACTCAGACCACAACTTCTGAATCACATTTAATGAGGCATGCGCAGAATCTGGAAGTTGCTGGCAAATGTACTCCAACATAACGATAGGTGTGGATAGCCGTACCTTTGTTTTCAACCTAAAATTCAGACAACTTTGTTGATAGCCAGTATTTCAAATAATAAAAGTCATTTCAATAAGATTTTGCGGGTTCAGAATCATATCTTCACAGCTTCTCCATTGGCAGAGCCACAAGGGCCGTTGAAAATAAATTCTTAAAATTTGTGGGTACAAGAATATAGTTTTCCTTTCCAAACTTATATTATTAAACATCCTTGCATTCAAGTGGAACACCAAGGTGAGTATTTTGCTTTTCACTTCAACTGCACCAACCAACTGGAACATATGAATACACGAATTAGGAGCAGGAATAGGCCACTGCTCGAGCCTGCTCTGGCTGATACGATTGTAATTTCAACACATTCCTGTCTACCCCCGATAACTTTTCACCCCCTTATTAATCAAGAATCTATCGAACTCAGCCTTAAAATTAGTCAAAGATTCTGCAGGCTCAGATTCCATTGCCTTTTATGAAGGAGAGTTTCAGTGGCTCACAACCCTCTGAGAGAAACCGGGTGCGATTCTTCATTCCCGGGAGTCCCAGAATGTGTTCCCCGATGGGAAGGAGAATCAGGCATCAGGGCAAAATCGGGATTGGCACCGGGCACCTACCTGACTGCCATGTACCGAATCCTCACTGCTGGTATGAACGAGTTCCCTCCCGCATACCAATGGAAGCATGGAAATAAATACGAATGCGTCGTAATGACCCATTTGCATTTATTTATTGGGCCGGTGCCCTGTGCTCCATGATACTTCGGGCCCCGCGACCGGGAATCAGGTGGGCGAGGTTAATTTGTGGTCTCTGCAATCATGGCTCTAATGGACCACGCAGTGGGACAAGGGGGCCTTTGGGACACCTCAAGGTCCACGACACCAGAGCCACGATTGTACCAACCGTCCGAGGTCATCCCCTTCCCCCACTCCACAAATCAACCCTGACTAACCCTGCACCACTTCACACAGCAGCCCCAACCCCCATATTGCCTGGGTGCCCCTCCCACCCCCAACTATGGAAGTATGGGGGTGACCTGACCCACTCCCCGGACTCCTCTAATGGGGGAACCCCCACAGAAATCCCTGTCATAAGAGGACTCTCCCAGGGATGCCTGTAATAGGGGGAATCCTAAGGGATAGGCTGCTTAAAGGAACCCCCTCCACAGACCCCGTTGATACACAGAACCCCCCCACACACAAGCCCTCCCCATAAATACCTCTCTGCTTCCCCCCCCTCCCAAAAGTGAGCAGCTGTGCCTTTGTCTGGTTGCCACAGATTCACCATCTGCAATCCATTCATAGATTTCCAGTAATGGTTTGTGATTGACAACTCGTAAAAACCATCTGCCGCTTTAATCCATTCACATCCCTTCACGTTTCAGTGGTTTAAATGGTGAGGCCCCAATGTTTGTAAACATTGGCCACGTCAAAGCCATGTAAGTTGCACTGAGTGCATTCCAATCAGTCAAGCATGTGATTTCACAACACTTCTCTTTGATGTGGGTAATATTTACAAACATTGGGGATTCCCTTATTACAGAGGTCCCAGTGAGTGGTCCCCTATTACAGGGCTCCCTGTGGGCGGTTCCCCTTTTACAGGGGATCCTGTGGACTGTTTCTCTATTACAGAGATCCCTGGGGGGAGGAGGCCCGGGTCAGGTCACCCCGTACTTGGGGGTGAGGTTGGGCATCCAGGCATTTTGGGGGTGGGGGGGCTGCCGTGCTGCCCCCCCCACCCCCCCCCCACCCTGCGCTCACGATTGTGGCCCGATGTCAGGTTTCCCCTGGGAAATCCCTCGTATTCCTCACCATGCATAGATTTGCTTGGCAAGGAAATTACATCCTGCTTTACGACTACAAGGGGACCGTAAAACTAGTGAAATTCAGCTCTAGTGGGAGAACATAATCTCCCACATGGAGAATCCTGGCACTCATTGCCCCTCACCTCTTTCTCAAATGAGTGACCCCTTAATTTTAAACAGTGATTACTCGTTCCAGATTGTTTGACAAAAGAAAACATCTTCTCCACATCCTCCCTGTCAATACCCCTCAGGATTTTAAGGTGTTAAGTCAAGTTACCTCTTACTTTTCTGAACTACAATAGATACAAACCAAATCCCTCCAAGCTTTCTTCCGAAGACAACCACTCATTCCTGGTATTAGTCCAATAAACCTTCTCCTAACTACTTCTAACTCAACTATTGCCGGTTAAATATTGGTCAGAGTTACCACAGGACACTTAAATGTTGAGTTTGATTTGTATTTTCCTGGCCTGAATTTTGCAATCAGGGGGCACAGCAACACACTCCTCCTAGTCTCAAAGGATGCTGGCCACAGAAATCCAGTGGGGCGGGTTTCTCCGACCCCCCGCCGGGTGGGAGAATCATTGGGGGTTGGCGTGAATCCCACCCCCGCCGTCCTCCTAATTCACCCACCCCACCAAATACCGGCCCGGCGTGAGACGCGCCGCCCGCCTCGGAGAATGCCCAAAATCTCCGGCCCGCGATGGGCCAAAGTCCCGCCCGTCTGTTGCCGGTCCCGCCAGCGTAAATTGCAGTAGGTCCCTTACCGGCGTGACCTGGTGGCACGGGCAGGCTCCAGGGTTCTTGGGGGGGCACAGGTGAATCTGGCCCCGGGAGCTGTCCCCACGGTGGCCTGGCCCGTGATCGGGGCCCACCGATCCGCAGGCGGGCCTGTGCCATGGGGGCACTCTATTGTTCTGCACCGGAGGCCGTGTTCCTCCGCCATTCCCGGTGTGGAAGCGAATCCCTCTGTGCATGCGCAAGGGTGACGCCAGCAAGCGCTGGTGCTCCCGCGCATGCGCCGACTCGCACCGGCCGGCGGAGGCCATTCGGCACCGGTTTGCGTTGCGCCAAGCCCCTTTCCCGCCGACTGGCGGGGCGCCAACCACTCCGGGGCGGGCCTAGCCCCTGAAGATGGGGAGGATTCCGCACTTTTTGGGGCGGCCCGACGCCGGAGTGGTTTACGCCACTCCGTCCCGCCAGGTAGGGGTGAATCCCGCCCGTGGTCTCTGTAGCATGCCCTTTCTCAATGGCAATTTAAGCCTGGCCCTGAAGCAAGGGGATGTCTTGGCATGCAGCTGAAGTGGTGCCAACAAACAGGTAATTAGTCAGTCACATTGAAGTAATCACATATAGGCAAAACAGGGAGTTAAAAGACTGGACTTTTAATTTAAGTTGTATGATTGGAATATGATCATGCTCAAACAGCCAAATTCTGAAGAAGAATTGAATCACTGACAACGGCTTCTGGATTTCCACATTATTCCATGCACCGAGCTGACTCCTGAATGGCTATCAGTTTCAGTGGAGCACTAATAATAATAAGAAGAATAAAGTTTATTTTTGTCACAAGTAGGCTTACATTGACACTAAAATGAAGTTACTGTGAAAATCAGGCTCACTTTGACAATTTCACTGTCATTATTCCGACAAAATCTGGGCCATTGAAATGCTTTTCAGTACTTCAGTGTCAAAAGTTATGATGTACTTGAACTGGACTAGTTGAACAAATGTGCTGATTTTGATCGATCCTGCAAATTATGGCTGCAGCCAAGTTTAAGTGATATAAGCACTTTGATTGTTTTAAATTTAGCTCAGATCAGTTGCGGATACTCTTGGATTGTATTAAAGGTCAGGTTGAACAAAAAGTGCAGTTCAGTTGTAACTTTGCCATTAACGTCAAAGATATAAGTTCTGTTGTTTGTCATTGAGGTTGGATTCGGTTCAGATGTTGTGGGAAACATTTTTTACCACACTGATACTGAATAATTAAAGAAAAACACTCCGTTAAGTATAGACTTAAACACATATTTAATTTAGTAGCTTGTTTTCTAACACCTACTATGGTGTCATCTTTTCTGATGTTTGTGCCATGCCTTAATGCTGGACACTCGAATAACTGAAGCAACAATCTGTTCATTAATAAGAATGAGGAGCGGAATCCTCCATTGCCCGACGGCGATATTGTAATTGGCGATTGGACGGATAATCCATTGCGACGCACAAATCGGGGCCGGCGCTGGTGCAGTTTGATGCAGGTCAGCCGTGTTCCGCCCCACGTGTTGCATGCCGCACGCCATTGGAGCACTGTTGGAAAGTCACTGGAAGGCCCTCCTGAGATGCAGTGTCCTGATGGACCGAGATCCCAACTGTGCAGTTGACGTGTGATCTGAGCGGTCGGGAACCCGGCGTGGCGGCTGCAGACTGTGTCCAGCGCCATCACAGTGAGCCAGGAGTTGTGCGGCTGGCCATGGGGGCTTCCGCAAGGGCTGGGGACCTGGTGGAGGGGTGGACAGGGGCTGGCCTGAGGGGTCGCGGATGACGGTTCGGGTCTGCACACGGCTGGCGGCATGTTGCACGGTCATCACCGTACACATGCATGGCCATAGACCTAGCCATTTTCCAGCCGTGTTTGGCACGGGAGCCGGGGGTTTCACCCGGTGCCGCTGCTAGCCCCTCACCAGTCCCGGAATTGGTGAGGGATTTTGGCATCGTAAAACACCCGCAAGTTCTCCATTTCAGCCAGCACGTAGCCACAGAAACAGAGAATCCAGCCCTAGATCTTCTGTGTCCTGCTGTGTCATGAACGTGGGAAGTTCAGATATATATTTTATCATATGTAGCTGGTGCCGTATTGGTTAAAAGCTTGGGTTCGGGTGTGTATCCGACTGCTGCAGCTTTTTTAAAATTCTGTTTTGAAAGGCATCTGGATTTTTGGCTACAAAGGTGTGGTTAAAGCATCATAAAATGAGATCATCATTAATTCCACCTGTATATATTGTTTTCCTGATTTTGGGCTAATGGAATTTTGTTTATATAAAAAAGGTTGCTTGGGTTGTAGATAATTAGAGACTGTGTTTAGCTTAGAAAGATGATGTCATTAATGATAATAATAATATTTTTATTGTTACAGCTAGGCTTATATTAACACTGTGAAAAGCCCCTAGCCAAATGGGAGGAGCCAGGAGCGGAGAAAGTCAGGTGTTGTGTTTCAGGGAAAAAAACTGTTTAGACTGGAGATGTGTACAGACAAGCAGCATTTTACCAAATGCGGGGAAGTTAAACAGTAGTTTGTCACAGGCAAGAATCTGCAATCTGGGTTCCTGAAGGATCTCTCTCTGTCTCTCTCTCTCTCTCACTCTCTCACAATCACTCTCTCACACTCACTCTCTCACACTCTCTCTCACGCTCTCTCTCAAATATCTTTACAGCAAGTATTCCTAAATTGGCTAATTGTATTTTAAAAGTTGAGTTTTACCTGAGATGGGTTTTGCTTGAGTGGGGATAAAAGGTAGCAGTTAGGAGTTAGTGTTTCATTGTCATTGTTAAGCATTGTTTAAAGGGTAACTGAAGTTATTTTTTTTGCATGATGTTAAAGTTTTTAAAAATCATATGTTGGTAATAAAGTTTGTTTTTATAAACCATATCCCTATTTGTGTGTGGAATCACTCCTGGAGCGAAGTATCTTTCCTCACAGTCTTATAAATTAAATTAAATATTGGGGTTTCTGTCCAGTATTCGAGCAACTGTTGGGATCTGGGTCTAGGATTGTAATAGCTGGAAGCTTAAAATGATATAAATCAACTGCGGATGAACCTGGGAATGAATTCCATCCTCCTGATAATGTTTTTCAAAACATTGTATCGAATGCAAAAGCTGTTATTTACTCATGCTGATATCTTTGGTAACAGGGTTGATCGTTTGTAACTTTACTCAAGATAAAGTTGAAGGATGAATGGGGGAAATTTAATAGATGTTCAAAATTATGATGCATTTGATAGAGTAAATAATGAGAAGCCATTCAGTGATGAGAGAACAGAGATTTAAGACACGTGACATGTGAATTGAGAGGAACATTGGGCAGCACGGTAGCATAGTGGTTAGCACAGTTGCTTCACAGCTCCAGGCAGGTTCGATTCCCGGCTTGGGTCACTGTCTGTGCAGAGTCTGCACGTTCTCCCCATGTCTGCATGGATTTCCTCCGGGTGCTCCGGTTTCCTCCCACAGTCCAAAGATGTGTGGGTTAGGTGGATTGGCCATGCTAAATTGCCTTTAGTGTCCAAAAAGATTTAGCAGGGGGTTACTGAGTTACGGGGATAGGGTGGGGACGCACGCTTGAGTAGGGTGCTCTTTGTAAGGGCCGGTGCAGACTCTATGGTCCGAGTGGCCTTCTTCTGCACTGTTGATGCACTATCAATTACAACGAGACGAGGGTAAAGAGTAATCAAGGCTTTATTACGCAGAGATGTGGAGCCTCCCGCAGCTGCTGCCAAAATGGCTGCAGCTCGGAGAGCCCACAGATTTATACTCCGCCTACTGGGTGGAGCCAGCAGGCAGGGATCTACCGCCGTACCTATAGTACAGGGGCCTTACCGTAATACCCTCGTATGCAGTACACACAATACAACAGTGGTGGCTACCACATTCACCCCCTGTGAAAAAAGAGTCCAGTGGGGGTGCTGGAAATTATTTACATACAGGTTGATTCAAATTTAAGAAAGAAGTTACAAATTTAGACGGTTGGGTGCCTTGATCCGGCGCTGCGAGCGTCGCAGTTGTGGTGGCGATTCAGCCATCGGTTCGGTCGTTGGTGACTCCGGGAGCGTGTCGACCTCATCTTCATCCCTGGGTGGGATCAAGGGGAGGGCGGATCGTCCTGAAGCAGGGGCTGTGTTGGAGTGCGCCGGGGGGAGGGAGGGTGGCGCCAGGGCGAGGGGTGGGGGGGGGGGGGTGGGGGGTTGGGGACCCAGCTGGTGCCAGGTCCCTGAGGGAGACTGTGTCTTGGCGGCCATCGGGGTATACTATGTAGGCGTACTGCGGGTTCATGTGGAGAAGCTGTACCCTCTCAACCAACGGGTCCGCCTTGTGGAGGCGCAAGTGCTTGCGGAGGAGAACGGGTCCTGGATTTTCCAGCCATTTTGGGAGCGAAACCCCGGAGGTGGATATCCTAGGGAAGGCAAAGTGACGTTCATGGGGAGTTTCATTAGTCGTAGTACACAGGAGCGACTGAATAGAGTGAAGGGCGTCGGGGAGGACCTCCTGCCAGTGGGAGGTTGGGAGATTTCTGGACCGTAGGGCCAGCTGGACGGCCTTCCAGACCATCCCATTCTCCCGCTCCACCTGCCCGTTTCCCCGGGGGTTGTAGCTGGTCGTCCTGCTCAAGGCAATGCCCCTGTTGGCGCAGCTCATCACTCATAAATGAGGACCCCGGTCGCTGTGGACATAAGCGGGGAACCCGAACAGAGCGAAGATGGTGTTGAGGGCTTTGATGATGGTGGCCGACGTCATGTCGGGGTATGGGATGGCGAAGGGGAATCTTGAGTCCCCGTCGACCACATTGATAAAGTACGTGTTGCGGTCGGTGGAGGGGCGGGGCCCTTTCAAGTCCACGCTGAGACGTTCAAAGGGGCGGGAGGCCTTCACCAGGCGCACACGGTCTGGCTGGTAGAAGTGCGGTTTACACTCCGCACAGACCTGGCAGTCTCTGGTGATAGCCTTGACTTCCTTGATGGAGTAGGGCAGATTGCGGGCCTTTATGAAGTGATCAAAGCGGGTGACCCCTGAGTGACAGAGATCGTTGTGCAGGGTGCGGATCCGTCCACTTGTGCGCTGGCACATGTACCTCGGATAGGGTTTCGGGGGGCTTTTGAGCTTACCGGGGTGATACAAAATCTCATAATTGTAGGTGGAGAGCTCGATCCTCCACCTCAAGATTTTATCATTTTTGATCTTACCCCGCTGCGTGTTGTTAAACACGAAGGCAACCGACCGTTGGTCAGTGAGGAGTGTGAATCTCCTGCCGGCCAGGTAATGCTTTCAATGCCGCACAGCTTCAACGATAGCTTGGGCCTCCTTTTCAACAGAGGAGTGCCGAATTTCGGAGGCATGAGGGCGGGAAAAGAAAAGAAAGCAATGGGCCTGCCTGCCTGGTTGAGGGTGGCGGCCAGAGCGACGTCTGATGCATCGCTCTCAACTTGGAAGGGTAGCATCTCGTCGACCGCGTGCATCGCGGCTTTGATGATGTCGACCTTGATACGGTTGAATGCCTGGTGTGCCTCGGCCGTTAGTGGGAAAACGGTGGAGTGAATGAGTCGGCCGGCCTTGTCCGCATAGTTAGGGACCCACTGGGCGTAGTACGAGAAGAACCCTAGGCATAATTTGAGGGCCTTGGGGCAGTGGAGGAGCGGGAGTTCCATGAGGGGGCGCATGCAATCAGGGTCGGGCCCTAAAACTCCGTTCTGAACCACATAGCCGAGGATGGCTAATTGGTCCGTGCTGAACACACACTTCTCCTTGTTGTAGGTTAGGTTGAAGAGTTTGGCGGAGTGGAGGAATTTGGAAAGGTTAGCGTCATGGTCCTGCTGGCCATGGCCGCAGATGGTGACATTATCCAGGTACAGGAAAGTGGCCCGCAGTCCGTACCAGTCAACCATTCGGTCCATCTCCCATTGGAAGACCAGAGATGTGGTTTCCCGAAAATACACAAGGACAACACACCAGGCCGTCCTATCGTTTCAGGCAATGGGACCCTGTGTGAGAACCTCTCTGGCCACATTGAGGGCATCTTGAAACCCATCATACAAGGTACACCCAGCTTCTGACGCGACACGATGGACTTCCTACAGAAACTCAGCACCTATGGACCAGTTGAACCAGGAACATTCCTCGTCACAATGGATGTATCGGCACTCTACACCAGCATCCCCCATGATGACGGCATCGCAGCAGCAGCCTCAGTCCTCAACACCGACAACTGCCAATCTCCAGACGCAATTCTGCAACTCATCCGCTTCATTCTAGATCACAACGTCTTCACCTTCAACAACAAATTCTTCATCCAGACGCATGGAACAGCCATGGGGACCAAATTCGCACCTCACTATGCCAACATCTTCATGCACAACTTTGAACAAGACTTCCTCACCGCACAGGACCTTCAACCAACGTTATACACCAGATATATCGATGACATTTTTTTCCTTTGGACCCACAGCGAAGAATCACTGAAACGACTACACGATGAGATCAATAAGTTCCATCCCACCATCAGACTCACCATGGACTATTCTCCAAATTCAGTTGCATTCTTCGACACACTCATCTCCATCAAGGACGGTCACCTCAGCACTTCGCTTTACCGCAAGCCCACAGATAACCTCACGATGCTCTACTTCTCCAGCTTTCACACGAAACACATTAAAGAAGCCATACCCTATGGACAAGCCCTCCGTATACACAGGATCTGCTCAGATGAGGAGGAGCATAACGGACACATACAGATGCTGAAAGATGCCCTCGTACGAATGGGATATGGCGCTCGACTCATCGATCGACAGTTCCAACGTGCCACAGCAAAAAACCGCACCTACCTCCTCAGAAGACAAACACGGGACACAACTGACAGAGTACCCTTCATCGTCCAGTACTTTCCTGGGGCGGAGAAACTACGACATCTTCTTCGCAGCCTTCAACACATCATCAGTGAAGATGAACATCTTGCCAAGGTCATCCCCACACCCCCACTACTTGCCTTCAAACAACCGCACAACCTCAAACAAACCATTGTTTGCAGCAAATTACCCAGCCTTCAGAACAGCGACCACGACACCACACAACCATGCCAGGACAATCTCTGCAAGACGTGCCAGATCATCGACATGGATACCACCCTTACACGTGGAAACACCACCCACCAGGTACGCGGCACATACTCGTGCGACTCGACCAATGTAGTCTACCTCATACGCTGCAGGAAAGGATGTCCCGAAGCGTGGTAAATTGGCGAGACCATGCAGACACTGCGACAACGAATGAACGGGCATCGTGCGACAATCATCAGGCAGGAATGTTCCCTTCCAGTCGGGGAACACTTCAGCAGTCAAGGGAATTCAGCCTCTGATCTCCGGGTAAGCGTTCTCCAAGGCGGTCTTCAGGACACGCGAAAACGCAGAATTGCCAAGCAAAAATTTATAGCTAAGTTCCGTACACATGTGTGCGGCCTCAACCGAGATCTTGGATTCATGTTGCATTACATTCACCCCCCACCATCTGACCTGGACTTGCAAAATCCTACCAACTGTCCTGCCTTAAGACAATTCACACCTCTTTAACCTGGGATTACCCCCTATCTCTGCATCTGTAATGATTTGATTACCCACAAATGCTGGCATTCCAAGCATTGTCTCTGACTTTGTCTATATAAATGTTTCTGGAACATACCTCTCCATTCATCTGAGGAAGGAGCAGTGCTCTGAAAGCTCGTGTTTGAAACAAACCTGTTGGACTTTAACATGGTGTTGTAAGACTTCTTACAATATTTCAGCTAAGATCCACTTAGTGTCTTGTTCAGCATAATCTCCTTGCTCTTGTACTCTATGCCCCATTAATAAATCCCAGAACACTATATGCTTCATCAGCTGCTATCTCCACCTGTTCTGCCGCCTTCAATGATCTATGCACATATACACTCAGATCCCTCTGCTCCTGCACCCCCTTCAGAATTTCATCCCTAATTTTATGTTGTCTCTCAATGTGTCTTCCTACCAAAATGCACACTTCTCCGCATTGAACTTCATCTGCCACTTACCTGCTCACTCCATCCACTTGTCCTTTTGAGGTACGACACTATTGGAGTTCCACAGTGATCACCGTGCATGTGAATGCAATTGAGAACAGAAGAATCAATTGAAAGTAAATGCAGAGCGGAACATGAAATTCTGAGCTCCATCACTAAAGCCGAAGTTAAAATGCTAGTGAAACATGATGGTCATGTTGGAAAAAGACCTCTTACAGGCATAAATAGCTGTGCAAGTGCTTGCAACAGATCGTATGAATGACGTATGGTCTTACCTTGCTCAGGGCCATAGTTGGTGTTGTCAACATGTTCTTCTGGGGCTCCTTAGGAGAAGAAAGCTGAATGTTAAGTGTAGCATCTTCAATCAATTCCAATGCAACATCAGTAAATATGTGTGCGCATATATATGTGATAGCTCTCCATTGTAACAGCATGAGACAATTCAGGATCTGGGTGTGTTTTGTGAGTCAGCTGTCAGTGCTGTGTAAGTCTGCTGTCTGTGGCATGGGAGTATGGGGCAGGGGCATCTGTGGGGCATGTGGGTTGGGCAGTGGGGTGTGATGAGAGTCAAATTGTTGGGCCTAATGGGTTGGATGGATGAGACCTCCGAAAGAGAAATCAAGATGGTGCAATCCTGATGGGAGGTGATTCTCAACATCTGGAGCAACTCTCCAGGAGGCTTAAGAGTTGAGACATGACAACAATGGAAATGCTCCTGAATCATGCAGCCTGAGCAAGAAGGGTGCCTATCAGCACTACCTCTCCATGAAGCAGAAAGCACTTGTGCACTCTAATATTCCAGATACTAATGCTCGTCAAACTGCTTGGCCGTCAAGAGTTAACCCTTAGCAATGTCTGCTCCACACCCCACAGCCTCAAAGTTAAAGTATGGGATACATCCTCAAGGTTCTGGGTTCAGGGCTCGATGCTTGGCTGCACCAAGAGGCACTGGGCTTGATTCTCTGCTGGGATCCCAATGGCTGCCAGTCAGTATCCATTAGGCGGACATCACCGTCCAGTTGACCCTGGCCATTCGGAATGAGTGAGCATATAACCCTCCTGTCAGAGCCCTCAGTGTTAGAGAGCACAAGGGAGGTGATAACCAGATGGGAAGCTAAAGATGGGTCCATGTGGGTGAGGGCATAGGGTTGGGCCAGTTCTGTTCTGGAGATGGGAGGCCGCTTGAGCTGTGAGTATGCGATCCCTACCGGCTAAGCTCTTGGACTGGCTGCTTCCAGGTCCAGAAGATCAATGGATCAGGGGAGGTAATGCTGGTTAGCGGCTGCGACACCAACCTGACTCTCTGACTCTCTATCTCTCAGCCCTCGCAGGAATCCTACTGATATCGGAATGGAGCAAGTGGAGCTGGCCATCCTACTAATAACTGCACTGGAGGAGCACAGACTCCAGCAGCATTATGTGGCAGCATAGAGGGGCGACCCTGAAGAATGAAACCAGGGGGCCATAGGACAGGCCCAGGGACCGAAAGCCATTGCAGCCATGCAGGGAGCATGAAGGTTGTCAAAGGAGACTCTAACAGACTTGTGTATCCATTATGCTGCTGTCGAACAACTTGTACCACTCAGTCAGAGAAACAATGGCCATCGTCCGGTTCTGATACTGCTGGCTTCGAACTGGTATAGAATAGTAGCTAGGAGCGCCTGTCTCGTAGCGTGCGTTGACCTTAGACTTACTTGGCTGGTGCTTGGCGGCCTCTCGTTGCTGAGAGCCAAAGGCCAAGGTGAAGGTGACGAAGAAGAGTAAGAGTTCTTATGAGAGCGTTCTGACCTTGGGGACTCTGTTTTATAGCCCCAGAGTTTCGCCCTTCTGGGCGGACCCTGGAATTGGCCCCAATTAATTGGACCATGTCCCAATCGTTTGTATCGATTCTCTCCAATAACGGGGTTGTTCCCCAATCGCTGGGCGGGCTCTAGGTAACCGTTGGCCTGCCTTTGTTTTATTCTCCACTGGCGCTGGGGAGTCTGTCCTGGTACCGATTGTTTCAATGTTTCTTTCGTCCCCGGAGATAGCTCATTACTATGCTAATGGCTTGTAGTTTCAGTTCTGTCTGGGCTCTGCAAGTTCCAATCCACAGTAAACCTTGCACCTGCTTGTTTTTCTAGTGCTGTCCATTTTTCCCTGTACTCTTTGCGAGTATCTATTTTGGAATCGGGACGTGGCCACCCCAGGTGGCTACACAACAGCGTGCCCACACCCCGCCCCCCCAGGATGTTGTGACTCCTCTGTGATCAGGAAATTAAGTTGGCCAAGAGACTCAACATCAGGGCTCTGGGATAGGGGTGTCTTTGAGTGGCTGCTGCCTTATCGATGCAGGAGAGCGATGGTGCCTCACAGTGAGGAATGGATTGTAATGCTCCTCAGTTACTGCTCATGTCCGAGTCCTGTCTGTCTGCTGCCAGCACACTGACTCCTCGGCTCACGTCTGAGTGAGTTTCCGGGCTTCAATCCTTTGTCCCTTTGCTCTGAAGGGGGATTAGCGGTCTAGGGTTCATTGAATCATGCCTGAGTCCTATTGCTGTGAATGAAACATTCACACTGAGAGGGCCTGTCTGTCTGGCGGACATTGAGGGCCGATGAGAACAACTTGCCCTGATGGGGGGAAGCGCAATGCCATTAGGAGGAGAGTTAATGATTCTGAGGCATTAGATTGATGAGGAATAACAATATTTAATTCAGTGATTTCAAAATGTTCCAAGATACAAAGTTTCCGAAACAATAGTGCTGTACTTCACCCGTGCCCGCACTGTGCCCATACAATTCCTTACACTTGCGAACCCTCCCAATACATCTTGCTGTGTTTCCATCAATCACATCAGAGGTGGAGGCAGCTTTACTGCTTTTCACGCCCTGCTGCCTGAGATGCCCTTCGCAGATGTCCTCTGTAGGGCTAAGGCCTAGAGGGCTGTTCTGCCCGCTGTGCCTAGGTTGCACGGGACTCAGGAAGGGGGGAATCAGATTGGCTGATCACTCCCAGAGTCTACTGGATGGAAGGCCTGGGCTGTGCTCTATCTGATTCTATTCGCTCTCGGTGCTTGGGTAGCAGCTGATATGAGATCCATATGCCTCAATGTCATCTGACAATGCTAGTTCTGGAGGCCCACCATTGAAGGTGATTTTCAGCTTGTGTTAATGATCAGCAAGAATGGCGACGTGGGCACAAAATATGGAGAGAAGGAGGAAACGCGAATCTCGCCGGTGTGATCATGTTTTATGATTTTCCAGGTCCCTCACCAGTGACATGATGAGAATGCCACCATGGAAGAGTTACTTCTTCCTGCACTGTAGTTCTGTCCACTTATGGAGTAAGTTGGCACTCATGATCACTGGCATAGTACCCCGGGCAGTGTTGGTGATTTTGCTTGCTGGATGGGCTATAGAACGAGTAGAACCTCTGGCAACAAAGCACCTCTCCCTGATGAAATCAATGCATTCTATGCTCGTTTAGAGCAGGATGCCAATGAACCATTGTCAACTGCCCTGAAAGCCATGGGATCACCTACACCTACCACCAAAGCCATAGAAGTTAGATCAGCCTTTTCAAAAATGAATCCACGGACATCAACGTGTCTTCTCGGGTATGCCATTTGGGGGGGGGGTTCCCATTATATTGGGAGAGGGGAGGGGGGGGGGCGATGTTGAGCGGGGGGGGGGGCCTCTTATGACTGCATGGCAGCAGGGGAAGGTGGACATTTATAATGGGGGGTGCCCCAATGTTGGCAAGGATGGGGACAGGGTGGAATCACGTCACCCTGATGCCCACCTATCCATTGCGTGGTAGACCAATTAAACTAAATCAAACCAACTGAGGGACAAAGTAAAAGAGGCAGCCCCTCAAAGAGATACAGCCTTGAACAAAAATAAATCACAAATGAAACTTACAACATTTTCTCGTCTGATCCAGCACTCTGCAATTTATGAAATATCCCACTCATTATATGATCCATGCAGTTGAACTCCTTAGCTAAGGTCCTTAACGGCTGAACCATGATTTGCATTTTTCCCGTCGTGGATCTGCCCTAGGCGTTTTACTGCGGGCGCCACCTTTGCAGTTTTGGCCTGGGTGCCATGCATTGCTGGCACCATCTCCTGTGACAGAAGGCTTTGGGGCTCCTCCATTCAGCTTTGTAGTTGCAGGAGTGACACTGACACACCTTCCTGGTATTCCTGGCTCTGCCTTTGCATCTCAAGCAATGTGACCAGTGGCATGGCATCTGGCTGGGTAACAGCTGAGTACTGGGCTCCAACAGACCTCCGACTGTCCAGTCCTGAGACGTTCCTGCCACCACCAGATGTGCATCAAAAGCCGTATTGTGCTCACTGGAGAATGACCCAGAAGCCTGTCTGCTATGGTCTTCCGCCGAGGTGTGTGTCTCTGCAATAGTGGATGGTAAGGGTGATAATTGTGATGCATAAACCATGTCCTCCTCCGACATCTCCTCTGAAGTCACATCAAGAGTGGCCAGTGGGACACTGCTGGTGGATGTTCTTGCAAGGCAAGGAAGATGGTGTTCATACATGGCCTGATCAAGGGTTTGAAATACACAGGACTCACTCACTTGCATTTGGGCTTCTGGATGAAGGTGCAGTGACTCCTCGCTACTGTGTTTGGTGTTCGATGTTTAGCAAGGAATCTACCAAATATCGTGAGTCTCGTCCAAACCAGGATCTTTATTAAATCACATGTGGTAAGATAGCGATCTGTTTCAGAGCAAGTTATCATGGAGTTTCTTTGTACTCCTCTGGAATTACCCGAGGCACGATTGTCCACTTGTATGCCTTATAACCAACTGCTGATGACCGGGGCATGCCCCCACTTATATTGGAGGGCCTTGTCACATGACCACTGTCTTGAGACCGCATGGTGTGTCTGCACCACCACCTGCTGGTTGGAGGTCACACCACAGCCATCTATGATATTGCTTACAGGCATATAACCACACTCCCTTTTCTGATGGAGGCCCACCTAGATCTGAGCACAGGTCCTATCCTGCTACTCCCCTGCAAGGACTTCCTCCTCGAAAGGAGTCAGGATCCTCCGTTCGGGCATCCCACCACCCACCTTCTCTCGCTTGTGGCAGTTGGGGCGGGCTTTTCCTGCAGGAAATCAAATGGGGATAATATGAGGTAGCTGCCTGGTGGCTCAGGCGTTGGTGACACCTCGCATGTGTGTGCACAGTGCATAAGTAGGGAGGGGTTCTGGGTGTGTGTGGAAGCTTGTGGGAGGTTGGGTGCTAGCACCCTGTGAGGTGGCAGCATGTGGAATTGAGGTGACATTCCAAGGGGTGATGGCAAGGTGGTGCACAGAACGGAGACTGGGAGCACCTACCTTCACTGAACGGGGTAGGTCATTCATCCTCTTGCAGCATAATATCCCTGTCCTCTTGGTCAGGCCGCTGACACTGACCAGTGCTGTGACCGTCTCCCAGGCAGGATTGGTCATCAAGCTGGAGGGTCTCCTGGCAGCACAAGGATATATTATTGCCTGCCTCTCCTCCATGCCATCCAGCATATGGGTGAGGGGTCCCCTCCGAGAATCAAGGTGATGGTTTGCTCATTGACATCCTCCTGGCTTGAATGATAGCAAGTGCTGTGCAGCCATTTTCATGCAGCGTCTCTTGATTGAAGCTCTCAGAAATTCAGTTCTGGGTGAATCAGATGTTTTATGCCCCAGGCACAGCTTCTTTCACGTGGGGGAAATAAAATGTTTTTAAGTGCCTAAAAATTGGGGTGTGGATCGTTGCCATAGAGGCCAACAGGAATAACACTGGTTTTCACGGCAAAATTGGCACTTTGCTATTTTTCTGAAAAATTCCGTCCACTTTTATTCTCCTTCAGACGAGATCTAAATGTGTGGCATATCTTTGGATGAAACTTGTCCTTAACTGTGAGATGATAATTTTCACTTCAAAAGTAAATCCCTAATACGTTATTGGTGAGACACAAAGTGCTACTATTAGCTAATATCCAATTAGCGTTTGAATGTTTAAGCACGGCCTACTCCCAAAACAATATTACTAAAGGATCGCCTCAAAGAAGAAAAGGATTTATGGTTGCAAGAGCTTACCAATTATAGCATTATATACACACCACACCCATAATTATAATGCCAAAGTATTAATTTAACTTAATCCTTGCTATCCTAATGTATCAAATTTTATTGCTTCTGAATCATAATTTATAATGCAGTTATGAAAGGCAGGTTTCAATGGACCTGTGACATGACATGAAAGGGAGCGTGGTAATAATTACAAAATAAATCAACAGAATAATGCCTTTTAAAACTTTCCTTGAAGCGATTTTCTTTGAGATCATCCACTTTTGGAAAAACGCCTTCCACGGTCGGATCTTTGTAAATTCAGCCATGACAGAGCATGGGAAAGATTGCTGACCTGAACAATAAGATTCATACTGTGTGCCTAGAACCCTAACTCTTGCTTTGTATTCCACAATGAAGCTTGGATTGTATACTTGTGAAGTATGGGATCCAACCCTGTCACGATAGCGTGACCTGTGGAGGTTATCAATTCCACACCCTATTTTTTCCTTTTCTTTTTGTAAAGTCAATTGTTTGGCAATCCAAAATCGTTCATTTGAATTGTGAGAAATAAAGTCCAGATCAGGTAATGAGACCCCAGGATGTATGTGTGTCCTTTGACAATCTGTCAATTTTAAACCATTAATGAGTCTGCTGATTATAATTATTTAAAGCTTGTCTGCTATGAATAGGATTGATGGCTTTAAAATATGACCTATGCTAGCTAAGGAAAAGGAAATTGCGAGGGAGGCATTGTTTTGTCCATTTTCAACAAGGGTAGCAGAACGGAAACAAGATTTGGTTATCCAATTAATTCATAACAAAAGGCGTGACCTCTGTGGTGGAACTGGTTACAATAGCAAGCAACATTATTGCACATACTGGTACGTGGATATGTTCACAAGGATGTGGCCAGGAATGGAAAATTTTAATTCTGCGGCAAGAGTAGATGTGCTGGAGAATGTTTTTTTTGGAAGAGAAAGCTTTGTGAAGATTTAATTGAGGTGTATAAAATTATGAGGAGCTTAGATAGAACAGATAGAAGTGAAGTATTTCTCTTAATGGAGACATCAAAAATTAGGGGGGAACAGATTTAAAGTAATTGATAGAAGGATTAGAGAGGAGTTAAGGAGAAATTATTTCACCCAGGAGGTGGTGGGGGTCTGAAACTCATTGTCTGAAAGGGTGGTTTACCCTCAGTAAATTTAATGAAATACTTGGATATGCACATGAAGTGGCATCTATAGGGCTATGGACCAAGAGCTGGAAAGTAAAATTAGTATGGATAGCTCTTTTTTAAAAACTTGTAATTCATTCAAGGGATATGGACTTCACTGGCTGGACCAGGATTTATTTCCCATCCCTATTTACCTCGAGAAGGGAGTGGTGAGCTGCCATCTTAACCCGTTGCAGTCCATGTGGTGTAGGTAGGCTCCACAATGCTGTTAGGGAGGGAGTTCCAGGATTTTGACTCAGTGATATGATTCCAAGACAGGATGGTGGGTGACTGGCAGGGAATTCCAGGTGGTGGTGTTCCCAGGTATCTGCCGCTCTTGTCCTTCTAGATGATAGTGGTCATGGGTTTGGAATGTGTGCCATCGGAGGCTTGGGAGTTTCTGCAGAGCATGAATCTTGTAGATCGTAGACACTGCTGCTATTATACAGCTGTGGTTGAGGGCTTGAATGTTTGTCCCGGATGCTGGTGCATATCTTGAGTGTTGTTGGAGCTGCACTCATCCAGGCAACTGGAGAGTTTTTCATCACACTGCTGACTTTATCCAGCAGATGGTTGACAGGATTTGTGAGTTTGGAGGTGAGTTACTTGCCACAACTCCTAGTCTCTGGCCTGCTTGTGTAGCCACAATATTTATATGGCTAACCCGGTTGGTCAATAGTAACCCCCAGGATGTTCATAGTGGGGGATTCAGTGATGGTAATACCATTGAATGTCAAAATAAGCACACATGCAATGGGCTAAATGGTCTCCTTCTGTCATGTAACCTTTCAATGTTTCTGTGTTTACACAATCTGTCACTGTCATTTGCTAAGTAAAATCTATTCAGGTCTATTAATCTGTGGGTGGGAATTTCCAGCTTTCGTGACCAAGGCGCGTTGATCAAAGAAACTAGTTTTATTATGAAGTAATAGTACGTACAATACTCCCAATCGGGTCTGATCTGTTGGTTCCAAACCTGGCCAGCCTTTGTACAGGTTATCTGTCAGTGGGGGAACTCATACTTAATGAGACTCACAGGGACGTCTCGTGCAGGTTGTAACACCAGCCTTGCTGGTCGCCAGGATCATCCCAATCCCCAAAAAAGTCAATGGGCATTTTGCTGGCTGGTTGATTCTTCCGTGGTGGTTCCACCACGGCAAGGCCGGAATATCCTGGCCTCTGTTCGAGGAAATAGAGAAAGATTTGAAACAGTCCCAGTGATTTTTTAAAAGGATGATCCACTGAATTCTATTTAAACACAATAGATAGATCCAAAGCAGAACTTCAATGACAGAACAGTGTTCTGGCTCATGAATATTATGAAAATGCTCATTACTACAAAGTACATTCCTTCGTCTGTCTTGCTACACATGCATTTTATGTTAAATTCAACTATAACAACAGGCTACTCAATTTAAGATGGGAGTCTTATCCCATTATACCTTCAAAATGGAATTAAGTGTAATGAATAAATCAGACATGTTTGTTTTTGGTCCATTTCTTAAAAACTAATATAGTGTATGAATATTTAAACTTGGGTTTACTGCTATATTAGCATACAGAGTTGTTCATTTGGTGTTCGTTGCTCTACTTGAATGGGAGACATCAAGATAAAACAAACTCTTTGCAACTTTGTTAAAATAATGCTCAGAGGAATGATCCCATGATTACCTTCAATGTCTATCACCAACAGTCATTCGAGCTATTGTGGGATGTGAGTAACACTGAAAGGTATGTTCTGTTCCTCACTGAGCAGTTTAAGAGTTGAACATTATGTGTGATGGGACTCACATACGATGATAGAGAATCACCGACCTTGTGTTGGATGGGAGGCTTGAACTGGTTACAGAGGCATGTATATTGATTATGTTCACACAAGTATCACTATTTTGAGAAAAATAATATTGAGCTGTAAACGGTGAAATAGCGAAGTAAGACATCGGGGGGGGGACAAAGGTTTCTCCATGCACTTTATTCCACCAAATCATAAAAAGAGCCCGATATATGCAGGGAATCGTCCCTATGCTCGACTGGGGCAGTTTACCAATTTGCTGATTGGGTACAAACTGGTGCAGTGAATTTGCCACTCCTAGTTGTCTTTAATGTGATAGCAGAAAGGGCAGTGGGGGGACAGGGCAGAGGGATGGGGTGATAGAATACGGGATGTGATTCCAATACCAGCTTTATGCCTGGAAGGAAAGTTGAATATCTAGCCCAAACTATTACTGTTGATGATTCGCGATGCTAAACCATAGAGATTTCCTGCAAGGGATCGGATCGGCCTGCCAAATAAGAGAAGCATGTTTGGAGAAAAGGCAAATGAAAATGAACCACATTCTTAAATAAATAATACCAAAGGGAATTTCTAATTAACAGAAGCAAGCATTTAAAGAATGCAAAGAGAAATTTTGACTTGCAAAAAACCCCAAACAATTTCAGTCAAAAATATGAGAAATGACGACATAGCTGAAGATGCGGATGACTAAATCAAAATATTAATTTATTGCTTTGTAAAAAATAATTAAATTGGATTGATTCTTAATATGTAGTATTGACAATAAATAAAAATAACTGGTAATCGTTAAAATATGGTAGATATTACAGCATTCCTTTAATGAAAAGATGTTTGAATTAAATAGGTAGTGTGTTATCATAAGAATCTTTTGTGCACAAGACCATTTTTGTATAAACTTGCTTCCCTTTAAGTGCCTCATTCCCCTGGAGCACATATTGGGTAATTACAGGTATGTTCCTCATGGTGTACCAATTGAAACATTTTAGGAACTGCGTCCGTGATTTCCCGATATGTGCTGCCACGGGGCAAGACCCCGCAGATGGAGAGCACATTCAGAAAATCAGTCCTTACATTAGAGAATATGGCAAAAAACACCCTTTGAATAGTTATCATAAACCTTAGCACTGCTGGTCACCATAGTTAAAAATATGGCTCACAGGGGATAAATTCTGTTGTGTCACCAATAACTTTTTAATTGGGTGTATAACTTTGTTAACGAGAGTGTACAATGATAATATTCTCCCCTACCTTATGTCCAAGCTCTATGATTGTCCAGTTTGCAATGAACAATCTTACTCTTATTAATTCCTCAAATATGACTGATTATGAAGGCCTGTTATATTGGCAAGCCAGTGTCAATATGGGAGGAGTATCTGGAAATGAGAAAATTCTAAATTCATTCAAGAAGTCCCAACCTTTGATTTGTTTCCAGGAGCAATTGAGATAACGTATTGTCTCAAGATGGAAGTTACAAAATTTCCCCTTGTTCTCGCGTTAATTTATTCTTATTTTTTAGTAAATTTTCTGAATTGTACTTTTGAGTACACTGGTTAAATGAAGGTACCTACAAAGGGTTTTGACATTTGGAATTCAGTTAGTTTCGGGAATAGCGCTTCACATGAAGGCCACCTTGTGTCTTTGTCTCATGTCTGATCCTGGCAGCATGCAGCAACAACAACTTACACTTATATTGCATCTTTAGTGTAGCAAAGCATCCAAAGATGCTTCACAGGAGTGACTGCCAAGTCGAGTTTGACACTGCCATATCCGGAGATATTAGAACAGTTAGCCAAAAGCTTGATCAAGGAAATGGATTTTTAATGAGCATCTTAATTGAGGTGTGTTGACTGAGAGACAATAGGAATATTTTGGATTTGGATTTGTTTATTGTCACATGAACCAAGGTGCAGTGAAAAGTGTTTTTCTGTGAGTAGCTCAACAGATCATTGAGTACATGAAAAGAAAAGGAAATAAACAAAATACATAATAGGGCAACACAAGGTACACAATGTAATTACATAACATTTAAGTTATAAAGAGGGGCTGGATAGGTCTGGGTTGTTTTCTCAGGAGCAGAGAAGACTGAGGGGTTACCTGATTGAGGTGTACATGATTATGAGGGGCATGGACAAGATGGGTAGAGAGCAGCTGTTCCCCTTAGTTGAAGGGTCAGTTACGAGGAGACACAAGTTCAAAGTGAGGGGTGGGAGGTTTAGGGGGGATTTAAGGAAAAACTTTTTTACCCAGTCTGGAATGCACTGCCTGGGAGGGTGGTAGAGGTGGGATGCCTCACATCCTTTAAAAAGCACCTGGATGAGTACTTAACATGCCATAACATTCAAGGCTATGAGACAAGTGCTGGTAAGTGGGATTAGATGGGCAGGTCAGGTCTTTTCATGCATCGGTGCAGACTTGATGGGCCAAAAGGCCTCTCTGCACTGTAGGATTCTGTGAATATTGGATTTTAGGTATTGGGAAATTTAAGGGTTAAAAGCCTAGGGTTAGAGCCTGTTTGACTGCAGTAGTCACGTTAAAAAAAATGCCTTGCAGGGCCCGGGTGCTTTATACAGCCAGAAGGTGAAATTGACAAAGGAATGTGTTTTTTAATCTGGGTTAACGGACTGTAGTTTGACTGGGGAAGTCCCTGGGAAGTTCACATGCTTTGCAGCCTGCAGGGATAATTTCTTTTTCAGCTTGGGGAGATGAGGTCATTGGTTGATGGAGCCAAGGAAGGCAGAGAGACATTTTGAAAAGCTTTAGAAAGGCAGTTTTTCGAGGAAGCTTTGGAGAGAGGATTGAATTCTGATCTGCCTGTTACTGAGTCCACAATTCTCCCATAGTAAGATAGAATGATAGCTATATGTTTCTTTTCTTGTTATTTAATGGGAAATTGATGTTCAGAAAGTAATTGTAAGCTGTTCATTTTGGGTGTGAAGTTAAAAAGTTTAATATTGTATTTATAATAAAGTTTTGTTTAGAAAATACCCAACCCCAATTTCTTCATGCAATCACTCCTGGAGTGAATGGGCTGCTTTAGCACAGGGCTAAAGAGCTGGCTTTGAAAGCAGACCAAGGCAGGCCAGCCACACGGTTCAATTCCCGTACCAGCCTCCTCGAACAGGCGCCGGAATGTGGCGACTAGGGGCTTTTCACAGTAACTTCATTTGAAGCCTACTTGTGACAATACGCGATTTTCATTTCATTTTCATTTCAAATAGTCTGACAAATGAACTAAAATATTGGGGTTTTAGTCCAGTATCCTAATCACGTTGGGGCTAGTCTTGAATCATAATAGGAGGAAAGATAGAAGTGGAGAGGCAAAACATTTTAGGGAGGGAATTCTAGAACCTGGGCTTAGCCAGGTGAAAGCTCGGACATCAGTATTGGAGTGAGGAAATTCAGAGGTGCACAGGAAGTAAGAATTGGAGGAATGAAGATGGCTGTAGGCCTGGAGGAGGTTACAGGGTTGGGCAGGGGCAAGGATAGGAGGGGTTAGAAATAAAAGGATGTACATTTTAAAATTGAGGTCTTGCCAGACTGGGAGCAAAGATCAGCCAGCACAGGGGTGATGGGTGAATGGGAGTGGGTACAAGTTAGGATACAGACAACATAGTTTTCCATATGCTTGAGCTCCTTCGGTATTTAACTTCCTGATTACTCATGTAATATTAGGCTTTGAAACTATGTACTAAGTCATATAACAGACAATAATAGAAATTTCTGAAACCACAAGATGGGTCCATCAATATCTGCTGACTGAGCATGAAAGTTAAGCAAGTTGTGTGTTTCCACATATAAACGAGGAGGAGGCCTTCCAGCTATGGATTCAGCTGGCTTCTCTGGCAGTCCTAATTTTGCTTGATATTTAGCACTTCAGCACAACACAAACTACTTCCTTTGACGGGCTTCCCGTTCAATTTGCACGAGGAGCTCAAATCTTTCAGCTTCATTGCCTCAATTGAAATCATCTTTGAAGTTTTCTGACACCTCCGAGTTCATTCGAGGAAGTTAACAAGGACACAGATCCCTTGAGTCCCCACACTCCTTTCCTAATCAGTCAGATTCTAGCAGTGACCACTTCCGTCTGCTTGGTGAAGTATAAAAAAATGTTTAGGTACCTTACTACATGTAGTCAGGATGGTTAAACCCTTCATGCTATACATTATTTTATCCAACCATGTGCACAACAGGATGCAGGTGCTTTCAGCTGGAGTCCAGTCTCAGTCAGTAACATAACCTGGTAGCACAGTGGTTAACACTGTTGCTTCACAGTGCCAGGGTCCCAGATTCGATTCCCGCTTGGGTCACTGTCTGTGTGGAGTCTGCACATTCTTCCCGTGTCTGCATGGGTTTCCTCCGGGTGCTCCGGTTTCCTCCCACAAGCCCCGAAAGACGTGCTTGTTAGGTGAATTGGACATTCTCAATTTTCCCTCAGTGTACCTGAACAGGCGCCAGAATGTGGTTACTATTGGATTTTCGCAGTAACTTCATTGCAGTGTTAATGTCAGCCTACTTGTGACAATAATAAAAATTATATTATTAACTGTTATGTAGCAACTCCCTCGGAGTCGATCTTTCACTCTGCCCTTGCCCGTATTTTCCAAAATTTTGCTGACGTTATTTGGATGGTGTTTTCATGGCCTTCTGTCAGGTAGCCATTAATGATGCTTTGACATCTGTCCAGGGATGCACAATGAATAGTTAAAGATTCCCTTTCCAATTGCATGTTCTGCTTCTCTGTTTGGAAGTGTCTCAACATTGCTTGGCACACTCCAATAGCCGCATTGATGATCTGAAGGTCACAATGTGAGTGATGGGGCTTCAACCTATTGCATCAGGACAGCTTTCTCAATACTATTACTTATAATTTGATAAGATTAATACTGGATGGAAATGAGTTTACCCTGAATATATGAAAAATGCCTCAAACATATCCCTGGTGAACTATAATTCTAATTTTCCTGCTCACTGTTATGGGCTTGGTTCAGGTAAGGGAAGGCATAATAGGGCATTAATCAGCTTTGTCCTTTTGTTTGTAACAATTTTAGATGATCTGAATTAGTGCTTTGCCACAGACTATGGGCGCGATTCTCCGCACTCACGACGGGGCGGAGAATAGCGGGCGGCGCAAATTTTTACGGCGACGCTGGTCCGACGCCCTCCCGCTATTCTCCCCCCCCCCCCCCCCCACGTCTGCCCCCCGACACGAATCGCTGCTCGCCGTTTTTTTACGGCGAGCAGCGATTCTACCCTGGCCGATGGGCCGATTTCCAAGGCCTTTACGGCCGTTTTCACGAATTTGAATACACCTGCTATACAAGCTCGTGAAAACGGCGCCAAAGTGCCATTCTGCACAACCATGCCACCAATTGGCACGGCCGTGCCAAGGGTGGCATGGGCCCGCGATCTGTGGGCACCGATCGTGGGCAGCGGGTACTTACCCCGCGCACTCTTTGTTACTCCGCCGCCCCGCTGGATCAGTCCGCGGGGCGGCTGAGGGGCATTACGGACAGCGCATGCGCGGGTCTGACGCATATGCGCGGATGACGTCATCCGCGCATGCGCGGGTTGGAGTCGTCCAATCCGCGCATGCGCGGCTGACGTCATCATATGCGTCAGCCGTCGCTAACTTTGGCTTAGCGAAATTCGTTAAGCCCGTGATGCCGTAGTTCACGGAGCCGCGATGCTAGCCCCGACCGGGGAGCAGAATCGGGTCCCGGGAGGGGGCGCGAAGGCTGCCGTGAAACACGGCCGTTTTCCTGGCAGCCTTCACGACTCTCCGCCTTTGCGGAGAATCGCGCCCTATGCTTTTGACTGACATCTTTTTTTGCAAGGGCAAGACATCAAGTAGAACAGCTGTTAAGTCATACTACTGCAACTCATACAAATCTGTACAGAAAATCCTAACTGGGTTACACTGCCGTCAGAGAAAGATATTGAACTTCCTGATACTTCACACCTTCCTTTAGCTTTGAAGTTATGTGCAAACTTTTGCTGTGCACATGGTCATATAGGTAACTTTTCCCTGGGGGATTCATTACTACACGTTTGTCATTACTTTGAAAAGAAGAACTCTGTAGACACACACTCACTCCACTTCATTGAGAGACTTTACTCAACTTCAGGTTATTGTGATATTACTGAAAATGTCCCGAATTAATGCCAGAACACATGTAGAGGGATGTTCACAAAAGTTCACAAAAGCCCGGTTGGGGAAATTAGTTCATCTTTGCATTAGTCAAGTAATATTTCAATCACTAAACTGTCTTTACAAACTTATTCTCTAAGTTCCTGTGCAGGTTCATTCTGATCTTTTATTCATTGTTCTATCTCTCCAGGAGAATAAGTCTTTTAAATGATTTTTTGATGTTGCCATGAACCATAAAGTACCTTTGAAGTTGTCAAACTGAAACCTCATAAGTGTTGCTGAGGAGAAATCTCGGGAGACCGTCACTTCGCAGCCGATTTATTTACTAATGCTTGGAATATGATGCCATTGGCCTTTGGAAATGGTCAGTTAATTAATGCTGTGACGTTAATAACTGACTGACAGATTTTGCTGCAAATGAAGAAACGTCCCAGAGTGGAAATGGTTAAAAGCTTCTAAAAGAGTCCTGTAGAGCACAGCAAAGCAACCAGATAGCAAGAGGACAGGAACATGCACATAATATGTGCCAAGTTTTATTTCCTAATAGGCAAGGAAACAATAATTCCACTGCCACTGATACAATTTGATTAAATTGGCCTTGATGGTTTAGGGAGAAGTAATATGATTAAATGTCTAACAGCAAGCTTTAGGGTCTGTGATGGACAGGTTGGTTTACAGAGTTTTGAACCCTGGGTTGAGAGCAGCCTTAATGTCACGATGCCTAATCCCTTTACAGCCTGTCATACCTCACGGAAAAGGTTCCTCTTATTAATTTCGCCGACTAGCACTCACTTAGCATTTGCTTTCCAGATAATTGACAGCAAAGGTGACGTGCGGTGTAAGGGACATTGTAAATCAGAAATAATTTCAAAATTGCCTGACTCTTGAATCGTTGGATAAGCATATATATGTAAAAATATCTTTATTAGGGCTGACAGGAACAGCAAATGTCATCTGAGTATTTCATAATGTACCAGACAAGATTAATTTTGTCTCTGATTGTCAGGAGATTCAGTATTTTGTTGCATCGCCTGACAGGTCTATCCACATGGGCCCATGTAAATTTTGGACAATTTGGCTTGTATAATTTATGAGCACTCATGCTATCGGAAAAAGGTCAAGTGTGTAGTATTCCACTTTTTTCCTTATCAAAGATCAACTTGAAACCAGCAGGTGATTTTTTTTTTTGCCTTTTTACTTTCCTCAGTGTCATTATGTAAGCTATCCTGAACAATGTTTCACTTATTTGAGATAGGTATTTATTTAGTCATCCTGAACGCATAATAAATTTCGCATCTCTCAGGCACACTTGTGAAACTGGAGAGCAAGAGCAGTTTTACTTCCAATGAAGGTTGAATAGATCATCTTTTAAAAGGTCCATTTTTCCCTCACCATGTCCTCCTCAGAGAGTAGTTTGAACACAAAAATCTAAACGCAGACAAAATATTTTGCAATACATGGCACATGACGTTTGATATATAACTGATATACTAATGGAAGTGCGCACTTGGGTTCGTAACAAGTGCATTTGGTCTCTAAGCCGAGGTGCTCTGCTTCTTTTAATCGTAATGCTGAAAATCTGGGATGTGTTTAGTTGAAGTGCTCCAAACCAAAGTTTTGAAGGTCGAGCAAAACAGAAACAAACCATACAGAGGGAAGAATAAGTAACAAAATAGGAAATGTGATGATAAGACAGAACAATGGTTATCCAACAATGCTTGAAGGGCAGTGCAATGTGGTCAGGCTCCTGCAGCAATCTGAACTATAAAATCACTATGATTGATGCTTGGGAAAGTTTACACACAACATCAAATGCTACATGAAGTGATATGGTGACATCATCTTACCAGCCGTATTGTAAATCCTGGTGAAATATCTAATGGCAAATTGTGATGACAGCTCTGCAGAGAGAACAAAAAACATTCTGGGTAAAGGTAGGTGACACAATTTTACCCCATTTTTAAATCAATGTGCTTCAGAAATTACTCTTAACATGAAAAGAAAGTATCTTATGCCCTCTGCAAGCACTAAGTAGCAGTTATTTCACTCATGCAACCACTACATCTACATTGAACAGTCGACGTAACCTGGAATGCTAAAGTTGAGTTTAGATAAATGGCAGTAACTTTGAGCTTGGGTGATAGACAGCTGAAAGCACAACTGGCAATGTTGGAGCAACGAACGTAAAGGATGCGCAAAAGACCTTAATTGGAGGAGGACAAAGATTTTGGACGGCTGCATAGGCCTGGAGGAGTTTACAGAGATGGGGAAGGTGGAGACCATGGGCCAATTAGAAAACATTTGGGGTAAGAGTATTGAAATCAAGGCTTTGCCAGATATGTCACAGGGGTGACCAGATTTTGTCCAAGTAAATTGTAACATAAGATGCTTCTCACCAAGACTTCAATTTTCATTAGGATGGAATAATGCCATTTGAAATGTCATAGATCTCTAATGCTTTGGGGTTTGTGGACTGAAATACGTTTGGTGCTGGTCATGCTCATTCCATGGTCTTGGATAAAAACTTGGATTTAACTAAGACTGAAAACTCATATTAAACAAAATGAACCACAGATAGAAGTAGATAAAAGTTACAACACAGAAATAGGCAATTCAGTCTAACCTATCCATGTTTGCATTTAACCAACACATGAATATATATATTTCTATTCACATTTACCCATCTCGCTCCCATGTGCCTTTAACCCATTTTCTATCATCCAATCTAATCTGGAATGTTAACATTTTACTGGCATCAGCCACTTCCAGCCTCACATAGTTTTCCAAAAAGAAAGGCAGTATTTAATGGAGGCAATGGGGATATTGCCCATTGGCTGGAGATCTGTCCAGGGCCCCGTGTCACATCCTTTTAGGAAGGCCACAACATTAAGTGGCAGTCAGGCACTCAACTGGACAGCAGCGAGCCTTCCTCTGAATGAAGGACCACGGGGACAGAAATCTCACCATATGGGTATTCATTGCCAATTAAAGGCCTCAATTGGCAGCAATGAATGATGGCAATTCATGAGCCTTCTCACTCCAGATTTAATCAGGACAGAGATGTGAAGATGACAGCATCCCCCTCCCCCCCCCCCTCCCCCCGCCGACCTATTGACAACATAAAACTAGATGAGAATGTGAGTGAGGATGTAAAGGGACAAGTTCTGTGAATGGGCAAATAAATTCATAGAAGATGCAGTATATTGTTGATAAACAGCACCCATACTTCCTCAGGAAATTAAGGAAATTTAGCATGTCCACAATGACTCTTACCAATTTTCACAGATGCACCATAGAAAACATCCCAGCTGGCTGCATCATAGCTTGGTATGGCAACTGCTCGGCCCATGACTGTAAGAAACTACAGAGAGTTGGGAACACAGCCTAGTCCAGCATGTGCGCCCGCCTCCCATCCATTGTCTGTATCTATACCTCCCACTGTCCTGGGAAAGAGGGCAGCATAATCAAAGACCCCTCCCACCTGGGTTATTCTCTCTTCCAAACTCTTCCATCAGGAAGAAGATACAAAATTTTGCGAGCACGCATCTATAGATTCAAAAACAGCTTCTTCCCTGCTGTTACTAGACTCCTGAATGGCCCTCTTATGGACTGAATTGATCTTTCTACGCATCCTCTATGCAGTTGTAGGTCTATATTCCGTATGCATCACCTGCTGTCTATGTTTATGTATTTACATTGTGTATTTATTGTATGTTCTATGTTTTCATGTACGGAGTATGGAGCAATCTGCCTGCACTGTACGCAGAACAATACTTTTCACTGTACCTAAGTACACGTGACAAGAAATCTAAATCTAAATTTAAATGTGAAGTTGTTCACCTCAATAGGAAAAGCAGAATGGCAGAGTATTATTTAAATGGCGATAGATTGAGAAATGTTGATGTACAAAGGGTTCTGGGAGTCTATGTACACCAGTTACTGAAAGCAAACAGTTTAGGAACGCAGGCAATATGTTGGCTTTCATTGCAAAAGGATTTGAGTACAGAGCAAGGATTGCAGCTGTTTAGAGCCTTGATGAGACCACACCTGAAGTACTGTGTGCAGTTTTGGTTTCTTTACCCAAGAAAAGATATGCTTGCCATGGAGCGAATGCAGCAAATGTCTATGAGGCTGATTCCTGGGATGACAGGACTGTGTAAAGAGAGATTGGGTTGACTAGGCCTGTAATTACTGGAGTTTGGTGAATGAGAGGGGATCTTATTGAAACATAAATTCTAACGGTTTGACAGACTGGATGCAGGAATGATATTTTCATTGGCTGCAGGGGCAGGCAGGGGCATGAGGTGTCTCGAACAAGAGGTCACAGTCTCAGGATACGGGGTAGACCATTTAGGAATGAGATGAGAAGAAATGTGGTGAACCTATGGAATTCTCTGCCACAGAAGGCTGCAGAGGCTAGATCACTGAATATATTTCAGAACGAAATAAAGGCATCTCTGGGCAATAAGGGGTATGGGAATATGGCATTGAGATAGAGGACCAGCCATGATCATATTGAATGGTGGAGCAGGCTTGAGAGGTTGAGTAGCCTGCTCCTATATTCTACATTTCTATGCTTCTATGTCACCTGATTAAATGCCCCCCCCCCCCCCCCCCCGCCTCACAAAACTTGCCTCAGCGGAGGGCCTTAAACCCTACTTAAAGTTTCCCATTCTCTCTATTCCATATGTATTACTTTTGAACCTTGGATCTTGCACTTAAGGTTCATCATTCGAGACCCCTCAAACACTGGGGAGAGTTTGCTTCGCTCTGTCTTTTTCATAATGTTCAACACTTCTATTATATTGTTCTCCAAACTGTATTGTTCTAACGAGGTATAAAACTCAGGGCGCGATCTTCCCAAAAGGGAACAAAGCTCCCCAGCAAGCGTGTTTAGCCATTTGTTTCCTGGCACTTGCCCCGGACAGGCGCCGGAATGTGGCGACTAGGGGCTTTTCATTGAAGTCTACTCGTGACAATAAGCGATTTTCATTTAATTTCATTTCATTTCAGTGCCGAGAAACACATGGCTATTAACGCGACTCGAGGGGGCCCGAACAGAGAATGCGTGGCTGAGGCTGCACATAGCCCCGTTTTTTACAATGGGGAGTTCCGCTCGCTGGAACTCCCCCTGTATCGAGAGATCGGGACGTTAAAAAGTCCCTGACCTCCCCCTCAGCCCCAATGCAATATGGGAGTGTTTCCCCCCCTTACCCCTGTCACCCCCCTCCCCCTCCACCCCACCTCCTAACACCCATGGCAAGCATCCCTGGCCCGATCACACACTCACAATAAATGCCACTTGGCACCTTGGCAGTGCCAGACTGTCAGGGTGCTAGGCTGCCACTACCAGTGTGTCTATATGGCATCAGCAATGCCAAGGAACAAGCCTGCCCAATGGGCATGCAGCTGTGGGCCTCCGATTCCTTTGGAGACCCCCATGAGTGCCAATCCATCTGGTTCCCCTTTGTAGGGACCAGTGCTGAATGGCTCTCGCCTGAGGTCCCCGAGGTGAAGGGATTGAATCCGAAAGCATCAGGCATTTCGGGAATCTACACATTAGAGTGAGGCTCACTGCCTCGCTCTAATATGCAAATTTGCCAAGAAGTGATCTCACCAATTGCGGGCGGGATTCATCATGCAATGTCTCGCAAGATTGCGTTGAATCTTGCGAGGCATTGCAAGCCTGGTAGATCCCGGGAGCGGGGTCTCCCGCCTTTCAAAGGCCTCGCTGCGCTGTGGTGAGCCGCTTTTCTGGTGCAGCGTGGCTAGAGGATTGTGCCCTTAATTTTTCAAGTCTTTCTTCCAACGCCTGGGGCAGGATTCTCAAGCCCCGCACCGGGCCGGAGAATCGCCGAAACCACGCCACGCTGCCCCGACGCCGGCACGCATTTCCCCGAGGAGCAGAAAATCAGCGCCATTTGCGCCAGTGCATTTGGTGCGGTGTCGGTCGTGGGCCGCTGTCCGCGGCAGGGCTGCCAATTCTCCGGCCTTCATGGGCCGAGCGGCAATGGCAGAGTCCCACAGGCGCTGCCACACTTGCTCGCAGCCAGCGGGAATTCTGCGCGCAGGGTTGGGGGGTGGCCTGTGGGAGGGGAGGGGGGCTCCTTCACCAGGGGGGCCTCCGATGGGGTCTAGCCCGCAATCGGGGTCCACCGATCGACGGGCTGGCCTCTCCAGCTCCGGCCTTATTTTGTTACGCGGCCGGCCCCTGAGCCCCCACGCCATGTTGCATCGGGGCCGGCGCATTGAGGACGTCCCCCACGCATGCGTGGGTTGGCATGGTGCCACTGCGCATGCGCTGGTTGATGCGGCGCCCAGTTGCCGCCGGGGAGGGAGGCTGAAGCGGCGTGAACCTGTCCAGCGCCGTCAATCGGTAGTGCCCGCACCCATTTTGCGCCATTGTGAAACGCGACGGCGTTCACGATGGTGTGGGCACTCTGCCTCCATTTCGGAGACCCCTAGTTCCCCACGTCTCATAGGACCCTAGTGAATCAGTACCTCTCAAGGCCAAATACCCTTTGTATATTGTTGAGCCCAGTACTGCTGAACAGTACTCTAACTGAGGTCTTATTAAAGTTTTATATGGCTCATCATTACCTCTTGGCTTTTATATTCTGTACCTTTTGTGATAAAATCTCGAATTCCATTAATTTTTTTTAACAGCCTTATCAACCTGCCTTTAATGTCCCGTGAACTTGTACCCCAAATCATGATTGGCCAGCCATTACCATTCAGAGTATAATTACTGCGCCTTTTTTTTTCAACAAAATGATCACCTCACACGCATATTGAAATTGATTTATATCTGCTGCTTTGTTAGCCCATCCCACCCAATCTGCTTAACCTCCCTTTGCAGCTTCCGAATGTATTCTGAAGAAATAACACTTCCTAATTAGAAAGTATTTGTACTGCTGAAAACAGTTGATCCCTGCTTATGGCTACATTTGTACTGGATTTTATTGGAAAAAAGAAATCATTTTATTTGTGCAAGTGACTAATTGAGATATTGTATTTACATTGGAGTTATTTACAATACCTTTCTGATGAAGGTGATGCACACATCTGTGAGATGTCAGATACAGGGAGATCCATGATTATTTTAGGGCAATAGCTATAAAATGATGGTCCTTCCTCAGGTGAAAGAGGAAGGAGCAGTGCTCCGAAAGCTAGTGTTTGAAACAAACATGTTGGACTTTAACCTGGTGTTGTAAGACGTCTTACTGTGCTCACTCCAGTCCAACGCCGGCATCTCCACATTATAAAATAATGTTCACTTTAACATTAACTTTCTTGCTGTTAAAATTAGTAATGACTGAAAGCATTGGCGAGGAGTAGAACAGAACATGAAAGTGGTGTTTTATATCTGCTGGATACCTGTTTCCGGCAATCTAAAATGAAATAAAAAATATTTGAAAAGTGTAATTGCCTCAAGCTAATTCCATTCCGAGAGAATCCTAAAGTATTTCCAAACTTACCTCACAGTTTCTGCAGTGTTCCTGAAGAATCCTTTCCAAATGGGTAATTTGCTACCTCTGTTCGGTTTCCGTGTGAAATGTACTGAGCTTGGGACTGTGTTCAGGAATTCAACGTGAGCAACATCAATGGGGGATACCTACAGATCAGAAATAAACTTCTGAACTGACGACCGTTACTGCTGTAATTTCGGAAATACAGCAACCAATTTGCACGCAGCCAGCTCACCCAAACAGCAATGAGCTACTGACCAGTTAATCATTTTTTGTGATGTGATTTGGCGGTGGCAGTGGGTTGGGGGAAGTAATCTCTTGGACAGGACACCAGGGATAATGCCACTCTAGTGTCATGGGATCTTTCACACGCAGCTTAGTTTTAACATCTAAATCAAAAGCTAGTATCTCAACTTAGTAGCATTCCCTCCAAACTGCAGTTAAACTCAGCCTTTGAGCTTCTTGTGCTCAAATTCTGGAGTGCGACTTGAACCCACAACCTTCTTAATCATAGGTGAGAATGCTATGAACTGAACCACAGTTGACATACAGCTAAAGTCATTGTTGCAGTTCCAAGACTAATTGGCTATCATAGCAGTGCTTGAAGGCCATTTATAATTGCTTCTGATCATTAAGCATAATTTAGTTAATCTTTGTTAATATACAGAACAGTGCCTTACATGAAAGTGATAAAAGTGTCCGACTGTGCTCCAGAATCCCTCTAAGGCTGCTGTTATATTCATACTTTTGTGATGGTAGGAAGCAGTCCCTACAGCACAATAAGGGATAAATAGAATTTGATTCTGACCCGTGCGCTCCTTAAAGTGAGAGGACTGAAATGTCCTGCAGCAAATGGTTTCACAACCCTCTGCTAAGCATTGCTGTAGTACAGCTTCAGCTACTATGGACTTGCGCAGCCTGTGATTTCATCATGTGAAAATATCAGGAGTTTGAATCTGGATGGCTAGCATCAGGAAGGTACTTAGTAAACGTAGCCCAATGCGTCATTGGTTGTGTGACTGTTTTCATGTCATTTTTGCGGCAAACGTTGGCTGGAATTTTCCATTGGAATTCTCTTTCCCAACTGGCAGCGCACCCCTGCCCGTGGGTTTCTTGGTGGTGGCTTCAATGGGGAAATCCCATTGACAAGCAGCAGGAAGAGAGAATCCCACTGCCAGCGATATGCATGCCGCCAAGAAAAAAGCAGCTGGGGCCTGGAGAATCCCACCCGTTTTCTTTTTTCCACTTGATATCAGAGCAATCATCAGTCTTGGCTGTGCTGTACAGGTATCACTCTCACTTCTACGTCAGAAAATTACAGGTTTGGGTCCCATGCAGAAACATGAGTGTATAATCTAGGATGGTGTCTGTTCTCTCACATCGGCACAACATATCCCACAGCACAACATTGAAGATGCACCGTTGAGTTATCCAAGTGTCCTGACCGATATTTACACTTAACCTCACAACACCGAAAGAGGTTATCTGTTTGTCACCTTGTTACTGTCCTTTTGGGACCTTGTTGTGAACAGATTAGCAGGCTGAGTTTCCTACTTTACAACAGCAACTATACGTCAAAAAGTACCTCAGTGGCTGTGAAGCACTGTAGGACGTCCTGAGGTTGTGAAATTTTCTTTATAAATGCAAGCCTTTCATTTTTTATCCCATGCTGTGCAAATGTACATTATGCCATTCCAAATGTGTGAGCATTGCATAGGCGTCCTTGTTCTGTACATGCTTGTGAGACACAAAGCAGCATCTTTCTCACAACCAAAATGTCAGCCCAGCATAAGGACAGTAGTAGCCCGGTCCCTTTGGTATCTGCACATTGAAAAATGAACTAGTCTGCGTGAAGCATGATAGCCACCTCGGTATATTTTGAAATAGTTTAAAGCGTTGGAAGGGTGGATCTTATTCTAGCTCTGGTGCTATCAAGCAATGCCGCTTGCAAGATGTTGAACTGGCCTTTTCAACTTGGACAGTTTATTGCAAAAACAGCAAATTTGTATGTCTTTTGTTATAAAATGTAATTTTACCTCAATTAAAAACAGCTGTAAAATTATGTAACCCTTGCTCTTTCATGATTACTTGATCAGCTCTGATGCATTAGCAAGTTCCCCTATTGCTGAAAAGGAGCAGGAAACAAAATGTGGTTACATGCTCTCTGGCTTGCAGTCTGCACATCGCACTGAGTCTTTATATTTCACATCATGTACAGCAGGTTCTTTTTTCCAAGTTAACCCTCCACTTTCAGTGGCAGTGATGGAGAGGTCCTTCTCACAACCACTCCACGATAAAATGATAAGAAGATTACAAGTAAAGCCTGTCTTTACCATTTCCACATCCACTGTCAGATAGAGCAAGGTAAATTACAGTGTTGCCCAGAATGTATTGATCACACACTATGTCCTCATGTGATGAGATCACCCAACCCAGGGTGAAAAGAACTTCACAGGGGATAAGTGCAGTAATCTCAGGGAAGTTTATTTTAACCACTAGGGTTAAATGAGTTCAACAGGCAAGGTCTTATAAACTCTTGACAGTGCAACCAATAGCACAGAGCACATTCATTCAGATTCATCTGGTGATAAGGAGTCCAGAGAATTATTAGTGTCATCAGGCTGTCAGATTCATAGAAATTCATTCTTGCATCAATAGAACACATGCTTTGCATTAAGAATTGATTGTGTATTTTATGCCTACAGTAACTAAGGACAGGATGTTTGACAAATTGAAAACTCCAGTCAGAACATTTATAGAGACACCAATGGGGGTAGATATTCCAAGGGGCTATTGCTGGGACGTAGCGGTGCATTTGCAACCCTCACAAAATTTTCACAATCTATGTAGCTGGTACTTCAAAATGATCATAAATTACTTCCCTATGTTGAGCCAATTGTTTTTTTTTGATAATGTGGATAAGCTGAATTGCCAAACGACAGGTTAAAAGATGAAGAAGAGGAGACAGAGAGCAAATAATGCACCGAGATTTTCCAGGATTCAATGGCACAACTGGAAACAGATGAAACAAGCTAGACTCACAAAGCCATTGAGCACGAGCAGGGGAATTTAGATAGAAATGGGGCACAAACAAGAAGTGCAATTGGTGAACTGATGGTGGCCCCTAAACAATGGCTGACCTTCTGAGAAAGGAGTCAGAAGGCTTCCCAACTATGATAACCGCCACAGGGAAATCCAGAATTATAGGCAACAGCTTATGATGCAGGATGTAAGAAGCTTGGATGAGCATATGGACTATGGACTTTGAATCTGTAGGTTAAGAAGCAAATATCAGAAATTGAAAATTGGTTTCAGTGGAAATGAGTAAATGAATCCACAGTGGAATAAAGGAATGAGATCTTGTCCCCTTTTCTCTGCTCCACAAAGACCTTGTGCTCTATTAATGAAATTACCCACAAATGGTTTTACAGAGATTTTAATTAATTTTGTGAAAACCTTGGCTGATACAATGCAAATAACAAAATAGCAAAGAGAAGAATTCGATATGAGTGCATTAAACATTAATAATGTTAATCTGTTCTAACATCACAGATGGCAATTACTAATCACTTAAATTCCACGCACGTTTCTGAAAGTCATAAAGATTGCTGACAATTTTAGGATCTGACTCTTTCAAACCATGATCTTACTCTTAATTCAAATTGTGCAATGGTTCAATTTTTAATCACTGAATTCCCATTTTGCTGTTATTTCCTTTGCTCAGTTCCAGTGGTTGTACAATTCATTTTTTAATGAATTACTAACAGTAGAATGTACCTGTAACAAATAATTATATTAGATAGAGTATAACAACTGGGAATTCACTATCTGTTGGAGCGTACTGCCCTCTGACTGACCAGGTTGAAGGTGTTTTACTCTAATTCTAATATTAGTGGGATGGTTGCAAAAAAATGAACTTGCAGGAAATCATTTTTGAATGCTTGGGATCAAAATTTTGCACCTTCTTTTAATTTATTAATTTGCAGAATATGGGTGTCACTAGAAGTCCAGCATTAATTGTCTATCCCTAGTTGCTATTGAGAAGTTGATGGTGAGCCATCCTTTTTATTCAGGGGGTGGGATAACTATGGAGCCATTTAAAAATGGTGAATGGGATCAGAGTCTTGAATTACAGGTACCACCCCCCTTTTTGCTGGTATTCCTGATCTGATCCATTCCATTGTGGGAGTAGGCATCTCCCATCCCTTGCAATATTTGTAGAGTTGGGTCAGCTTTTGGATGACTCCTGCTTCATGGCCCATCAGAGCTGTCATAAACCATAGTCGCACATCACACCTATTAATCTTGTCCAAATAATTTTTAAGACATTGACAAAAGAGATCACAAAAAGATCAAATTACCATAACCATTTAAAGATAGCATGGTAGCATGGTGGTTAGCATAAATGCTTCACAGCTCCAGGGCCCCAGGTTCGATTCCCGGCTGGGTCACTGTCTGTGTGGAGTCTGCACGTCCTCCCCGTGTGTGCGTGGGTTTCCTCCGGGTGCTCCGGTTTCCTCCCACAGTCCAAAGATGTGCGGGTTAGGTGGATTGGCCATATTAAATTACCCGTAGTGTCCTAAAAAGTAAGGTTAGGGGGGGTTGTTGGGTTACGGGTATAGGGTGGATACGTGGGTTTGAGTAGGGTGATCATTGCTCGGCACAACATCGAGGGCAACATCATGTGTAATCCTTCACATGATTACTTTCAGTGAGAAGTAAAGCCAATGGTCCAATCTTGGCCGAGTTGGTTGGGCTGTATATTTTGATTAGATTTCATTTGATGACCCTAGATTTTCTTTTTTTAATTTCGAGTACCCAATTCATTTTTTTCCAATTAAGGGGCAATTTAGCGTGGTCAATCCACCTGCCTGCACATCTTTTGGGTTGTGGGGGCGAAACCCATGCAAACACGGGGAGAATGTGCAAACTCCACACGGACAGTGACCCAGAGCCGGGTTCGAACCTGGGACCTCAGCGCCGTTAGGCTGCAGGGCTAACCCGCTGTGCCACCGTGCTGCACCTGGATGAACAGGGGCTGTTTAGCTCAGGGCTAAATCGCTGGCTTTGAAAGCAGGCCAGCAGCACGGTTCAATTCCTGTAACAGCCTCCCCGAACAGGTGCTGGAATGTGGCGACTAGGGGCTTTTCACAGTAACTTCATTGAAGCCTACTCGTGACAATAAGCGATTTTCATTTTTCATTTCAACAGGGATATCCACTGCTTGCTGAAGTCTAGGCCTGAAGCGTTTAAGTCAGGTGACCCTGACCTAGACAACAAAGCCAGATATGATCTAAAGAAATTCATCAAAGATGCCAAAAGACAGTACCGGACCAAGCTCATGTCCCAGGCTAGCCACAGAGACCCCTGCTATCTATAGCAAGGTCTGCAAGACATAACGGGCTACAAGTTGAAGGCATATAAAATCGCCGGCTCCAATGCACCCCTCCCTGGTGAGCTCAACGCATTCTATGCACGCTTTGAGCAAGAGGTCAGTGAGAGCGAGCCCTCCACTCCAGAAGCCTCGGATGAACTTGTATCTGAGATCACCACTGCAGACGTCATCTCCATGGCCCTGCAGTCTACCCTGGAAACCTAGACAACGAAGACTCCTATGTCAGACTCCTATTTATCGACTACACAAAACCCATCTCCAAACTCAGTGGCCTCGGCTTCGGCTCCTCCCTCTGCGACTGGATCCTGAGCTTTCTAACTGACAGGCCACAATCAGTAAGGGTAGGCAACACTGGTGTCCCACAAGGCTGTGTCCTCAGCCCCCTACTATACTCTTCATACACCTATGACTGTGTGGCCAAATTCCCCTTCAACTCGATTTTCAAATTTGCTGATGACACCACTGTAGTGGGTCGGATGAGACAGAGTACAGCAATGAGTTTGAGAATCTGGTGAACTGGTGCGATGACAATAATCTCTCCCTCAATGTCAACCAAACGAAGGAGATTGTCATCAACTTCAGGAATCTTAGTGGAGAACATGCCACTATCTACATCAATGGGAACGAAGTAGAAAGGGTGGAGAGCTTCAAGTTTTTAGGTTTACAGATCACCACACCAACAACCTGTCCTGGTCCCCCCCATGCCGACACTAAAGTTAATAAAGCCCATCAACGACTCCACTTTCTCAGAAGACTAAGGACATTTGGCATGTCAGCTACGACTCTCACCAACTTCTACAGATGCACCATAGAAAGCATTCTTTCTGGTTGTATCACAGCTTGGTATGGAGCCTGCTCTGCCCTAGACCGCAGGGAATGACAAAAGGTTGTGAATGTAGCCCAGTCCATCATGTAAACCAGCCTCCCATCCATTGACTCTATCTATAATTCCCACTGCCTCAGAAAGTCACCCAGCATAATTAAGGACCCCACGCACCCCGGACATGTTCTCTTTCACCTTCTTCTGTCAGGAAAACGATACTAAAGTTTGAGGTCACGTACCAACCGACCCTGCTGCCATCAGACTTTTGAATGGACCTACCTCGTATTAAGTTGATCTTCTCTCTGCACCTTGCTATAACTTTTATAACTTGCAAAGCTGTTTTACAGCTTTACCTCCTCATCAGAGTCTTCGTTGTCAGAGCCATATCTCCATTTAGTGATATGGACTGAAACAATTTGTGCTTTCCAGATTTCAACTGTTCTTCTTTAAGTCAGAGGATTGTCTCCGTGAGCTTTCTGTTTTTTGTTAACAGATGCAGTGGCAAGATCACTGCATGGTTCTCCATCCGCCTTGCTCCTAATTTTCAAAAGGAATTGATTAGTGATTGTTTCATCTCCTTTGCTATTTGCTTTCTTTGCCTTGAAGAAGCACTGTGGATTTTTAAAAGGATGTGGCTTAATCAGTTTGCTTGGTGTCACTACACAGTCCTGAATAACTGATGCCATGCTATCAATGTAATTTTTCTTTCATAACAGGCATCATCTGTGAAAAATGTGCACCTAAAGTGCACCTAAAGCCTACTGCAAGAGGCAGTAACAGATCACTTTTGGGAAAGTCCAAGTCACTTTCTTCTTCCGATTTGCTGTCTTATTTCCTAGCTTTGGAAGAATCACTTGGCATTTGTTCAGGTTCAGTTAGTGACAGGTCTACTCGTTCGCAGTTGTTTATCATTGTTTCACCCCACCTAAACTTTTTTGGACACGAAGGACAGTTTAGTATGGCCAATCACCTGACCTGCACATCTTTGAACTGTGGGAGGAAGCCAGAGCACCCAGACTCTGCACAGGCAGTGACGCAAGCCAGGAATTGAACCTAGGACACTGGAGCTGTGAAACAAACGTGCTAACCTCTGTGCTACCATGCTGTCCTTGTCTTGTGAGAAGCCAACCCTTCTCACAAGTCAATCGATGCGTTGGTGCAGACTCGATGGGCTGAAGGGCCTCTTCTGCACGGTAGTATTCTGTGATCACAAAAATTGACAACTCAAGTTGCTTTTGCGGCAAACTGACCAACAGTACTTTACAATCATTACGATGTTCATTTTACAACTGAAGGTGATTAAATTCAATCATTGGTGATGACTGTGTGGGATTATTAGTAAAGGTGTCCAACTATTGATATGAAATAAAATGACTCCGCAACCGTCAGTTGTGTATTCAATATACACCGGGGTGATTTTCGGCCATGTTGCTCCCATATTACTCCCAACCCAAATTCTGCTACATCAGGGAAATTCCAGGAGTGGCCTGCAACGGGATTTGCGCTGGACGCAAAACAGTTTGCGATATTCCCGAGCAAACAGAATCAGGTTCACATACAGCGAGGACTTACGCTTCATTTAAATATATTTCAATATTTAAAATCGGCTTAACACCGACTGTTCTGGGAAGTGCTTTTTCCCCACCCTTAATATGGCACCAGCGGGAATCACTACTGGTCTCCAGACATGATGATCATGCCAGGGGGCCCGGAGGCAGTTGTAGCCCCCGGGTGGTTGGGGACATGGAAGGTAGTGGGACCCTGACAGTGCCAAACCGGTAGTGCCAACCTGGGGGGAGGCACCTGAAGAGGGCGGGGACAGAAGGGGCAGGGCCTGAAGGGGTGGGGACAGAAGGGCGGGGACCTGAATGGAGTGGAACCTGAAAGGGCAGGGCCTGAATGGCTGGGACCTAAAGGGAGAGGCACATATAGGGTGACCCATTGGGAGGTCCCCGATGCCACTGATCTATGTTTGGTTTGCGAGGGGGGTCGGACACTGCCATCAATTGGGGGAGGTGGTTCCTGAAGTCCATGGGGGTGGGTGTAGGGGATCTTAAATTTGACTTTGAGGCTGGGGCACCCTTGAAAAATGGCACTCTGACTTCTGACTTCTGAGAAGCCAGGCTTGCAGGCGTGTTTAGGCCCCACCCCTCACAATGATGGCGCAAAACCCTTCAAAAAAAATGACAAAGTGGGGGACATCTCATTGGGAAACCTGCCCATTTCTCTGAGCAAAAACACTCCAATTGTCTGACCGAACCTGACATTTTCTGGGAGAATTCCACCCAACATTGCAAGAAGTCAAAACCTTTTTAGTTGCATCATGCTTCTTTGGAGTGTCTTATGGCAATAGTTTTATAAAAGGTTCTGTCACATTCAATTTGTCCAACTTCAATACATACTGTTAAGTTGACAGATATTTATGACTTGAATCAGCAGGTGCTTTCATCTCCGAAGCACTATTTTTTATATTGTGGAGATTTTCAAACCTGTTATGTCCAGTAAAAATATATCATATTCCTAACCTTCAAGATATAAACGTTATTCAATGTGGGCTTTTTGAAATCAGCCATTTTAAGAATGAAAAGTCAATGTGGTGTAAAAAAGGGTTGCCATAGTCCTATCTCCCATCGATCACGTACCTACTTTGCTCCAGCTGCTCCACCCCCTCTGAGACAGTAAATCATCCATCACATTTCTGCTCTCTTTAACTCTGAAGAAGAGTCATGAAAACTCGAAACATTAACTTTGTTTCCCTCCACAGATGCTGCCAGACCTGTTGAGTTCTTCCAACATTTTCTGTTTTTATTTCAGATGATCCAGCTTCTGTATTCAAAAGCGGCCTCACTGCCTTACAAGGATGAAAGGAAACATTCTAGACTGAGTTGTCAACTGTGCCCATCCTAAAACCATCAGGAGACATTTCTGAATTGAATGGATTTTTTTAAGTCAAAGAAGGTGATTGCTTTTCTTTGGAGGGACAATTTAGCATGGCCAATCCATGCTAACATGCACATCTTTTGGACAGTGGGAGTAAACTGGAAACCCACGCAGACACGGGGAAATAGTGCAAACTCCACACAGACAGTCACCTGAGGTCAGAATCGAACCCCGGTCTATGGCGCTGCGAGACAACAGTGCTAACCACTGTGGCACTGTGCCGACCTGCATGTGATTGCTTTAACCCTCCTCAGGATGAATATCTTAAAACAATAGGCCAGAATGTGGCCAATCAACTGAAAACTGTCATCATATTTGGAAAGAAAATCTGAAATTCAGAGGCGTCACATGCCCTTTGTAACCTTAAGTGCTGACTGGAGAAAGTAAGACACAGCAACAGCAGGAAAGGCGGTAACCCACCTATGTCTTAAAATAATCGGAGGTTGTACTATCGTAAACTCTTGAACCTGCTCCTTTTTATGCCACCACTCCAGCAAACTGACCTTTTGGTAATGAAACTACAAGCACAAACTTCATGACCTGCAGAAAATCCATCCCTTTAAGAAAATGTTGAAACAACTTTGGTATACGACTTCTTCAAGAGTAATACGTCTTCTTCATTAGGCTTGCAACATGTCATTTTGCAGAATGAGTCAATCATGTAAATTATGAATCATTAGTTTGCCTGGAAAAGTGCACTACTCTCATCAACTGTATTTTCCTTGAGCGTGTGTGTGACTATGTGAGTGAGTACAGTAGTGTTAGATTGCGGGGTGAGTGCGCAAGTTAAAATTGTCAATATTTAAACCCATGAAAAGCTTGCTACTGGTTATTCAAATTGTCCATACACTCATGGGTCAAAAACCACATACATCTTCCTCTCACAAACTTACTCATTACGGGCAATTGGGAAGGAAACAGGGATTTCAGCAGTTCTCTCTCACCCTGCCTGTAACAAAGCCCAACACATTTAACCAATCAGGATTGGCCTATGCAAGATTGATTAAACATGCAGACAATATATAAATTACCAATACCCTGGATTTACATGCCTCCTTGTCAGTTTAATTGTTCCATCATCAGAAACGAGCATATCTTGTTGCAGTCGGCCTAGTAGGTCAGATCTGGCTCTGTAAACATTGAAAACATTCTTTGGTGTTCGAAAGTTATTAATTTGCCATAACTTATGGTTTACCTTATGGTTTACCTCCACACTTAATTGGTGCAGTATTTCCTGTTTTAGTATTGCGCATTATAAGATCTTTATTTGTTACTCCTTTTATTACAAAGGTCTTCCAGTTTTTTCATCTGGACCACTTGTAGAGAAGATGGCTTGAGAGAAGACTGGAATTCTGGCTCTTCATATATCTTCAAATAGATCAAGGCAGGATTCTGCGATCCTGAGGCTAAGTGTTGATGCCGTCAGAAATGCCGTCGCGTGTCTCCCCCGCCTGTTCGGCCATGTTTAAGGGGTGCGGCAAGAAAGGCCATTTCATGGCAGTCTGCTAGGCCCGGGCGGTCGCTGCGGTCCCAGGCGGCGAGTGCGGATCGCCGCTCCAATCCTCTCCGCGGGCCCCGAGCGGCCCACGAACATCACCAGCTTCCTCCCCCAGCGCCACGTGGGGCTCCTGGGCGCCGCCATCTTGCTCTGCCGACGCCACGTGCGGGGGATGGGCGCCGCCATTTTGTCCATCCCCAGCAATGTGCGACCAGCGGGCGCCGCCATCTTGGAACGGCCCCAAGGACCCCAGCACGGCTGACCACACACCACCCGAAGACGATTCCGAACTTCTGCCACATTTGGCACCGGTGACCCTGGACCAGTCTTGACCCCGCACCCTCTCCACAGCAACGATGACGGTATTAATCAACGGGCACGAGACGTCCTGTCTACTCGACTCTGGGAGCACGGAAAGCTTTATACACCCTGACACGGTAAGGTGCTGTTCCTTTCCTGTCCACCCCGTCAATCAAAAAATTGCCCTGGCCTCTGGTCCCATTCAGTTGCAATCAAAGGGTATTGTGTAGCGAACCTCACGGTCCAAGGGAGGGAGTTCAAGAACTACAGGCTCTACGTCCTCCCCCACCTCTGTGCATCCACTCTCCTAGGGTTAAATTTCCAGTGTAATCTCCAAAGTCTAACTTTCACATTCGGCGGCCCTATACCCCCCTCACTGTCTGCAGCCTCTACACCCTCAAGGTCGATCCCCCATCCCTGTTTGCAATCCTCACCCCGGATTGCAAACCCGTCGCCACTAGGAGCAGACGATACAGTGCCCAGGATCGGACGTTCATCAGGTCCGAGGTCCAACAGCTCCTGAGGGAAGCAGTCATCGAGGCTAGCAACAGCCCCTGGAGAGCCCAAGTAGTGGTGGTAAAGACCGGGGAGAAGAATAGGATGGTCATGGACTACAGTCAGACCATCAACAGGTTTACGCAGCTGGACGCGTACCCTCTCTCCCGCATATCCGACCTGGTAAACAGGATTGCGCAATACAAGGTCTTCTCCACGGTGGACCTCAAGTCCACCAGCCACCAGCTCCCCATCCGTGTGAGTGCTCGCAAGTACTGATGTACCATCAATTGAACGCGAGACGAGTTGCTGAACAAAAGTATGGCTTTAATCTGCTAGATGTTAGCCCTGTGGTCGATTACAGTAGAAGGACGACCGCCGGGAGTGCTGGGTATTTATACCCCACCCTGGAGGCGGGGTTAACTCAGCCTCTCGACCAATCGGGGAGCCGTCACATGACAGGTCTCAACCAACCGGTCAAGAGGCACATGACCGACCAGGGCCAATGGTAAGCCGGTGTTCTGCATCAATGGCAGGCAGCTATGCTAATCATACCACCACATTCACCCCTTGCGGAGAAAGAAGCCGGGGGGGGTGTGTCAACGAGAGCTGGGGGGGGGGGGGAAGAACTGGTGGTATGAATAGTAAGGAGAGAATGAAAAAAAATGTATCCTTGGCTTCCCACTGGCCCAGACATTTAGCAACAGTACATAGTGCCCATACAAGGTGCATGGTGGTGTTGAAGTCAAATGGACTCGATCAGCCTTTTCGTTGCCCGTGACGTCCTGGCAGACCGCCGCAGTGGAGTTGGTGACGTTGGTTCAGCCGATGGTGGTGGTTCAGCTGATGTCCTGGACTCCGGGAGCGATGGTCCTTGAACTGTCTCCGTACCCTGGGCTGGTGGGGGAGACACCATGGATGGGGGAGGGGTGGCCTGGGTGGGGCGCTGGGGGAAAAAGGACGGGGGGGGGTCTGTGGTGAAAGGGGGGAGAGCCGCACGCCGGCGGGTGCCAGGTCCCGGAGGGAGACCGTGCCCTGCCGACCGTCGGGGTACTCCATGTACGCATACTGCGGTTTGCGTGGAGTAACTGGACTTGTTCCACCAACGGGTCGGACTTGTGCACCCGCACATGCTTCCGGAGCAAGATGGGTCCGGGGGCGGCCAGCCACGTCGGGAGAGGGGATCCGGAGGACGACTTCCTGGGGAAAACAAGAAGGCGTTCATGAGGTGTCTGATTAGTTGAGGTACAGAGGAGGGAGCGGATAGAATGTAGGGCATCGGGGATAACCTCTTGGCATCGGGAAATAGGGAGATCTCTGGACCGGAGGGCCAGTAGTACCGTCTTCTAGATGGTACCATTCTCCCGCTCGACCTGTCCGTTACCCCGGGGGTTATAGCTGGTCGTCCTGCTAGAGGCAATGCCCCTGCTGAGCAGGAATTGACGCAGCTCGTCGCTCATAAAGGAGAACCCCCGATCGCTGTGTATGTACGCAGGGTAGCCGAACAGGGAGAAGATGGCGAGGAGGGCCTTAATGATGGTCGATGTGGTCATGTCGGGGCAGGGAATGGCGAAGGGGAAGCGGGAGTATTCATTGATCACCGTCAGGAAGTAAATATTGCGGCTGCTAGAGGGAAGGGGCCCCTTGAAGTCTATGCTGAGACGTTCGAAGGGGCGGGATGCTTTGATCAGATGCGCGCGCTCGGGGCGGTAGAAGTGCGGTTTGCACTCTGCGCAGATGTGGCAGTCACGGGTTACTGTCCTGACTTCCTCGATGGAGTAGGGCAGGTTGCGGGTCTTTATGAAATGATAGAAACGGGTCACCCCTGGATGGCACAGGTCTGCGTGGAGGGAGCGGAGGCGGTCTATCTGCGCACTGGCGCAGGTACCGCAGGACACGGCATCAGGAGGCTCATTGAGCTTCCCAGGACGATACAGGATATCGTAGTTGTACGTGGACAACTCGATCCGCCACCGTAAGATCTTGTCATTCTTAATCTTGCCCCTCTGTGCATTATCGAACATGAAGGCTACTGACTGTTGGTCTGTGAGGAGGGTAAACTTCCTGCCGGCCAAATAGTGCCTCTAATGTCGCACAGCTTCGACTATGGCCTGGGCTTCCGTTTCCACTGAGGCGTGGCGGAGTTCGGAAGCCTGGAGGGTTCTGGAGAAGAAGGCCACGGGTCTGCCCGCTTGGTTCAGGGTGGCCGCCAGAGCTACTTCTGATGCGTCGCTCTCGACCTGGAAGGGGAGGGACTCGTCGATTGCGCGCATCGTGGCCTTTGCGATGTCCGCTTTGATGCGGCTAAAGGCCTGGCAGGCCTCTGACGATGACGGGAAGGTCGTGGACTGAATGAGGGGATGGGCCTTGTCGGCGTAATTGGGAACCCATTGGGCGTAGTAAGCGAAGAAACCCAGGCAGCGTTTAAGGGATTTGAGGGTATTGGGGAGAGGGAGTTCCATCAGGGGGCGCATGCGTTCGCGTTCGTAGCCGAGGATGGCTAGACGGTCGGTGCTAGACACGCACTTATCCTTATTGTAAGTTAGGTTAAGGAGTTTTGCGGTTTGGAGGAATTTTCGGAGGTTGGTTTCATGGTCCTGCTGGTCGTGGCTGCAGATGGTGACGTTATCGAGATACGGGAAGGTAGCCCGTAATCCGTACTTGTCGACCATTCGGTCCATCTCCCGTTGGAAGACCGAGACCCCATTTGTGACACCGAATGGAACCCTGAGGAAGTGGTAGAGGCGCCCATCTGCCTCGAATGCGGTGTACTTGCGGTCACTCGCGTGAATGGGGAGCTGGTGATCAGCGGACTTGAGGTCCATCATGGAGAAGACTTTGTATTTCGCAATCTCGTTTACCACGGCGTAAATACGGGGAGAGGAGACGCGTCCAGTTGCGTAAACCGGTTGATGGACTGGCTGTAGTCGATGACCATCCGGTTTTTCTCCCCAGTCCGGACCACCAGCACCTGGGCTCGCCAGGGACTGTTGCTGGCCTCGATGACCCCTTCCTTCAGCAACCTATGGACCTCGGAACTGATGAAGGTCCGGTCCTGGTCGCTGTACCGTCTGCTCTGTGTCGCGACGGGTTTGCAATCGGGGGTGAGATTAGCAAACAAGGAAGGGGGGTCCACTTTGAGAGACGCGAGACTGCAGACAGTGAGGGGGGTATAGGGCCGCCGAATTGGAAGGTCAAGCTCTGCAGGTTGCACTGGAAGTCCAGTCCTAGAAGTGCCAGTGCACAAAGGTCGGGGAGGATAAGGCGTTTATAATTTTTAAAAACCTTACCCTGGACCGTGAGGTCCGCGATGCAGCACCCGGTGATGCGGACGGAGTGCGAACCTGAGGCTAACCCTATTTTGTGTTTTACAGGGTGGACAGGGACGCGCAGCGTCTTAACGTGTCAGGGTGTACGAAGCTTTCCGTGCTCCCGGAGTGCAGCAGGCAGCCCATCTCGTGCCCGTTGAGGTGTATTAGCGTCGTCGTCTTGGCGAGCGTGCGTGGACGTGACCTGTCGAGCTGAATGGCTCGTGACCCGCACGTGGAGTCGGGGCCCCAAGATGGCGGCGCCCAGGACCCGCTCGTGGAGTCGGGGCCCCAAGATGGCGGCGCCCAGGACCCGCACGTGGAATCTGGGCCCCAAGATGGCAGCGCCCAGGACCCGCTCGTGGAGTCGGGGCCCCAAGATGGCGGCGCCCATGACCCGTACGTGGAGTCGGGGCCCCAAGATGGCGGCGCCCACAGGGCCCTCGTGGTTGCTGGGGGCGGGGTTAGCGCTGCCGGCGGTCCGATCGGAGCGACTGAGAGCGGGGGCAGAGAGGTGCGCAGGCCAGGCGCAGGGGCCCGGGGGTGGGGGGGGGGGAGATTTGTGCGGTGCGCAGGAAGGGCCCGGAAGGGCCCAGAGTAGGAGATCCCCGGTCGCTGCGCGGCGCAGCAGCAACCGATTTGGCCTGGCAGACCGACGAAAAATGGCCCTTCTTCCCGCAGCTCTTACAAAGGGCGAAACGGGCCGGGCAGCGCAGGCGGGGGTGTTTGGCAAGCCCATAGAAATAGCAGCGGGGCCCCGCTGACTTGTCGGGGCGTCCCGCGGCGCAGGCCTGAGGGGGGTCAGGAGCGGCGGATGGCGGTGGGGAAGCATGCCAGAAGGCCCAGGGAGCTGCAGTGCGGCTGGGGACATAGGCGCGGGCGTTTAAGTCGGCGACCTCCAGGGAGGTGGAGAGAGTCCGTTCCTCAGTTGGGCTGAGGTCGTCTTTTTCCAGCATCCGCTGGCGGATAGCGGCGGACTGCATCCCAGCCACGTAAACATCTCTAATCAAACGTTCCATGTGCTCAGTGGCTGAAACTTCGAGGCAGGAGCAATTCCTCCCCAGGACAGCAAGGGCCCGGTAGATATCGTCTAAGGGCTCTCCGGGGAACTTTTGCCTGGTAGCCAGCAGATGCCGGGCGAACACTCGGTTTATCGGCTTAAGAAATTTTCCTTTTAGCTTGTCCATGGCCACGTCGTATTCTTTTTCTTCCCCTATCATCGCGTAGGCCGCCATGCCGACGCTGGAATGGAGAATATGAAGCTTCTGTGCCATGGTGGGGGGGGGGTGCTTGCGGTCGCCAGATAGCTATCGAAACACACCAGCCAATGCTTGAAGATTTCCGATGCATTCGGAGTTTGCGGGCTGATGCGGAGGCATTCGGGCTTGATCCGGAGCTCCATCTTCAAATTTCTAGCTCATTAAATTGATGTACCATCAATTGAATGCGAGACGAGTTGCTGAACAAAAGTATGGCTTAAATCTGCTGGATGTTAGCCCTGCGGTCAATTACAGTAGAAGGACGACCGCCGGGAGTACTGGGTATTTATACCCCGCCCTGGAGGCGGGGTTAACTCAGCCTCTCGACCAATCGGGGAGCAGTCACATGACTGGTCTCAACCAACCGGTCGAGAGGCACATGACCGACCAGGGCCAATGGTAAGCCAGTGTTCTGCACCAATGGCAGGCAGCTATGCTAATCATACCACCACAAATACACTGCCTTTGAGGCAGATGGGTGGCTCTAGCACTTTTTAAGGGTTCCTTTCGGTGTCACTAATGGGGTCTCGGTCTTCCAGTGAGAGATGGACCGAATGGTTGACCGATACGGTTTACGGGCAACATTCCCGTATCTCGATAATGTCACCATCTGCGGCCACGACCAGCAGGACCACGACACCAACCTCCGAAAATTCCTCCAGACCACGAAAATCCTTAACCTAACGTATAACAAGGATAAATGCCTGTTTAGCACCGACCGCCTAGCCATCCTTGGCTATGTAGTGCAAAATGGAGTGATAGGCCCCGACCCGGAATGCATGCGCCCCCTTATGGAGTTTCCCCTCCCCCACTGCTCCACGGCTCTGAAGCGCTGCCTTGGGTTCTTCTCTTACTACGCTCAGTGGGTCCCCAACTATGCCGACAAAGCCCATCCTCTCATCCAAACAACTAGTTTCCCCCTGTCGACGGAGGCCCGCCAGGCCTTCAGCCGCATCAAAGCAGATATTGCAAAGGCCACGATGTGCGCCATCGATGAATCCCTCCCCTTCCAAGTCGAGAGCGACGCGTCCGACGTAGCTCTGGCGGCCACCCTCAACCAAGAGGGCAGACCCGTGGCCTTCTTCTCGTGTACCCTCCACGCTTCAATCTTCGGTCAAGAAGGAAGCACAGGCCATAGTAGAAGCTGTGCGACATTGGAGGCATACCTGGCCGGCAGGAGGTTTACCCTCCTCACGGACCAACGGTCGGTAGCTTTCATGTTCAACAATGCACAGCGGGGCAAGATAAAGAACGATAAGATCTTGCGGTGGAGGATCAAATTATCCACCTATAACTACGAGATCCGGTATCGTCCCGGGAAGCTAAACGAGCCTCCTGATGCCCTGTCCCGCGGCACATGTGCCAACGCACAAGTCGACCGCCTCCGAGACCTTCACGAGGACCTCTGCCGGGGGTCACTCATTTCTTCCATTTCATAAAGACCCGCAACCTGCCCTACTCCATCGAGGAGGTCAGGACAGTCACTAGGAACTGCCACATCTGCACGGAGTGCAAGCCGCACTTCTACCGTCCGTAGAAAGCACATCTGATAAAGGCCTCCCGTCCCTTTGAACGCCTCAGCATGGACTTCAAAGGTCCCCTCCCCTCTACTAACCGCAACACGTACTTCCTCAACGTGATTGACGAGTACTCCCGCTTCCCGTTCGCCATCCCCTGCCCCGACATGACCACAACCACCATCATCAAAGCACTCCACAGCATTTGTTCCCTGTTTGGATTCCCCGCCTACGTACACAGTGATAGGAGATCCTCTTTTATGAGTGATGAACTGCGTCAATTCCTGCTCAGCAAAGACATTGCCTCGAGCAGGACAACCAGTTACAACCCCCGGGGTAACGGACAGGTCGAGAGGGAGAACGGAACGGTCTGGAAGACCGTCCTACTGACCCTACGGTCCAGTAATCTCCCAGTCCCCCGCTGGCAGGAGGAGTCCATCTCCTTTCCCCCTCTTCACCTTGTGGTAGTATGACTAGAGGTATTACGATAACTAGCAATGCCGAGACACCATTGGTGGAGAAGGCTCACTGCTCATTGGCCCAATGGTAGGTGACACTAGTCACCCTTTGGCTAGAGCTGCAAGGTAGCTCCGCCCTGTAAGGTGGGGTATAAGAGCCCCCGTGTTCCCCACAGCTTCCTTTCTGTACCTGAGCTGCTGGGGAACCATCTTGTCTATTAAAGCCTTCAGTTCAGACTACAACTTCGCTTCTGTGGTCAATTGACAACGCATCACACCTCACTGTAAAAATCAGGGTTAATATCTTGTATCAGCTTCTCTCTATCTTCAGCCTTACTCATCATTTCTTACCTCCTCTGGCATTTCTTTTGTTTTAATAAATTTAGTGAACCCAATTAATTTTTTCCAGTTAAGGGGCAATTTATCGAGGCCAATCCACCTACCTTGCACATCTTTGGATTGTAGGGACGAAACCCATGCAAACACGGGGAGAATGTGCAAACTCCACACGGACAGTAACTCTTGGCCAGGATTGAACCTGGGACCTCAGTGCCGTGAGGCAGCTGCGTTAACCACTGCACCACCGTGCTGCCCCTCTCTTCCTGCATTTCTTGTCAATCAACTGTATCCAATTGCTTTTGAACCTTTAAACAATTACTAATTTTTATTTAGTCAGCAAGCCTCTTTGAGTATGAGCTGCTGCCCTTTTGGAGTTACTGTGATGTCCAGTCCTCCATGTGTAGTCACACTCCCTGTGCAAGGAAGTGCTTCCATGGGCGTGTGCTGCAATTAGATGCCTGCTCTGGGCTCATGATATTTGACAAATTCAACTTCCCATTTTGCGAACTCTTACAGGGCCCCCCTGTGATATGGTGTTGCTGGTGCTTAATCCAAGATTTAAATCTTCAGCCTTTGATGTTCTTTCTGCTACAAACCTGCAGGAAGTATAAACATCAACTTTGTCTTTTTATATTCAACATCATGGGGATTCCTGAGGGTTTCAATTTATTTGCTTTTTTTCTCTATTAGAAATATCTTTTGGCACTGGGTTTTGCATCTACACCGCTTTCCAGTTTTCTTTGATGCACCAACGTCCCTCAGGGATGGGAATCTGCCCCCCTTCCCTAGGCCGATTTAAATATGACTCCAGTCCCGCACGCATGATTAACTCTTGCTGTCCTCGAAAGCGGTCTTTCTAAAAGAATGGGAAGGCCAGAAAGGTGGCTTTGTCAGCATTTGCCCAATGCCACCAGAGCAAATGAAACAAAACATTTTCTCTGGACTCATTTTATCACTTTTTGAATCGCATCTGTGCAATCTTGAACTTGGCCACAAAACCACCTTTGCCCTTCAAGCTTTCCAAGTCTCTTTTTCCTGTTGATTGATCTTGAAGCATTTTTGTTTACTTTGGCCTGGCCTGGCCTCACTTCTAATGTGCTTGTTTTGCATGTGCTGCATACGGCTTTTGAAAGCTGCCTATGCACGCTTGACAAATTTATTATTAAATCTACCCCACCCACATTATGTCACTAAGCAAAGTGTGGTGAGCACCAGTTCTTATGCATTTTCTCATTTATTATTGTTTGCCTAAATCATCACTTGGTAATGTTTGACCTCTAAAGTGGCACCAATCATTTACAAGTAAGCGCAAAGCTACAATTATTTAAGTACTTTCATAGCACTAAAGGTGATGCAATGTATTACTTAATTAACGGAATAATTTGTGTAGCTTGGCAAGAAAAGATATTAGCAGTACCTTGACTTTTAATTCCTGGCTTTTGGAAGTGATCCCTTTATTTCTGGCGTGACTACATTAGCGGTCACGCACTCACAAACTCACCATCGAGTAACACCAGAATGCATTATGTTCTGTGGTGCGTCAAATCTGAGAAATAAATAATCCCATTTAGTTAATGCAACTGGATCACAAACGGTTCGGAGGTTATTCAAGTTTTGCTCGATGACTGTGTGATTATTACCTAATCAGCCAAAATTGGAATACTTGTGCCCATCCTGTTATGTTTTTGATTCTTTCTATTAAAATGTCAGTTTGCTTTTATTACAATTAAAATGTCATTGAATACAAGTTCTGTACTGGTAGGTGTCCTTTTTTGCATACAGTTCCTAAGTTGTGTCCTTAACCAAAAAAAGTTTGTTTGTAAAATGGATGATGGTGGAGTGGGTATGAAAGAGAGGGGATCTGATCGAGGTATCTAAAATACTAAATATGATTGATAAAATAAACGTGCACCACAAGGAGCCACACAAAGGGTTAATTGGCAAGAAAAGAACTCATGGAAGTAGATGGTGATATTTTAGTATGGATAAGGGATTGGTTGATGTATAGAAAGCAAAGAATGAACATAAGCACAGGCAAAATTCTGTGTTGTGGCCTCAGCTATTTACAATCTATATTAATAACTTAGATGAAGCAACAAAGGGTAATGCTTAAAAGTTTGCTGTGATATCAAGCTGGGTGGGAAAGCAAACTGTGGGGAGGACACAGAGAGGCTGCAAAGAGATGTAGATAGTTTAAGTGTGTAGGCAACAAGATGGTAGATGGAGTATGATGTTGGGAAGTCTGAACTTATTCTCTTTTGACGTAAGAGTGGAAAAGCAAAACATTTTTTAAAAGATGTAAAACTGATAAATACTTACAAATAAGTATTTGTATGTAGGTTCAAAGAGGCTTGAGAGTACTTGAAGTAAAAAAAATGCTTGTACAAAGAATGCAGAAAGTTAGCATGCATGAAAGTTAGGAAGGCAAATGGCATGTTGGCCTTCATTACAAAGGGATTGGAGTACAATAATAAAGAAGCCTTTCTATAATTGTACAGGGTTCTGGTGAGACTACATCTGGAATATTATTTGCAGAATTAGTCACCACATTTAAGAAAGTATATACTTTTATTGGGGGCAGTGCAGCAAAGGTTCACTAAGTTGGTCCCAGGGAACAGGGGGTTGTCCTATAATGAGAGGTTGAGTAAATTGGGCTTATACTCTCTAGTGTTCAGAAGGATGAGAGGGAATCTCATTGAAACCTACACAATTGTGAAGGGGCTTGACAGGGTAGATGCTGAGAATTTGGCTGAGGAGTTTAAAACACAGGCCTGGATTCCCAGTCCTGCGATGCTGGCAATGCAGATTGCGATTGGACGGAGAATCACACATCCGGATGAAATTGAGATTTGTGCCAGATGCCGAACCGACTGTATGCTCCAGCCCCCCACTGGTGGCTGGATCAGAGTTCTCGCCCTGCCTCCACTTAGTTGGCCTTGTACCCGAATCTCCCGTCCTTCATACCAGGAAACACGAGGGTGGGATTCACTCCAGGTATCACCAAACGTGCACCTGACAAGATGGACCTCGTCATGGGCCAAGGGGATAATTCCTTAAGGGAGTTTTCCCCAAAGTCCAGTTAGTTAGGGGGCCCCTGCAGCGTTCCCTTTAATCAGGGTGTATCTGGGGGAGGTCCCTTTAGTTCGGGGGTCCCTGTGGGCGTCTCCCTGTTTAGGGCATCCCTGTCTAGGGTCTCCCTATTCAGTGATTCCTGGGGGACAGACTCAAGTGTATGATTGGAATGCACCTACCTCTCTTTGATGTGGTCAGTGTTTGTGAAAATTGGGGTTACACCACTTAGAGTCACTGATCCATGAAGGGAGATAAATGCATCAAGGCTGCAGCTTATTTGTGAAAGCTATTGATCACAGGGAACCAGAGAATCACAAAGGGCCGGAAACTCTGGTGCCAGACCCGCCAAATTGATGCAAATGGGTCATTCAACCCCATTTGCATCCCTGCTGGCGCCCGGTCGTGGACCTCAATCCCGGTTCCAGTGGAAGGTTGGAGCATCGCATTCGCCAAACCCGATTTTCCCCCGATCCTTCCTCCCATTGGGAAATGCACTTCAGACATCATGGGATTGAGAATCCTGCTCATAGTCTTCCAAATGGAGAATCCTGCCCAACGCCTCAGGATAAGGAGCCAAACAGTTAGAGCTGAGATTAGAAGAAATTATTGTCTTAAAAGATGTGAATCCTTGGAATTCTCTACCAAGATTTCAAACCTTCATTGAATATAATTCACTTTTGAGCATGCAACACTCCACGTCTACGCAGAAGTTGTGCTCATGATCCTCAGGTGAGGTTCAAATCCACAACTTTTTGTGTTATAACTTTAGCAGTTATGCCAAACTGCCAGTTTAAAGTAAAGCATGTAAAAATTCATAATGCCACATAAAAAAGGCACACTCTTGAAGTATCATCTTTCTAACTCCAAGAATAAAATTGCAAGACAAGAATTGGTGCAAGATGTTATAACTAATTAAAGTTCAAAGTGAGAACCTGTTGTTCTGTATTCTGTATTGCCAGGTTAAGGGCAAATTACATAATTGTTTGCCCTTCATAAAACCAACCTATCAGTAATTCCTAAAGACAGTACACATGCAGTCCCTTGCAGCTGTTCAACCACACTTTAAATCACTTTAAACACACTTTAACAGCAGACCAATTAGTTGGAAGGGAGGAGGGACGAGTGCATCGAATTTTCTGCAGATGTAAGTGGCACTGTGAAGCTAGGTAATTTTATTTTATTGGTGTGGGAGTATATAATAATCAGCTGCCAAAGTGCTTGATTTGCTAAAGAAAGAAACATTAGCACTGTGGGGTCAGGTATAATATGAGTTAAATGAAGGGTAAAGCTACCTGTGAGATACCCACAAAGAGTTGAATTCTAACCTCGTACACTGCATGTTACAATAGAAGAGACTAGTGTCCCTTTTCTTCATAGCAATCATGCTTTCTGATTGAGGCTACCAGGTTTGCAGCGAGTTATGTGCCACTGTGCCTTGGAGACTTGCGCTCACCTGAGACTAGGCTGTGACTGCACAACTCGTTTTACCCAGGATCTCGGTGGTCAATCAGTCTGCGGGGTTCGGATGAAAATCCAGACGCTGGCCGTGCAAACCCTTTACACTATCCAATCCCTAAATGTCCTACCCTCCCCTTCTGTGGTATTCCAAGGCTTGTGAAACCAAGTATAATGGGGGATGAGTCGAAAAGCTCCGAGCCCCATTTTCCAACACTAAGCTGTTCTATTGTTGTAATTTATAGAAATATCCTAGCAGGTTATTGCTCACTTTGTGGCAAATGAAGTTCATAGGATAAGACTCTCACCATAGTTTCAGTTATAGCTTTTCCCCTTTCCGCTCACTAGATACTAGTACTGAAGGTGAAAATTGGTAAAGCTCACTGACTACATGTTTTAATTTCTCACTAAAATAAAAAGTGAAAAAGGTTAATATAGAAATCAACAGATGTTAGCAGGTTTACTCCAGTGCTGACTCTGCTACTCCCTAATAAGACGGTCCCATTTCCACGCGCCTCAACTGCAACTACACAGCCAGCAGCGATAGGGGACGGGAGCGTCCACCTGGACAGCCTGGATGGTACTCAAATCCATATCTCGAGAAGTGAAGAGGGGAGACTTGCCCTCATTGCACCTTTTCGCATCCTCAGTCTGAACCGAACAAAGGCTTATCCTTTGAGGCTGTTACTATGATTTTGCAGAGTTTACTGTGGTCAGAACGCATGGCAATTACATGCTGTGAGTGACTTGAGAGACTTTTCCAGAATCATTGGCGCTTCCTCACATCGTGTAATTGACCTTAATATTTAAAAATAAAACCCAGGCAGTAATGCACCAGTGTGCTACTATTGCGAAAATAAGCTTTTGAATTATACAAGGATTGTAGATTAAAGGTCAAATTGATAGGTCACAGCTATTATAGGTTGGGGAGAGAATATTTTTATAAGGGTTTGAGTGGGTGTTGAAACCTGGTAAATATATCCATTTACAATCAGTTTCGACATAGATTAATCAATTTGACAATCTAGGACATTGTCAAACACACAGCAGCCATTTACACCACAGTGCACTATCTGATTCCCTGCAGATCATGCTGTGAATCCGCCTCTGGAAGTTAGTGAGATAAAAAACTGTCAGTAACATTCATCAGGGGATTTGTAGAGATAAAACAATGTACACAGAACTCATAATTCTTCCTCCTAGTGATGATGCCTCAAGTTTGTTACTGTGGTAACAGCACCCATTTCTTCATCTGTATTGATTTTTCTCTTAATCCTTATGTTTCTCTTTTGTGCCTTCTGTCTCTGTCTTTTTTTCTCTCTCCATTTAGCTATCAGACGCTTCTATCCTCCTTCTCTTCCTGAGGCGGCACCATTGTTTCTCGATTGACCTATTTTTTTTCATTCTGTGACTACTCTTCTTCCCTCCGTGCAATGTTCTGCCAGGTAAAATCTTCCAGTGGCCCTTTCCATCATCTGCCTTGCTTCATTTGACTGATGGCAAGCTAATTGTTTCATGAAGCCCTGATATTGATTTCTGTTTCACATTGAGGCAAACAAAGAAAATATATTTATGTTAAGAAAAAATGAATTATGAGCTTTGCTGCTTTCTATCAGTACTTCTAAAATGCAGCAGTCAATCTAAACTGCTGCAATAATATAATAGCTTTAATAAGCCTACGTGACCCTCTCTGTTATGTGCTAAATGGGTTGAACTTATTTTCACATGAGTGATGAAGTGTTGATTTAAAACTTAATTTTTTGCAGTATTTGTATTGGCATTCTGCTCTGGTTTGTTGTAAAACCAACACTTATTAATTGAGCTATTTTTTTCCATTGCAATAAATGGTCATATATCATGTTAATAACATATTGGCCTCCACTACAACGGTGCAATAATTACAAAATGCTCTGATCAGTAAATCATAAATCATCATCAACTTTTGTGTGAACTTACACGGACCAGCCAATGAAATAAGTATCCATGATGGGACCAGCATTTAAGTTTTCTATATGATTAGGGCGGCCTTATTATCTCATTGAAACAGGCAGCATGTAATAATCGCAGGGTTGGTTACGTCACCACTGACATATGGGCACAAACAAAAATGAATGATACCTCTGTCACTGAAGTTACGGATGGGGACATAGTTATGGCTCAGCCTTGACCCTCGTTGAAGCTTCAGCGTAGTTCATGGAAAGAGCAACTTTTTCTTTTGTGAAAAGCCTGGCGAGTGTAGAATGAACGAAGGTCCGAGCGCATGAAGGAAATATCCAGTTTTAGAATGTTGTGAAGAAGCAGGAAAGAGTGCTAGCTATAACTTTACTAGTTATAATGCATAATATAGAATTTGTTACATTGAGTTTATTAATAGATATGAAGACATTGGGCATGATCTACCGGCCGCATTGCATCTGAAAGGCAGCGTGCTGCAGCAGGTCGATGCCAGGAGATCCCTCTTCTGGGATCCACCCGACTCACCAAGACTCGCGAGATCTAACGCCATCTCGTGAGATGTCGCAATGTGAATCCCGTCCGTTGTGGGTGGGATCACTTTTTAGAAAATCTGCATATTAGAGGGAGACAACTAGTTTCACTCTAATGTGCATTCCCACAATCTGCCCAAGGTGTGGGATCTAACCCCCTCGCTTTGGAGATCTTGGGCGAGTGCTGCTCAGCACAAACGTGGATCAGATGGAATAGCACTTGCGGCTTGTAGGGGTCCCCCAGGGAATTGGAGGCCCTCAGGTGCTTGTCCGCTGGGCAGCGTGGCACCTTGGCACTGCCAGCATGGCACCCTGGGAGTGCCACCTGAATGCCAACCAAGCATTTCCAAGTGCCACTGGCAGGGTGGAAGGCTGGCAGTGTAAAGGTGCCAAACTGGCATCCCCCCCCCCCCCATATAGGGGGACCAGGGGACCCCCCCCCCATAGGTAATTAAGGTTTGGGGATTTTGTCGGGTGCTCAAGAGATCGGGATGCCAGGTGAGTGGAGCTCCTCAGTGCAGAAAACTAGGTGCAGCCTCGTCAGAGCGTTCCCCGCTAAAGCTCCATATGTACCCCAATGGCCGTTGAATAGCGTGGTATTTCTCAGTTTTCCAAGCGCCGGGAAACACCCAGCTAAACGTGCTCGCTACGGGTCTCTGCTCCCATTTGGGTAGATTGCACCCATTATTGTGAACCAATTATGAAATGGTTAGAAACCTTTATTTGTTTTGCATTCTGTTAACTGTAAAAATTCTAAATGCAACACCTCCAATTGATGTTCAAATGCTTTGTGACAGAGTGAAGACCGTGAACGCTATCTGCATGAAGGAATCAACTACATGATAAATGTCAAAGTACAAATGATCGCCAGTGAAAGATTTTCAACTTGTATCAGATCAGAAACAATGGGTCAGCCAATGAGGTGGTCTGGTTTTCGTCATGATTTTTTCTTATTGTTGAATTTGCTGTAGAAAGTGATGATCAAAGCAAATCTTTTTAACTTCATTTTAATGATATTTTGTATCAATCAAAAGTCAACATTGTGCTGGATAGCAGCCATAGATGCCAACTTGAGGGCACTTCACATCACTCAGGTCTCAGAAGGGGTTGGTTGCTAGGCAGCAGCTGGAAGCCAAAGGCTCCTTACTAGTGGAAACTCAATGGACCAGATTCTCTGGTTAAAAATAATGGTGAGGCTATCAGTGCTCACTGTTCTTAAAGACTACATTGGACAGCAACTTCTAATGACTGTATACATACTGTTAAATGCAACAATCAGTAAGTTATTGTCTGAGTCACCTTGCTCCTCCAGATGCTGCAAAGCACTGGTGCCTCACCAAGTTACTTGGCATTAAAACAAATTAAATATGTTAACTTCTTAGATTGATGTAATAGATATGCACCACGCTTATCAGAAATAGTTAGACAGTATTTATTCCAATGTAATTAATTTTTTAATGGTACAAAAAAAAATCTTAATTGTTGCCAAACAACATTGACAAGTGTGGAGTCTCATTCCTTCCATTGATTGAAATTTCCAGGCAAAAGAAAACAACTTTTATTTTCTGCATTTATACTCTCTTTAAATTCCATCTTTTTCCCACTCTTCATTTTGCTTTCTTGTGCATAATTTTCACATTAAATTAAATATTCTAATTTACACTTCCTAGTTAACCACTGGATCTCACATTAAGAATTCTTCAATCTGATTGGACAAGAGTTGCTTGCTCGGGTCAAATGGGCCCTAAATCCCCTTTAGAGGGAGCCATACTAAAATAGCTTTCTCAGTACCACAGGTGTCCACAGAAAATGTACAGAATGGTTGTGTTCAAGGGGAAGTGCCTTGAATGGCCAATGTCATTTGATTGCTGCAAGACCAAAGTCTGGACCAATATTTATTTGGTGCTGAACAGTAACTTCATTGCAATGTTAATGTAAGCCTACTTGTGACACTAATAAAGATTATTATTATTATTACCAGGACAGAGGCAGGGTATTGGTTTAGCCTCCTTTTTTATTTGAGTCGCAGTGTGTTTGCTGTTAATCTGTAAACTGGAACAGATGATGACAACATGGAACTGGTGAGGATTCTGGCTGTATTTGAAATTTTCAAGAAGTTGCAATTTGGGGAGATTGAGTGGCTGCAATGTAAGTTGTGAGACATGGGAATCAGGACTCCAAGCTGGTTTCTCTCTCTCTTAGAAATGCGGTTTTTTTTTTCTGGAATTGATCCTGCAAATTGCTTACAGTGATTGATACAGCTTCAAAGAAAAGACTAAGGACTTCATAGGCTATTCAAGGTTCCTGGACCCCTACTCAATTCATAGCTCTTCTCTGCCTGGAGATCTCAGCAAAGTAATGGTCACCTGGAGACAAGGACAATCTACAGGCTCTTCGAAACATACTGCTCTCCAGCAGTCTGGATGAGCACGCTGGGGGATCTGAAACCAATGTAGACCTGGGTGGTCAGGGACATGGCAGGCCAGTGCCAGAGGTGGGGGCCAAGGGGTAAAGTAAGGGCAGGGCCATGGGGTGGGTCCTCCAGACACCCCTTGGCAGGGTGGGGGGATGGTGGAGAGTGTACATACCTTTCAAGTGTCTTTGTTAGAAGCAATATTAAATGAACATTTGAGTGAACTACACTTTTAGAAACTTTTCACATAATGGGAATCTGTGTTGAATACCTTTTAAAAATTGTGTTAGTCACGTCAACCCATTTGTGCAAGTCATTTGTCATGTGCACTATTCACCTCAGTCTCGCCAATGTTACATCAGTAGAACTGGTAATCATCAGTGGAGAGAGTAGCCTGCATCAGTAAAAATAGGAGAGACAGACCCACTTGAAAAAACCCGTCGGTGACAAAAATGACAAACAGATTACAGGCCGGACTTTGAAAATACAGCCTCCTCAGGCTTTTCCAGTCCATGATGTTTTTGGGGTGAATTTCTGCTAGGATGCTCCCTCCCACTCAACCACAATCATTTTAACAGAAAAGAGAAACATTCCAAGTGCTGATGAGCGCTGAGTTTAATTCTGGATGGAAAATGACCAAATGAAGCTGGAAGAGTCCCATATTATCAAACTAATAAAGAAAAAAAAGACTGCAATAAGTTTATAAAGTACCAGAAGCTCTAACAGACTCCAAGAACATATGTTCTTCATTCACATTGCAATGAGGTTACACTCCACATGTTATCAAGACCTAATAGAGTGAAACTGTCTCCCAAAGGGGCAACACATTGCCAGGCATTAGTATGTTTGAAAAGGAGATCGGGGCCGGGATTCTCCCCTACCTGGCGGGGCGGGGGGTCCCGGCGTTGTGGAGTGGCGAGAACCACTCCGGCCTCGGGCGCCCCCAGAGGTGCGGAATTCTCTGCACCTTTAGGGGCTAGGCACGCGCCGGAGTGGTTTCCGCTCCACCGACCGGCGTGAACGGCCTTTGGCGCCCTGCCAGCCGGGGCCGAAAGGCCTTTGCCGGCCGGCAGAAGTCCACGCATGCGCCGGAGTGTCAGCGGCTGCTGACGTCATCCCGGCGCATGCGCGGGGGAGGTGGTCTCTTCCGCCTCCGCCATGATCTCCACCATCAGTAAAAAAGAAGAAGAGTGCCCCCAAGGCACAGGCCCTCCCGCCGATCGGTGGGCCCCGATCGCGGGCCAGGCCACCGTGGGGGCACCCCCCGGGGCCAGATCGGCCCGCGCCCCCCCAGGGCCCCGGCACCTGCCCGCACCACCAATCCCGCCGGCACCAGACATGCTTTGATTCCTGCCGGCAGGAAAGGCCTGTCAGCGGCAGGACTTCGGCCCATTGTGGGCCGGAGAATCGCCGCAGGGGGCCGCCGACCGGCGCGGCGCGATTCCCGCCCCCGCCAATTCCCGGGTGGTGGAGAATTCAGGACACGGCAGGGACGGGATTGACGCCAGCCCCGGGCAATTCTCCGACCCTGCGGGGGGTCGGAGAATTCCGCCCCAGGAGTTAGACTGCCAGTTGTGCATCAGAGTGTGGGCAAATTCTCTAGACCAATGCAAAAATAAATACTAAATAATGATCATAAGCATGCTCTCAGGGTAGATCCTCCGAGTCCTTGGACATGTTGAGATACTTCAGGTGTCTTGAACATATGTTGGAGAATTATAGGCCCTCTGGGTGTTATTTTCCACCATTCGTTTCAATGACAGGAAATCTGCAATTTTATGATGTGCGCCAATAGAGTGTGAGGTAACTTGGGTATCTTTGGGCTGGCATGGACAAGATGGGCCCAATGGCCTCCTTCTGTGATTCCGTAATTCTAACTTCCCATGCCGGAGAGCTGGGGAGAATCTTCACTCAAATGATAATATCAAAAGCCTGAAAACTGTTAAGTCAACTTTGCATCTTACCATGGATATTGAAGGAATAAGTATGAAGTCCATTCTTCTATTTTGCTCAAAAGCACCAATTTGTTTTCTTGGTGTGATGACTTTGCCAAGGCCAGTGTTCCAGCACCACACCCTTTTATTAAATTAACGGCAAAGGCCGTTGCTGTTGTTTACAGCACTCTAGTCCAAACCCGGGGACCTACTGCATACTGGTCCTGGTTCGAGCAACGGGTTTTAAGCTCCTGATGTACATTTCCTATTGGGTGAGCTACTACCTGCTTAATAGGGGAATTCATATTCCACAAAGTCCACGGGGAGATCTATTGACAATTCGCCGTGTCCTTTGTGGTCACCAGAACACCTGGCTATATTTGTTGTATTCCCACCTCAGGCATCCTAAAGTACTCTAGTTCACATTCTCGCTTACTAAACATTTCTTCCTACAATCTAAAGATGTGCAGGTTAGATGGATTGGCCATGCTAAGTTGTCCCTTAGTGTCCAAAAAAAGGTTAGGTGGGGTTACTGGGTTACGGTGATAAAGTGGAGGTGTGGGCTTAAGTAGGGTGCTCTTTCCAAGGGCTGGTGCAGACCCATGCTACCGAATGGCCTCCTTTTGTACTGCTAATTCTACGATTCTATAAGCAACAACACATGATAATCCCATTGTTTTTTTTAACAAACATTTTATTGAGGCATCTATGGTTTATGATAATCTCATTGTTGAATGCATCATTTCCCCTCGCATGCATCTTGTTAGCGAAGAAGAAATATGATGCCTCGTTAGTCCAGCACAATTCCACGAGGTCCAGGGTCTAAAGACATAGAAAATGGGAGAAAGCCAACTCTGCCTATGAGGAAACTACAACTAACACCATACCAAATGTTAGCAAAAAACTTAGAAGCAGCATCACATTTTTAGTCTGACTGCCTTTGGGCTGTAACTTGAAGGAGATCAAAGTCCAGGTGCCAAACATTGCTATGCTCCATTGGGCTAAAGGAGCAGTAGCACTTTTAAACCATGGTAATATATTTAACAGTCCTGACAAATGCTTTACACACAGTACTTGGTTACCTTTTCTGTGCGTGTTATCCAGCATTATTCTTCACTGTGATGCAAAATTGCCATGGCAACAGAACAGGACAGTTCCAGATAGTCACCACACTGGTACATTTTCCCCCATGTCTGCAACTGTGTGTGGGCAAGTATTTGCCCACGCACAATGGAACTAGGTTTTCCACGTGCTTTCAGAACATGTCGAGAAATCACTGTATAATTGCTTTTTATTCTAACAGGGAAAAATATTCTTGGTGTATAACATGCTTGAGTGGATCTGATTATAAAATGTTTTAATCTGTGTTACTCAGTAAATCTTAACTAAGTATTGCTTACATCCATAAATACACTAATGCCAGTTTTTGCCTCTTTAACACTTGAATTTACCTTAAAAGGTCAAATTCCTCCACAGATCCAAACAATATACATAAACAGAAAACTGCAAAGTGGATTTTTTGTTTGAGTTGTTTACTGTCCTGCCTTGAAAGAAAATCCTTTAGCTGTCAGTTGTTTTTGTTAAATTCTCCCCAATAAAAAAGCAGCAGGCAGGATTTATTGGGTACTCAAGGCACACATTTAGTTTTTTGCCAGTTATTAAGTGAAAATCAATACAAAGCAAGAAAATGGAAGTTGTACAGCTGTTAGTGTGCTGTTGTTTCCCAGATATTATGTCGGCTGTCTCGTAGATTCATGACAAACGAAAGCTGCTGGAAGAGAACTTTTGCTTACATAGCAAGACCAAAGTGGGGTTATTCATTAGCGAGGCGACACGCCAGATAGATTTCTGCAGCTCTTTCCATTTGTCTTTAAAATGCTGGGTTCTTGAGAAAAAGAACACTGATAAAATGTGATATCAATGTCAGTTTTATGTATCTAGATCACAATTTATCGTTGCTTCTTTCTGCAGACCTTTCTTTTTTAAGAAAAACACTTCACATGAAAAAGATATCTGCACCCTCATCTCAGCCACCCCCCCTCCAGTGTTGTTTACTTTGCCAGATTTATGGCTAGACTGGAGTCTGAACCAATGTGTTTTTACGTCAAGTCCATACACAGAATCCATGAGCATCAAGCTATTTAATATATGATATTGGAGCCTTTGGGTTACACAGATATAATTACCCCTTCCAATTGCTTTCAGCATGAACTTCAATAACAGTTTCATATCTGGCATACTTTTAAGAGTCATTTCCTGAGGTAACATTTCAAAGTAACCGTCTCAAACCCTGGAACTCCCTCCCCAACTGCACTGTGGGTGTACCTTTACCACATGGGCTGCAGTGGTTTGAGAAGGCAGATCACCCCTTCTCAAGGGCAATTAGGGATGGACATTAGGTGCTGGAGCCTTGTGACACAGTAGGTAGAGTCTCTGCCTCTGAGCCAGGTTCGAGTCAAACCCCAAGTATAGGATCAATGGCCAAGAAAGGTGCATTCATTTTTTTAAAACAAATTTTCAGTGCCCAATTCTTTTTTTCCAATTAAGGGACAATTTAGCGTGGCCAATCCACCTACCCTGCAAATCTTTGGACTGTGGGGGCGAAACCCACGCAAACACGGGAAGAATGTGCAAACTCCACACGGACAGTGACCCAGGGCCAGGATTGAACCTGGGACCTCAGTGCCGTGAGGAGAAAGATGCATTTTTAACGTGGTCAAACAGGTTGAGTGTGGCAACCTGCATATCCTTCCAAACATACCAAGTCTGGCGATAACTGCGGGAGAGACTCCTGGTCAGCCATACTTGATGTGGAGAGGCAACCCCTTAAGCTATAAGCCCCTGACGATAGACTGGCAACCAGTTCCAGGAATTACTAACTATCCTATTTAAACAGACAAACAGCCTTAAGTGCACCACGAGGTGTGGGAAGAGAATTGGAACTAGAATTAAGTGCTGACCAAGCCAGTGACGATCATACCCCATGAATGAATATTTCAAAAAAGTGACCCTGTCCCCCTTTACAAGAGCACAATCATTTATAGCCTCATGAAAATGTTAATTTGGCAGAGAAAGGGAAGGGAGAACACTCCCTTCCAGCAGCTTTTTCCAATGCAGCCGCTTCCTCTTTGATCTTGGGGGTTGCTATCTCTGCTCATCCTTCCTCTGCAAGCTAGCAGCAGACTCCCCTGAAGCTAGTGTGTATGGTACCAATGGACTCTCAGCTCATCACTGGTGCTGGAGCAACACCGCTCACCTTACCTTGGGAGAACAGTGAACCTATTTCCCTGGGATATCCTGCACACTATCAGGGGACAATGGAAAGTGGACAGCTTGTCCCTTGTGTAACGATAAAGTTCATCTGTCAGCTGGCAGTGAAATTTACACCTGTGACCCCAGGCATGTGCAGTGAGCAAATCAGCTGCCACAGCTCTGGGGGATTAAACATGCAGATGATTTGCCTGCAGTAAATGTTCACAAGTCAAAGCAATCTGGCCAACTGCGGTCTTTTCCCCTCTTCTGCATCATGTGTGCTTAAATTGAGAATGGTGCTTCTTCTTCACATTGCAGATTGTGTCGTATGATGGTGAAAGAAGCGTCCTGGATCGATGTAATGTCACATCCCAAAGAATGAAGCAAACCGCCAGGAGTGTTTCTCAGCCTGGATTTGTTTCCACAAAATTTTGAATGCCTCTGCTAACTGTTTTGGATATTCTGCTGGGCTTGAGGGGCACAGTAAAGGTCAGTGTTGCAGTCAAATTCAAGGTTTCAAAGTGGGCACTTTGCACCATTCATCTATCAATCACAGCCGGGTGAAAACAAGATTCAAACGATTAATTTCAATCAACTATCGTGAGTAAGCATTCAGCACAGACACCAGGGGCAGAATGGCCTCCTCTTGTGTCCTAATGTTTTCTGAGTCTGTGATTCAGAACAAAATTTGAATTAATTGGTAAATCATGTATGAAGATAAAGCACACAGGAAGACAGTACACCTCCATTCATCTATAAATATGGTCAAAAGAATAACTAGGACAGTGATAAATGTAGATGCTGTACTTCACTAGAGACAATACACATAGGAAGACTTGACCACACCTAGTAAAACTGATATCGTTAGGACACAAGAGGAGGCCATTCTGCCCCTGGTGTCTGTGCTGAATGCTTACTCACGATATCTGTCACTTCTGACTTAATTTGTGTATGATTTTCATTAGCAGGAAATCATTCTCCTCACATTAAGGCTGGGAAGAGATCTATTTGATTAATAAGGGGATTAAGGGTTATGGGGAGAATGGGGATGAGAAACATCTCAGCCATGATTGAATGGTGGAACAGACTCAATGGGCTTAACTCTGCTCCTGTGTCTTATTTTCTCTTCACTCGTCGATTGAAACACAGATCACGTTGGTACAGTGCTACTTGCCCTTAGAACTCTGTAGAGTCTGCAGCACACAAAGGGTAATTCAGCTCAATCAGTCTATGTCTGTGTTTATGCCCCACACAAATTTTCTCCCACTATTTACTTCATGTCACTCATGCAACATATCTTTTTACTCCATCTTCTCCATGTACTTATTGGGCTTTCTCTTGTTGGTCTCTTTTGTGCTGCCGTGTTGACCTTGGTTATATGGCTGACGTCAATCCTTTTTACCTCAACCATTCCATGTGATAGCAAGTTTCATGTTCCAACCGCTCTCTGGGTTAAGAAGAACCTTCTTCCTGAATTTTATTTGGATTTATTTGTGACTACCTTGTGACCTCTACATTTGGACTCGTCCGCAACTGAAAACATTTCCTCTTTGTCTATCCTATCAAACCCCAACATAATCTTAGAGATCGCTGTTTGATCATCCCTCAACCTTCTCTTTTCTGATTAATAAAAGTCTGTTCAGACTTTTTTGATTGTTATAACATCTCATTTTGCTAGTCATAATGAGGAGATCAGAACTGAGCCCAATACTGAGCATGACGTAACCAAGCTTTAATATGAGATTCAGCATTACACTAGTGCCAACGCTTAATTGCACCAGTTCCCCATCCCCATAATTTTCACTGGAAATAAATATTAATAACCAGTACTAACAATTCTCTTTATTAATATCTACAATGTAAGGACTATATTTTATTGATAGCATCGCATCAGTGATTTAGAAGTGCTGATCACTGATATGAATGTAAGAAAAAAGCAGAAAAGTGAATAGTCACAAGTGTGTTAGTGAATGGATTTATGATTATTTATTTATCAGCAAATACAGAACATCACTTACAAGCAATTAATTTTGAAACCATTTTCATGGCCCTATCTGACTGGATTTGAGGAATATTTTCACTAAACTACTGTTTACCTCATAGTGTTAGGCAATAATGTTGAATGTCCTTGATTTCCCTTCTCGCTCTGTTATCCACAACAAGTTTAACTGTTTTGTTCCATTGCTCTTCAATTCTCGGACATGCATGCCAGAGGGGTGGATTGACTGGCATCTTGGCGGTGGCAAAACTAGAAGAACATCTTGACCTAGAGATGTGTCAATCTGTTGACAAAATGAGTGAGGGATTGAGTTAATCTGGCCTCATGTTTGCTCAATAGTGCCAAACCAAAGGCTGGATTCAGTTTTGAAATAATTCAAAGATTAAAATGTCAAAAGCCACCCGGTCCTTTTGTTCATTCGCAATTTGTCAGAGAGCTGCAACTCTCTCAAGGCCTTCTTCAAAATGCGGAGTGTGAGGGGGGTGCAGGGGAAGAGGGATAACAACCAGGTTCTTTAATGCCAGACTGAACACAGCCAATTTTAATTTGTACCAATACTGGGGAGCATTGGTCAGTTGAAAAATAGGCAGGGTGGGAATGGTTGCAGTTGTTGGGGGTCGGGTCATGGGATAGTTCCAGGAGAGGTAAGTATTGTTCTCAGGGCTGTAACAGTCTCAAAATAGGGTCGTCGGTCTTGCTGCCGTGTTGACCTTGGTTATATGACTGGCTTCATTTTGAAATGGTCTTACCTATATCCTTGGACCCCAACTGTGACCTTATGTTGAAAATGATCATTGCGTATCATCAACACGCTGATTGTTTCCAAGGCTGATAAAGGAGGCAAGTCTGATAATAGGCGCAATTCAGCGACCCTGTTACACCCGGCGAGGATCTGGGTGCAATGGGAGAATGGCGCAAGAACCCCAAATTCGGCGAGATCCAGATCTGCAAATTTAAATGAGCCTAGTGGCTCATTTCACCTAGATTCACCTGGCGCCCAGAACTCAACAGCCACGCCTGGTAGACCTCGCCAGGGCATCATTTAGTACTGGCCCACACAAATGTGGACCAAGCAAAATGGCATCTTGGGGGGGGGGGGGGTGTTTCACAGTCCATTGGAGACCCCTTGTGATCATGACAGGGCACGGTGATACACTGGCACTCACCTTCGTATGAGGGCATCTTGGAACTGCTGGCCTGGCTCCCTGGCACTGCCACCTGGGTGCCAATGACACTGCCAGAGTGCCAGGAGCACTGCCAGGGTGCCAGTCTGGCAGTGCCAAGATGCCCAGATGTCTGGTTGGCACTGCCAGTAATAGGCCCAGGAAGGGAGGCCTTTCCAATTAGAGGGGGGATAAGAGGGGGTTCCCAAGGGCCTCGCCAAGGTTGGGGAGGTGAGGGGGGGTTCTATAAGGTGGGGGGGAGGGGGGGAACTGGGAGGGGGCGGGGGTGAGATCAAAATGGCGCCCCAATCTGCGAAAAGCTGTTCCTGCTGGCGAGTTGATCTTGCCAGCAGGAAATCACTCTCAATGCTGCCTTGGTGAAGAGAAACTCCCTGAGGCCAAAAAAAACATCAAAGTGCCACTGCAAAAAACACCCAGCTAAATGCACCGACAATTGACTTATTTTAAGTTTGCTGAATCGTGCCCAATATTTCCATGGGACTGGGACCCCTCCTCCTACTCCCCAAAAAGTAATCAGGGCTGTTGGCTATGCTGGACCAATCCCATGAGCCCACCATCACTAATTGCAACCATTCCCACTGTGCTTTCTTCTCAATTGGCCAAGGCTCCCCAATATTGGAAAACATCACCAGCAAGTTGCATCATCCACCTCTTTAACATCCTGCAACTTGTCTGACCCTTTATTAATGAAGTATAAAGTCACTGCTGTCTCCTCGCTTCGGGCATGAGCTAATGGCACTCCGCCAGTCATTTGTCCAAAGATTTGGCATAATGCCAATAAGTCAGGGATGCCCAGTGGCAGGAAAGTTGTAAATGGTAAAAATGGCAGGTTGTGCTCTCACGCTGCAGAGCCGCAGAGTGAATGCATTTTTGTTGAAGCACGTCACTTTGCATGCAAGAAAAAGCCATGTTTGCTTGTGTTGCAACGCTTGGGAAATGCATGGATCAAATATCTCTTATGCCAACAAGCCATGAGGGCCAAGGGGAGCAAAGGGATGAGAGAACAAAGAGGGAGAGCTGATGAGTAACTGCAGCTGTCCATGTGGAGACCACCTAAGTGGTGATCACAGCCTTTTTCCATTGGCAGATATTGTGAAATATATTTACTCTAGACTTCTTTTGGCAGAAAAAGGAGCGGATTTTTGAAGAACAATGTGTTTTCCTTGGGTTTCTCACTGGAAGTGTGTATTTTAGTGCATTCTTTAAGGAATATAATGAGGATACTTTGTGCTTTGAGCTTTGTGCTCCCAGTGAACAATGTCCGCTCAGAATAGAGTGGAAGTTGGGCTACACATTTGTGCAGTTTGTTTTGTGGGGAGATGTTGGCAAAGTGGTAATGTCACTGAAGCAATAATCCAGAGCCCAGGTTAACGAACTAGAGATATGGGTTCAAAGCACACAATGGCTGTTGATGGAATTTAAACACAAATAGTTAATAAAGACCGAGCCCCAGTCATGATGACTGGGAAAGTCATGAAACTCTTGTTCACAAGTCTCTATTAAGGAATAGAATCTGCTACCATGATCTGGCCTCACCTAAATGTAACTCCGGAATACCATCACCTAGAGGTTCCCCTCCAAGCCATCCACTAGCCAGACTTGGAAATGTATCGCTGTTTCTTCACTGTCGCTGGGTCAAAATTCTGGAACTCCCTCCCAGACACTAAATAGATTGCAGCAGTTCAAAAAGGCAGCTCACCACCACTTGCTCAAGGGCAATTAGGGATGGGCAATGAATGCTGGCCTATCCAATGATGCCCACGCCCTTGAATGAATGGAAAAAAAAATCCACAGAAATGCGTTTGACTCATAACTGCCCTTGGAAGTAGCCGAGCAAGCTATACATTTGACGGGCAATTAGTCCTTACCAGCGACATCTACATCTGATAAAATAATTTCCAAAAATGTACTGATTTTCTAGCCTACATTCCCAATCAGAAGAGCTCCTCGCTTGGGTATTAGGACTGAACATTACGAACTTCGAAACAAACAATGACAGAATAGGAAAATAGCCATTGGCCCAGCAGCGTGTCTGACACAATCTGACACAATCAGAATGTCCATCTGGCTCACCAGGTGGATGACTTCTTTGATTGACAGGTTAGCCATCTCTTCAGCCAGGTTCAAAGGTTATAATGTATTCAGCATTAGAATCTGTGCTGACGTAGCTGTGCAGTGGAATATCATTATGAA